>NC_043706.1:17274265-17318278 GCF_006229205.1 Suricata suricatta | reverse complement strand
CCATTCTGTCGGTTGCCTATTAGTTTTCTTGATTGTTTCCTTCGCAGTGCAGAAGGTTTTTATCTTGATGAGGTCCCAATAGTTCATTTTTGCTTTCATTTCCCTTGCCTTTGGAGATGTGGTGAGTAGGAAATTGCTGTGGTGGAGGTCAAGGAGGTTGTTTCCTACTTTCTCCTCAAGGGTATTGATGGTTTCCTGTCTCACATTCAGGTCCTTCAGCCATTTTGAGTTTATTTTTGTGTATGGTGTAAGAAAGTGGTCTAGTTTCATTCTTCTGCATGTTGCTGTCCAGTTCTCCCAGCACCACCTGCGAAAGAGGCAGTCTTTTTTCTATCAGATACTCTTTCCTGCTTTGTCAAAAATTAATTGCCCATACATTTGTGGGCCCAGTTCTGGGTTCTCTATTCTATTCCATTGGTCTATGTGTCTGTTTTTGTACCAATACCATACTGTCTTGATGATGACAGCTTTGTAGTAGAGGCTGAAGTCTGGGATTGTGATGCCTCCCATTTTGGTTTTAAACTCAAAACAAGTATCTTTTGACTGCTTTATTGCACTGGTTAGGCATCCTTCTCTTGTTTTGTACCTTGGCCGAAATGACACTATTGTTTCATTAACATGTAAGCTTTTTGTTTTTGGTTTCAGATTATGGAAGCATCTTTCTAGTCCAGTATACAAAGGGCTCTTGTATGTTAGGAATAGATGTGGGATTTATTTGTCTTTATAGAAATGATCATATGGATTTTTTTAAATTTCAACTTATGTTTCTCATGGTTGACACCAACAGATTCTCTACTGTTATAGTAGCCTTATCTAACTGGACTAAACCTTCATTATGGAACATGACTCTTTTAATGCTCTAAGGTATGTAAGTCTTTCAATTTATGAATATCTTTTTAGAATCTGTGTCTGTTTCATTTATTTGGACACCAGTTCTTATTTTTCTTGTAATTTCTCTTGTTTTGGAATAAGATTATACAAACCTTGTAAGATGAATTAGAAACTGTTCATCTTTTCCTCTATTCTGCAATAGCTTGTATTCACATCAAGATTATATATGTCCTCCTCTGGACTTTGATAGGACTCTCTTCAAAGTCTATCTAAATGCAGTGTCTAATTTTGGGAATAGTGCTTTGAAACTTTTTCATTTTTTCCTCCAAAAGATTATTTTTTATGAAATTTTCTACTTCTTCCTGGTTTTCCTCTGATGATATCAATTTTCCAGGCACTGTCCTATTTCATCCAGATTTTCAAACACCCTTGCAGAGACATTTCATTTCTAAAGTTATAGATTCATGGTTATTTTTTTTCTTTTTTTACTGCACACAGTCACTGGGGATTTGTGTTTTTTGCTGGACTTTTGTAAGCCAAAAATAATCTAGATTTTATTTATCAGTTCTACATTTTGTTTGTTTTCTAATGCATTACTTTTTGCTTTTGTCTCTAGAGAGAGATAAAATCCACTTTCTATATGTAATTTTGGTTTCTTTTGTTTCTTATTATTTTTGAATGAAAATTTCAGTTTAGTTAGTTACTTAATTTCCAATTACTTTATTTTGATGTTCTTTATTTAAACATGAGTATGAAGATAGACACCTCCTCAAAAGAATGGAAAATTCTAGTGGTGGCTAACATAATGGTATTTTGTTTTTTTATTCAAGGAATCAATATGAAAGAATTCACATGAAAATATGCAGTTAGGGGACACCTGGGTGGCTCAGTCGGTTAAACTTCCGACTTCAGCTCAGGTCATGATCTCACAGCTCGTGAGTTTGAGTCCATGTCAGGCAATGTGCTGACTGTTCAGAGCCTGGAGCCTGCTTTGGATTCTGTCTTCCTCTCTCTCTAACCATCCCATGCTTGCACTCTGTCTGTCTGTCCCATTCAAATATAAATAAACATTAAAAATTTTTTTAGAAAGAAAATATGCAGTTAGATCTGTAAGAGAAAAGATTGTTGTGAGTCTTGTAAATTAAAAAGATGTCTTTCTATGAAAGCATGAAGACATTTGATGACCATGTTTCTCTTTTTTTTCCCCCTTGAGCTTAAAATTATCCAAATTCCCATTTCCTAAAACTGCTAATTCAAAAAAGGTATGTAGCCCCAAGGAGAATCTTTCCTTTAAAAACCTCACCCTCCTTAACCAAAATCTTTATTATTAATATTATTTGGCAGCTCTCATTCCTTTTTGACCAACTAGTTCTCCAAGGTTAACCGACTTTCTGCATAAACATTTAAAATTTTTCATAATGTGGAAAAGTGATTCATTTTAATTGAAGAGAGCTTGTTCAGAATTTCCAAAATGAAATTTGAGCTTACACAAAGAAAACCTCAGACAGAAAGGCTAATTTTTCATAAACTACTGAAAAGGGGACACAGAATGGCTGTCTGTCTGTGACCTTAGCATTTGTGGTTTCTGCTGCTGAGCTCAACAGCCATTCTTTATTGCTCTGTGACTCAGCCCTCATGCATGAATACTTACATAAAACAGAGGCACACAGCAGGGGAGTTCTTCCCTAGTTTAAATTGTTTACGGTTTCTTTTGTATGTATAATTCACAATTTAAACATTCTAAAGTGCATTTGTTTATATGTTACTCAGGCTCCACAGTGAGGCTTTTGAGAAATTCCTGTGCCCTATTACAGGATGAAATGTCTACTTAGCATGGAAAAGGAGGCAGTGGGGGGATGGAGAATGACTTTATGCCCCGGGAACATGTTCAGGAAACTCGGGGTAATGGTGGGAATCTGAGGAAAGAAACGATTCCTCCAAAAACTGAAAGAGGAGTGCGAAGCAGGTGCTCCAGAACTAGAGAAGATGTGCAGGAGGCAAGATCCTGGGCTTGGGAATTGGACAGAGGCAGGAGTAATTCCTGAGTAATGAATTAGGCCAGTGAAGAAACGTGGCAGGTGTGTGCCCAGTGGAGAACTGGAGTGAGTGAAGTTAAGAAGGTGTAAAACGGCTGATGTGTGAAGAAGGGCATGGCTTAGGCAAGTGTGGGCAGGACAGGGTGCAGGAGAAGAGGCTCCAGTCAAGGAGGGCCTGTATGCCACACCAGAAGGACACTGGGGTGTCCCCGAGAGGTGGCATAATCACACCGGAGTTGGAGGAAAGTTACCCTGAATGCGGGCTGGAGCATGGACAGGAATGGGCAGGGTGCATGTGGCGAGATCGTCCAGGGGGCCCTTACTGTAGTCTAGCTGGTGAGGACGGTACCTGGCCATCTGCAGTAGCGATGAAAAGCGGACAGGTTCTGTGATACTAGAGGCAAAATCACTGGTTGGATATGGAGCTTGAAAGAATGGGATGATTTCTGACCTCTGGTTTCACCAACAGGGTGGATGGTAATGCCATCACTGAGACAGAGCGTGTCTACAGAGGCCGTCTGCAAAATGCAAGCTACGTAGTTACGCGTGTTGGAAGATGTGAGGAAAGTGGAGAAGACCCGAGCTAGCCGCGTGCACCATGAGTGAGGGGGCTGGCCAGGGGCTGTTCAGCAGTACTGCTGTCCCCCTGGAGGTGGGGACCATGGATGGAACTGTCTGTGTGGTTGTATGATTTTCCCCCGCTCTGAGCTTGTGAAAGAGATGGATGCTGCCTGGTGCCCTGGCATGGTCAGATGTCCCTTGGACCAAAGCAGGGGACACATAGATGTGGAAGTGTCCCACCTCACAATAAGCAAGTGGTGGAAGAAACCCAACTGGCTTTATCGACAGATGAATAGATAAACAAAACGCGGCACATACATACAATGGAATATTATTCAGCCTTATAAAGGAAGGGAATTCAGACGCATGCTACAGCATGGATGGACCTTGGGGACATGATGCTGAGTGAAATAAGCCAGCTACAAAAAAGACAAATACTGTGCGCTTCCGTTTACGTGAGGTTCCTAGGGAGACAGATTCATAGACTGAAATCAGGAAGGTGGTTGCCGGAGGTGTCGAGTGTTGTTTGATGGGTACAGAGCTTCAGTATGGGAAGATAAAAAAGTTCTGCACGATGTGAATGTACTTACTGCTGGTGAACTGTACACTTAAAAATGGTTAAGATGGTAAGTTTTATGTTCCGTGGTGTGTTTTGAGGTGTGTATGTGTGTGTGTGTTTGCTACAATTAAAAACATACTGGGGGCGCCTGGGTGGCTCAGTAGGTTAAGCCTCTGGCCTCAGCTCAGGTCAGATCTCACGTTCGTGGGTTCGAGCCCCACGTCAGGCTCTGTGCTGATCTCTAGCTCAGAGCCTGGAGCCTGCTTCCGGTTCTGTGTCTCCCTCTCTCTCTGACCCTCCCCCTCTCATACTCTGTCTCTCTCTGTATCAAAAATAAATAAAACATTAAAAAAAATTAAAAAAAAACATACTGGGGGCGCCTGGGTGGCTCAGTAGGTTAAGCATCTGACTTCAGCTCAGGTCATGATCTCATGGTTTATGGGTTTGAGCCCTGCTTCTGGCTGTGCTGACAGATCAGAGCCTGGAGCCTGCTTCAGATTCTGTGTCTCCTCTCTCTGACCCTCCTCCACTTGTGCTCTGGCGTCTGTCTCTGTCTCTCAAAAATAAATAAATGTAAAGAAAAACTTTTTTTAAAAAGACATACTACAAGCAACAAAAATGTTTAGCTTGATGTACAATTTTTCAAAAAAGTTTCATCTGATAAGGCTGAGCCAGGTCATCCCGCCCTTTCCTGTCACCTCGTTCACCTTCGCTGATCCCCAGGCCCGCTCAGCCTGGTGTCTGCTCCCTTGACACCTGGTAACTGACTTTGGCCATGACCTGAGGATTCACACTGGCTTTCTGCAGTGCGCTTTATCTTTCTTGTGGCCTCCCCAGCACTGTCTCGGAGAGGGAGGGGGTTGGGTTTTATTCTCAGTAACTTGTGGTTGGTGAATGACACAGATGACTGATTCCTCTTGTTAACCACACATCTATCTTGTAACCTTCAGCAAAAGTCCACCTCCACGGCTCATTTGCACACCACCACATTTTATTAAGGGTTGAGGAAAGCTTAGTGGTGCGTGCAGCCCTTGATATCTACATTTTAAGATACGCAAATTGGTGCAAGAGGAAAATGAGGAGAGAAGCATTAAGAAACTTCAGAGTTAAGGATGTTTCCCTGAAGTGCATGCTGTCAGGTCTGGTGCCGGTAGAAGTGAGCCTCGCCTTTGACTTTGAAAGTACTGGGGATCACAGCTGTGAGAAAAACCCGTGGTTACAAAGTCTATCATGTTCACAAGACTCTTTTGATAAATATTTATTGGCAAATATCGTACTCCAGCTGCTTTTGGGCTCAGAGAACACAGCAGTGGACAAGATAGGAAGGGTATCTTCTCTCATTGGATCCTATTTCAGGTAGAATTAGAGAAAAAAAGGGCAAGAAGCTTAAGAGCTAATGATAAGGGTTCTGAGAGGGTTAAGAGAAGTGAATATGCCGGAAGGTGTCCAGGATGGTTCACTCCTTTGGGAGGGCAGAGCCGCTGAGCTCTGGGCGACAACAAAGAGCCTGATCTTGACCGTCCAGCAGGGAGCCTTAGGGCAGCGGGACATCTGGTGCCAAGGAATGACTTGAGCTTATTTGAGAAACAGAAAGGAGGCTCCTGTGTTTGGAACGTGGGAGGCGAGGGTGAGTGTGGTCTGAGCTGAGGTCAGAGGTCAGCACTGGTCAGGAAGGGCTTTATAAGTCAACGTTTGAATCAAAGGGCACAGAGGAAGACTGGAAGGCACCAAGCAAGGGGCTAGCGGGATGTGATTTATGTTTCTAAGAGGTTGTCCTGGCTGTTATGTGATGATTGCATTGTAAAGGGTGAGTGTGGGAACGGGGAGGCCCACCTGGGGGCATTTGCTACCATCTGGGAGAGGGATGACTCTAGCCTGGACTATGTTGATGGGGCTGGGTCAGATCCCTTAGGGAGAAGGGAGGGCATGGGACCAAACCCTGGGCCCTCCAACAACCAATCCATTATTCAGGAGAGCTTGCCGTTTCTAGGTCTGAGACCCAAGAGAGCAGTTTCTCAGGGAGGCCTTATGAAGGGACGCTTGTGAACAGCAGAATTCTTCTCAAAAGCATTACTACATTCTCCCTCCTTCCCCATGCCACCTCCATCGGCCCCTCCTGGAGCCTCTCTTGTGCCATAGTGACCGGAGAGTGTCCAGCCCCTGCCGTGGCTGATGCATAACCCACGGTAGGATCTAGACTGGGGACAGGGAGCAAATTAATTTGAAGGAGACGGGGCAGGTTGTTCTGCTGAAGACTAAGAGGAGAGCAGCACCAGCCAATGAATAAAAACCTACTGTGAACGACAGGGTGTGTCACCAAGGAAGAGCAGATTCCAGTTTGATGGGCAGACAGTCGATGAAACCAATGCGCCTGCGCAGTGGAGATGAAGGATGACGTCATAAGTGATGTGCTACTTCCCTCCAGAACTCAGACAAGAAGCCACCCTCAGTTGGAAAAGTGCAATTCGATTCCACCACACCCTGACTTGTATTCTGACAGTTTACTCTGTCCTTTTCCCAACTCCTTTCTTTAGTCGTTCATAAAGTAACTGGCTTTTGTGACCAGGTTTTATTGTGCTATTATCATTTTGGTTTTGTTTTTTTTTTTTACTAACTGGTCATCGATGTATTCTGTTGACATCCAAAGGAAATGGAGTGGACAAAATGTTTTCTGTAAAAAGACCCATCAGCAGTGTGCTCCTTCAACTTTTATTTTTATTTTTTATTTTTTTAATGTTTATTTTTATTTATTTTGAGAGAGAGAGAATGAGAGAGAGCAAGGCAGGGGCAAAGAGAGAGAGGGACAGAGAGAATGCCATGCCCACCCTGGAGCCTGACACAGGCTTGATCCCATGACCGCGAGATCACGACCGGAACTGAAATCAAGAGTCCGACACTTAACCGAGCCACCAAGGAGCCCCTAAACTTTTATTTTTATGTGCTATTAAATTATTTTGCTTTCCTTGTTTGACAAGCAATAACAGCAATGAAATCCTCTGCATACTTTATCTGATGAGAGAATTCCGACATATTTTGTTTATCGTTGTAACACCAAGGACAGACAGCCTAAACATTTTATCGTCTTTTGTACACAGCTGTTACGATATAGGGAATCTGTTTTTTAGGTTGGAATACATTTCTCTGAAGGAAATGAATCCTTAGTAGCTTTTCTTTTAACTCAAGCATCTTGTTTAAATAAACTTTTTGTTTAAAATAGTATTAAAGAGTCTGTCATTGCATCAGTAGAACAATGAGGCTGTTTCATCCTGGCGTGACCAGGAAGAAGTTTGGCAAAGTGGGAAGTGTGGCTAAGCTGCTTATCTCTGAGTAACCTTGAGGGAATATTCATCACCGTCTCCAGGCTGCAGTCGTCTTGACCTGCTGGATGGGAGGCACACCATCCCCTTGGAGGCCGCATGTGGTCATTGTTTTGGAACCCAGAGGATGAATCAGGTGGCCTTTAGAGGCATCCTGAAGCCTAGTGATGGTTGTAGAGAGAGCTCACTCACCCCTGCTGATATGAGGGCTTTCCTGACAAGAGGTTTGAGGAACTTTGCAAGAGTTTTTTGGCTGCCTGAAGTCTGCTGTCTTCCAGGAGATACTATTGTAGAGCCTGAAAATAGAGGAGAGTTTTACCCTTCCTTTGTTGGGTTTTTGGTGTAATAGGACATTCTCCTATGAAGTTTGAAACAAGTTGTGGCCGTGAGGAGGCCATTTCTGATTTTCTGCTTACTTGTTCTGTGAACAAGGCTGGGCCGTCTAGGATGTATTTGTGTTTCCTCTCCCCCTTTATTTATTGGAAACTCAATATAATATTCAAACATGTTTGGTTCAGTTCAATGAGTACTTATTTTCTCTGTATTTATTTTATTTTTTTCATTTTTTAAAATGTTCATTTTTGAGAGACAGAGAGTGCAAGTGGGGAGGGGCAGAGAGAGAGGGACAGAGGATCTGAAGCTGGCTCTGTACTGACAGCAGAGAGTCCGATGCGGGGCTGACCTCATGAACCATGAGATCATGACCTGAGCTAAAGTCAGACGCTCGGCCGACTGCGCCACCCAGCTGCCCCTCTCTGTACTTATTTTAACTGAATATCTGGTTTGCAATATATTTCACGATACTTATAAAAGCAAAGTTACGCAAATAGCTTAAGCTATTGTAGCTTTCCCGACATTTCTAACCTTACTTGGTGAACCATACTTGTCTGATTGGCCACCCAGCAATTAACACACAGTTCAGGCTAAGTGGTTGAAAACATTGACGTATTAATTTAGTCAGTCAATGGATCCTTAGAGAGGATTTTTAGGTTTGGAAAAAGTGTTGTTTGTTTTGTTTTGAACTTCAGAATCGTAGCAACACATTTATCACACGATTGCACGAGGCTGACTGTGTGCCAGAACCTGTCCTAAATGCTTCATGAATATTAATTTGTAATTTTAAGCTTTGAAACAAGCCCCCTATGCAGCTACTGTTATTCTACCCATTTTCCTGATGATGAAATCAAACCTTGGAGCGAGTAAAATCACTCACGATCCCACAGCTAAGAGCAGAGATCAGATCTAAACCCAGGTTCTTTTGGCTGAGGCCGCGATTAAGGTGGTATTGTTGTTTTTAAAGTGTTTTATTTGGAAATAACCCCAAATTTACAGAAAGGTTGTAAGAATGAAGAATGTCACACTTCCTGAAATTTCTTTGTTGTTAGTATGTGTAATGAATGTTCTTTTTCTGAGACGCAAATGCCTCCACCTTGGCTCTTTACCCTGGAACACGTCAGGGCTGTTCTTTTACACGTTCAGTGTATGTATATCTTTAGCAAAGGTGGCATTGATGAGATACTTCTATTAATTTGCTGTCTATATTTCAAGGTTGGCATTTAACCCAATAATAGGGTCTTTTCTGATTTCCTCCAGGACGGGATCCAGACTAGCTCCAGGTATTCTTGTTGTCAAATCTCTCTTGCCTCCTTAATCGGGATACATTTCAACCCCTTCCTGTGTCTTGGTCACTTGGACATTTTTTTAGAGTATATTTCCCCTTTGCCTTAAAAAATAGAACAAGGAGGGGTGCCTGGGTGGCTCAGGTAGTTAAGAGACCGACCCTTGATTTCGGCTCGGGTCATGATCTCATGTTTCGTAAGTTCAAGTCCCACAGCAGACTCTACAATGTCACAGCGTGAGTCTGCTTTAGGTTCTGTCCCTCTCTGCCCTTCCCATGTGCTCACTCGCCCTCGTCTTATGTTTGAAGCTTCACCATGATTAGGTAAGGAAATCCAATCCAAATAGGAGATGTGGGGACCGTCTCAGGATCTCATCTCTGGGGACACATGATGTCCTTCCTTCCCTCGCTGGTAGAGGTGACTTGCATCCCAGTGCTCCGTCACACTGTCTGATTTCTCCACCGTGTAATTACGATTTTTCCCTTGTTGCTAATAAGCCGTCTGCGGGGAGATGGAGAATGTTTCTCTGACACTTGGAGGCACCAGTCACAGGGAACATGTATGTGTGTGAAGGTAGAAGGAGTTTCTTCTCTTCCTCGGGAATGTAACAGAGGGGAGTATCTGCATCTTCCCGCTGCAGCTGGAAAGTGTGCACATCTTTTCTTATGAATTTCCAGACATCACGGGGCATTTTGTTAGGGCTGAGACCCTGCTCGCAGGCAGAGCTTTGGGGCTTTGATGCTTCTGGGCCCTGATGAGTCTAGCTTGCCTCTGTGAAATAATAACGTGGCCACGATGCCTCCTAAAAGAGCAAGAAATGGCATCCTCACCCGTAATGTCTGAGACCACGTTTCAGGAAAGGGCACTGGTTCTTTGAGGGAAGGCAGACAGCAGCAGAAACGGAAATCTGGACTGGTTTCACCTCCAAACCTGGGAGAAGTTGCAATGAAGGACTGATTTAGGGTGTTGGAAATGGCCAGTGGAGCTGGTCCCCGCCCAGTATGCTGGCTGCCGGCAGAGTGGCTGTGAGCCTAGCAGGACCGCCCCAGCCCACCCTCCTAGAGAACTTCTGGACTCTGCAGAGCCGTGGTTCTTACACCCCCATGAGCATCTGAGCTCGTGCACGGCCAACATACTCCGCATGAAGACATGTGACATTGAAGATAGTATGCTAGAAAGAGAGGACAGGGAGTAATCCAGGTAGAAAAGATTAGATGAAAAGTTAGAACCTCTATACTCGAGCCATAGGTTACGGACCCTGGGTATCAAATTTGTTTCAGAGCATCTCACTGGGAGGCAAAAAGGAAAACATGATCAGTTAGTTACAAAAATCTCACTTCCATGATGAAGAACGTATCAGTTGCTCAGGAGAAACAAAACATTCCCGATGCTTCCAAGTGAATACATCCGTCTATACTTTGCTTATTGGTAATAGACCTTTTCTTCCACTTTCCCTTTTGACAGTTTTCTCTGTAATTGGTTTTTACTTATGGGTTCCATGGTTGAAAGGTCCGTAAATGTGATGTTTCAAGATCTGAGTATCAGGATGGGGAGGGAACAGAAGTGCCGAGGAGAGAGCGCATAAGGTTGTGTAACAGCATAGTTATTCAAAGCCACGGATTCTAAATCTGGGGACACAGGGCTTGACCTCGTTACACCAACTTTTTAAGGGAATGCCCTGGTGCTGTGCCCTAGGAAACAGGAAATCCCACCTCAGGAGCTTGCTGGCAGCACAGCCAAATCACCCAGCAAGAAAACCACCACAATAAGAAGGCGCTAAAATGGATGATGGATAATTATTTACATGAAGGGAAACGATGCAACCGGAACTTATGAGTACTCTAAATCCTGCCCTTTGGAGGGATTTCAGTGTTTTGTTATCTTTAAGGATCCTGCAAAGTCCTTTTGGTTCAAAGGGCTTCTCCAATGTTGGATTGATAGGAGACATTCAGGAAATGGGTTCATTCATCGGGTCGGTTAGCCAGTCAGCAAATATGAATTGAACTCCTGTGTGAGCCAGGCCATGAGATGGAGAAGAACTCCAGATACTCTGGATCTGAAATATACAGTAGAATAGAGACAGGTGCAGGCAGAGAAGCAAGAGTAGTGCTGTGTGTTTCTAGAGCACTTCAGAATTCTTTTAAAAGCTTATATTTGTGGGGCACCTGGGTGACTCGGTTGGTTAAACATCCAGCTTCGGCTCAGGTCATGATCTTGTGGTTTGTGCATTCAAGCCCCGCGTCGGGCTCTGTGCTGACCGCTCAGAGCCTGGAGTCTGCTCCGGATTCTGTGTTTCCCTCTCTCTCTCTGCCCCTTCCCCACTCACACTCTGTCTCTCAAAAATAAATAATAAAAACATTTTTTAAAAAAGTTTATATTTGTAACATTGAGCGAGATCTGCACTAGTATCCCCGTTTCAAAGACAGTTTGGTGGCAGACTCTTAGAAAAGCCAAATTGTCCACCCAGGCCTTCTGTTTCCCCAACTCACCACTGGGGGGTGCTGTGTGAAGTTACCCAGAGGGGTCCCAAGTGAACTCTGCTTTAGATCAGCAAAATGGCAGGCACTAAATGGAAAGCTTCAGAGCCATCTTAGGTGGTGCCCAGATAAAGCCGTTGTTACCTGGAGTGAATGAGTGCAGGCCCTATGCAGTGGCAGGGACATAAAGGACTCTTGGAGGGTCCTTTCCAATAAGAGCAGCTGCCTGGGAAGTGTAAACATGCAAGTCTGGTCCCCTTTGCGAGCAACAGGACTTGATAACTTTTCTCCAGAACACTTTCCTCCACTCAACGGGCCCCCACAGGCCCTCTGCTCAAGGTCCTTCGCAGGCCTTTTGTTTTCCTGCTTGTTGATTTTCCTTTTGCAAACAGGATTGGGGGACCCATTATTCAACTAAAACCTTCTTTTGTCAACTCATAGGTTTTTTTCCCCTAGTGTTGATTGGATGTCTAGACAGATAGGTGGAAATAATTGCCTGGGGGAAGGACAACCTTAACTAAGCGGTCCATTTACATTTTTACATCCTCCTAAAAATACACCCACACCAGCCCTTTGTCTTGGTATTTCAACGTTGTGCAAGACTCTGGAATACGTTTGCTTCTTTTTGCAGTGTTTAAAATGTCCCATTCAGAACCATTGTTCTTCGAGACTTAAGGTTGTCTAGGAGGGATTTAAATCACAAAGGGCTCGGGCAGTTCTGAAAAACCTCTGTTATGCTCCCTGGGTCATAAAGGAGACTCATAAACGGTAACTGCCGTGGGGGAGGGCAAGATGGTGTCTAGGGTCTGAGGCATCCTAACTGCCAGGCGGGCCGGAGAAAAGTAGGGGTATGTTTTCATTTAACATCATTCCTTGCTGACTCTTGTCTCCTTCGAAAATTGTCCACGAGGAGACAAACGAGGGTGCCCTTTCTGTTAACTCCGTTTCCTTAATTATAGTTGTTAGGAGATGGGCTTAAATCGTATTGTGAGGTATGGGCTCTCTCTTCCCTCCGGGCTGCGGAGGAATTTGTTTGAGAGACTGGTAACAGTAAACCCGGAGATAAAAGTCGGTGTGCTCCACTTTTTCAGTTGCCCCTTTGAAAGGTTTCTCTCTTGTGTACTGGCCTCTTCTCATTAAAACCTTTTCAGGGTTGTTTTTTCTTTTCCTTTCTTTTTTTCCGACCACAAAATCAGCGTGTGCCTACACGTTCAGGACTTGGGAGGAAAGAAGGGTGGGTTGAACAGAGCCTTCGTCTGGTAGGGTTTGGAGTTTCTGCGGTGTTGTTTAGTCCCTTTTTGGCCTAGCCTCGTGTTCAGTGCCAGGCTGCTTTCGTAGAAACGTCCAGAACTTTGGTGCTTCCTAGTTCAGAATGGGTCCACGTCTGTCCCGATGCCCAAACCAGAAACCTTCAGGGTAGTGACTCTGCATCAGGCGCCATGTGCAATTCATCAATCATGTTGATTTCCTCTCCTATACACCTGGATTCTGTCTGCTTCTGTCCCTTTTGGTCCAGGCAACTTTGCCCTTTCTCCTAGAACAGACACAAGGGCTTCCTAACTGAGCTTTCAGGATCCTCAAGACCTGTCTTCACTGCCTTCCACCCTACCAAGTGCTATTTTCAGAACACGACATTTGTTATCATGACTGCCACCTTTTCAAGAAGACTTCCCAAGTGTTCAGCACCTCTTCTTAGAGTAAGTCCCTGGATAGGCCAGTCAATCTGTCTTTGACTGTTCTTTCTTCTTCTATCTATAGGTATTTTATTTGTCTCTCACTTTCTTGGTTCCCATCTGAAAGGCACTTTTATTTTAGAGCTCTTCATACAAGATTGACCTCCGGTTGGGCTTTTGTCTGTAATCTGCCTTAAGTTGTTTCAAAGGCATGTTTACTTTTGCCTTCAAACAAAGCAGAGGAGAGAGCAGGTCTTCTATTTCCTCCCTGCCCCGCTGGAGCACCACACATTTGCTGAGCAGGTAGAGACCCTGGCTGGGAGGCTGGGCGGCTGCTCGGGCTGGGCCGCCATTGCCCCAGTGGGCACGGCCCATCCACCTGCTGCGGCGGCCAGACAGCACACGTTCAATGAATACCCGAATCCTTGTTTTTCACATCTTCTGGCGAATGGCAGTTTCTTTTGTCATCCTTACTTAAAAATGATAGAGAATGTTGATATGGTTTATGGGGAAACATCTGAAGCCCAGACCAGACTTTTACTGAGGAAGGAAGCAGGAAACCGTCTTTGTCTTCCTAGTGGGTCTTGAACTAGCCTGGGGCTGACACTGAAAAGCTGAACTTTCTGATTTGACCTTTTTTTTTTTTTTTTGTGGTGGGCCTCCCAGTGTTTTTGGTGAATTAATTGGTAATATTGGTTTAACAAAAAATGGAACATTAGAGTTAGTTGGGAAATGCCTTCTCTCTTTTTAACATCAGGTTTATTGAGCTATGACTTACTTATAATAATACGCACCCATGTTGAGTGTATAATTCTGACAAATTTCTGCGCTTGCATAATTACCCTAAGACTCAAGATGTAGACACAATAGTGTCCAATACAATAGCCACTAACAACATGTGGCTCTTTCAAATGAACTGAAATGAACTGAAATTAAAAAATGGCTCCTCTGTTGTGCTAGTCACCTTTCAAATGCTCAGTAGCCACATGTGACTATTGTCTACTGTATTGGACAGTGCAAATGACAAAACCTTTCCGTCATAAGTATATAGCACAGTTATAACCCATACATACAGCACAGAAATAAAACATCCATCACACCAAAAAGCTCTTTTGTGCTCTTTTCCAAATTATGCTCAACTCCCATCCTTGACTTCAGGAAATCACTGACTTGATCTCTGTTACTACAAATTGATTTGTGTTTTCTAGAGCTTCACGTATATGTACACTTTATTTGCATGGCTTTTTCTCAGCAAAATGTTTCCAAGGTTGACCGATTCATGCCATTACATGTGTCATTAATTCACTCCTTTTTAAAAAAAATTATTTTGTTTTGGTGTCCTGTTTTGTTTTGTTTTTACAGTTAACATTGCATTATATTAGTTTTAGATGTACAATATGATTCGCCAATTCTGTGTGTTACTTAGTGCTCATTATGATAAGTGTGCTCTTAATCCTCTTCACCTGTTTCACCCATGCCCACCACCCACCTCCCCTCTGGTGACCATCAGTCTGTTCTCTATAGTTAAGAGTCTGTTTTTTGATTTGTCTCTTTTTTGACTTGTTCATTTGTTTTGTTTCTTAAATTCCACGTATGAGTGAAATCATACAGTATTTGTCTTTCTTTGACTTATTCTGCTTAGCATTATACTCTCCAGCCCCATCCATGTTGTTGCAAATGGCAAGACGTTATTCGTTTTTTAAGTCTCAGTAATATTCCTTATATATATATATCCCCCCTTCTTTATTCATTCATCTATTGACAGACACTTGGGCCACTTCCATAATTTGATAAATAATGCTGCAGTAAACATAGGGATGTATATCTCCTTTTCAATTAGTGTTTTTGTATTCAATGGGTAAAAACCTAATGGTGTGATTACTGGTTCATATGGTAATTCTATTTTTAATTTTTTGAGGAACCTCCATACTGTTTTCCACAGTGGCTGCACCAGTTTGCATTCCCATCAACAGTGCACGAAGGTCCCTTTTTCTCCACATCCTTGCTGGCACTTGTTTCTTGTGTTTTTTATTTGGGTCATTCTGACAGGCGTGAGGTGGTATCTCATTGTGGTTTGATTTGCATTTCCCTGATCAGTGGTGTTGAGCATCTTTTCATGTGTCTATTGGCCATCTGTATCTCTTCTTCAGAAAAATGTCTGTTCATGCCTTCTGCCCATTTTTTGTTTGTTTTGAGAGAGAAGGAGAGAGAGAGAGAGAGAGAGAGAGAGAGAGAGAGAGAGAGAGAGAGAGCGCGCACGCGCAAGCAGGGCAGAGGGATAGAGGGGGAGAAAGACTCTTAAGCAGGCTCCATATTCGGTGCAGAGCCTGACACAGGGCTCAATCCCACAACCCTTGGTTCGTGACCTGAGATGACATCCAGAGTCAGGCACTCAGCCAGCTAAGCCACCCAGATGCCCCTTCTACCCATTTTAAAATTGGATTATTTGGTTTTTGGTATTGAGTTGTATAAGTTCTTTATATATTTTGGATACTAACCCTTTATTGGATATGCCATTTGCAAACATCTTCTCCCATTCTATAGGTTGCCTTTTTGTTTAGTTGATTATTTCCTTCACGGTGCAGAAGCTTTATGTTTTGATGTAATCCTGATAGTTTATTTTTGCTTTGGTTTTCCTTGCTTCAGGAGACATAGCTAGAAAAATGTTGCTATGGCTGTTGTCAGAGAAATGACTGCTGTTCACTCCTTTTTATTGCTGAGTAGTGTTCCATTGTATGAATAGACCACAATTTATTTATCCACTCATCTGTTGATGCCACTGGATTGTTTTCCTTTGGGACTATGATGAATAAAGCAGTTCGATTTTTGTAAGGACATAGATATTTTAATTTCTCTTGGGTAAATACCTATGATTGGAATTGCTGGGTTATATGGTAAGTATATGTTTAAGTTTAGAAGAGATGGCCAAACTGTTTTCCAAAATGGTTACACCATTTTTTATTCCTACCAACAGTGTAAGGGAGTTCTAGCTGCTCTATCTTTACCAGTTACTACTGATATTTGTTTACTTGTTCTATTAATTACTGAGGCAGGAGTATTTGTAATTACAGACTTCCCATTTCTCCTTTCAGTTATATCAGTTTTTGCTTCAAAGATTTTGAAACTTTGTGATTAGATACATACAAAATAAATAATTTTTGTGTGTGAGTTGACCCTTTTAGTTGCAATGTTCTCCTTTGTCCTTGTTCTCAATTCTTTGTCTGCTAATATAGCTGCTCTAGCTTTTTGGTTTTTTTTTAATCAGAATATGCAAGGTACATTTCTTTCCATCTCTTTGCTTTTATTTTTTATTATTTAAAAAATGTTTTAATCTTTATTTTTGAGAGAGAGACAGTGTGAGCATGGGAAGAACAAAGAGAGAGGGAGACACAGAATCCGAAGCAGGCTCCAGGCTCTGAGCTGTCAGCAGAACCTGACGTGGGGCCTGAACTGACGAACTGTGAGATCATGACCTGAGTGGAATTCAGACGGTCAACCAACTGAGCCACCCAGGTGCCCCTATCCCTTTGCTTTTAAACTTATATTTTTATTTAGGGCAGGTGTCTTTTAAGTAGTGTATAGCTTGGTCTTGCTTTTAACAAAAACCTAGGCTGAGAATCTCTGACATCTAATGGGTGTGTTTAGATCGTTTAGTTTAAAAAAAAAAGTCATAACTAACAATAGAATGAATATTTCAAGTGTACGATCTGATGAGTTTTGACAGGTATATAGCTGTGAAGCCATCACCATGGTCAGGAAAATGGCCATTTTTGTCATTCCCACAAGTTTCCCTGAACTCCTTTGTAATCCCTCTCACCCCTCGTCTTTCTAGAATAGCACTGATCTGCTTCCATCACTTTGCATCTTGAGAATTTTGTGTAAATGGAAACATACCATAGGTAGTCTGTTTTGTCGGGTTTCTTTTACATGTTGCGATGGTTTAGAATTCAGTCATATTGTTTTTGTTTCAATTTTGTTGCTCTTTTTTTATTTGCGTGTAGTATTCCATTGTGTGGATATAAAACAGTGGTTCTATTCATTCACACAGATGGCCATTTGGGCTGTGTCTAGCTTTTGGCTATTACAAATAGAGCTGCTATCGGCACGCTTCTTCAAGTCTTTGTATGGACATGTGCTTTTATTTCTCTTGAGTATATATGTAAGAAGGGAGTTCCTAGGTCGTACATGAGGCCAAAATTTAATTTTTTAAGCAACTGACTATTTTCCAAAGTATTTGTACCATTTTACACTCTAACCAGTGCTATGTGAGGGTTCCATTTGCGCCCCTATCTCGTCAACAGTAGAGATGGCTTCCTTTTTAATTTTATTGACTCTGTTTGGTGTGTTTACATATCATTTACTTATTGCCCACTCATATGTCTTCTTTTGTGAGGTTTCTGTTCACATTTTTTGCCCACTTAAAAAATTTCATTGTTTCCTCATTCTGATTAATGTCGTTGGCTGGACACTACTTGTAGTGCAAATATTTTCTCCTGCTTTGTGGGCTGCCTTTTTGTATTTTTAATGGTCTCCTTAGAAGAGCAAAGTTTTTAATTTTGATAAAGTCCAAATTATCTATTTTTTCTTTTAAGATTTATTTATTTATTTTAGTTAATTATTTAAAAATTTTTTTAATATTTATTTTTGAGAGAGAGAGAGAGAGAGAGAGAGAGAGAGAGGTGGGGGGAGGGGCAGAGAGAGGGAGACACAGAATCTGAAGCAGGCTTCAGGCTCTGAAGTGTCAGCACAGAGCCCAATGCAGGGCTTCAGCTTATGAACCGTGAGATCATGACCTAAGCTGAAATCGGACACTTAACCCACTGAGCCACCCAGATGCCCCTTATTTAGTTACTTATTTATTTTCCTATCCAAGGAACATTTATCTACCTGAAATCACAAAGATTTTCTCTGATGTTTTCTCCCAGAAGTATTATATGTAAGTCTATGATTCATTTCATTTTTGTGTAGGCTGTAAGTCTTCATTTTTGTCCGTGGAGAGATCTAATTGTTCCAGTACCATTTTTTCAAAAGACTTCATTCCCCATTGAAGTGCCTTAACACTTTTCTTAAAAATCAGCTCATGTTCATAGATGTGGGCAAAATGGTACAAGATATATACAAATACTTTATCTATTAATCTCACAGGTAGGATACCTGTATGAAAGAGGGGGCTAAGCATTAAAAATAATTTATGTGGTTATGAATGTCTAATTCTCATCAAATCTAGTTTTCTTTTAACCATTTCTTTATGTCTATTCCTAAATGAATTAAACAATTCTCTTTGATTCGAAAACTTCATGAATAGTAGCATCCATATTGTGGTGGCAGAAATCATCCTACCCATCACTTAAATGGACAGGCCTTCTGGTGAAGCCAAGCCTTGTTTCAGATATTTGAGTTTGGCAATGTTCACAGATCACAGAATTTTCTTCATATGTAAATTATACTCTGAAGTGACATCAAATGAAAAAATACACAACTCTCAATTTTCCTAAAAAATTCTGATCTCTACAATAACCATAATTTAACTTTCTGTATGAGGAGTCCCAAAGTAAGCCAACATTCAGTTCTGTGACAAAGAGAAATCTGGAAAAGAAAACCCAGTGCCTATGAAAATCGAGATCTAAAAATTTAATGATTTAAAAATAGCCTTTACATACAAGATGGGAGAGAGTAATACAGACCGAACATTTTGGTTTCGAAAATGTGAAATGTCACCACATAGCTTAGAACAAGTCTGTCATCTCCTAAGAAACACACATTATACAATGTAATCTACAGAGACACTTTTGAACTCCTCCTGTTTAGTTGGTTTTCAGCAGTCTCCATCCTACCCACGCACTCACTTGTCATGTAACAATACAACTTGTAATCATCTTTTGACAGAGCAGAACTTGGAAAGCTACAATAATAGCTGTTTTCAAAAGCACCTTCTATGATGTTTCACTGATTTTTTTTTTCTCCATCACACTTAGATCACACATTGTTCTCTCTTAAGTCCTTTTTCTGTTCCAACGATTTGGTTTTTAAAACAAGCAAGCTTAATGAAGTCAAGGCATATATTGCAAAATAAAAACGCTTTCCAATAGGCTAGACTAGAACCATTAAATAAGAACAGGACCAAAAGCCCACAGATAACTTGCTTCCTGACTTGGTAACAGGAGAATACCTTTACCCCTGGTAGGAAGTGTTTCAGCTGCCCCAAGATGAATCTCATGGTTTGCAGTGTGTCTATGCTGTGCCAACACCACCTGGTTCAAGGGGACAGGTTATGGAAGGGGCTGTGCTGAGCTGTGAGATGGTAATAGGCTGTATCCACAGGGTCATGGGCCAGACAGAATTGTAAAGACTGGATGGGCTCAGTGTTGGGTCAGCAGCTGCAGGTTTAAAGGTGGGTGCAAGATCAAGCAATGAATTCTCTTAGAATAGGATGTGATCTGGAGGCTCTTAACATTTAAGTGACCAAGGAACTGGTCAGGTAATGGAAGTAGTAGCACCTAAGTGAATGTTGAGAGAAAAGGCCTTTACTTAAAACTAGTAAATGGAACCATCCCTTTTTTCTGTGGACAGGCATAGTCTGCTATGTCTTTATGAATTCCTGCTACAAATAATATGGCTTTTGCAAATTTAAAAACACCCTTTGGAAGACCTCATGGCCAAATCACTCATAAACACAGATGATCAAAAAGCCCTGGTGAAACATGTGCTCTCCTTTTATTGTGTTGTGCTTTCTGTTTTGAAACAGCCCTGCCCTAACTGGGGATATGGCCTGTAAGTCCTTCTAAAATATTGGTCTTGGATTGACATACACTTCCTGAAACTTCTAGAAGGGCTTTCTCAGTCAGAAGGGAGGCATTTTGCCATAGTGTGGCCTAGAAGGTCAATTTTGGAAGGGGCCTCAAGACAAGAACAGGTCATATCATGCCTCATTGTTGGAAGGTGAACATTTGTGTATATACCGTGCTTCCCAGACTTGGAAGTGACAGGCTCAGAATAATTGCTAGTATATGTATAGCAATATTACAACTGGCTGGTATGTTTTCAAAAAAAAAAAAGGAAAAAAGAAAAAAATGCAGCATTAGGAGGTGGTTACTAAGGTGCTTCTTAATTCATGTTTTCTAATGGAATGTATCAGACAGACATCTACCAACGAACATGAATACACAGGCATACACACGCACGTGGACACGTTTCTGTACAGTTTATGCCTTAGATGCTTATGTGTTTATATAACCACACAGGAAAAAATTCCCCCTCTAGCTCCCTGAATTGCTGAATGTTGTCTAACCCCATCAAATGTTAAAATATTTCATTTTCATAGAAAATTATCTACAAAAATAGATAACATTTACAAAAACCAGATAGCATTTCCAGTTTTCCTTAGTAGTGCGCTCAGTCCCCCTTTCCTCCTTTTCTTCTCAGAAGGTTGCCATTTCCAGCAACGAGCGCTTGAAGAGCTGGGCGTTCCTGGACAGGTCTGTCACTTGGTGCACCATCTCCTGCAGGGCCGTGGTGCTGGGGTAATGGAGGGCGGCCATCTTGGTCGCCATCACTATAGTCTTGAGCTGTTCGCAGAGCTGGTTGCTGGAGTTCATCACTTTGTTGCGAATGTCCTGGGTGGCAACCTGCCGCGTCAGCGTGTCCCCAATGAACACCAGTTTGTGTGCGCTCAGGATGACAAACTTGCTGTGGGCCACGAAGATGCGCGGGGGCTGCGCGGAGCTGACGCAGCTGAAGAGGGCGTCGATGGCGTTGAGGAGGGAGATGTAATGGGTCTCACACTGGTCGTAGTAGAAGTAGAGCAGCTGCCGATCCTGAGAGCCCACGCTGCTGTTTGTGGTCGGGAGGTTTTGAGAGGGCTTCCACTTGGAGATGTCGTTCTCCACTGGCTTGGTAATTTCTTGTTCTAACAGCTGGAACTGACTTAGCTACAAGGAAGCACAAAGCAGATTTCATGAAGGGTAGGGCAAGTGTGCTGTACTGAAAATTAACCAGGGCTTGGAGTTCAAGGACAAGGATTTTAATCCCTAATAAGAGTCAGGTGCTTATTAGATGGGAGGCCTCAGTCAGGTTGTCTCACTTTCCTAAAGTGTAAAATGTAGAGATTGAGGAAGAGGATCCCTAAGGAATCCACCAACTCAGGCCCCTGTGACTGTGTACTGGTTTCTTCTGCACTAAGGCTGGAAGACAGCTAGTGCGCATCCTCAGCTCTTGTTACCTGCACCTTTATGAATGTTAAATGAGTTAACATTTACAAAGTGCTTAGAATGGTGTTTGGTACATTGTAGCCTCCATGTAAATGTTTACGGAGCATTGAGTGGTGGCGAGGCAGACTGAGTTGGTTCCTTCTCTGGGAAAGCTTTGGCTCTACCCCTTCTAGACTCTTAGATAAGTGACAGTCTATGACTGCAGGAGACACTAATGCATATAAATCCACGTGCACTGTGGAAAAGAACATCTCTAAGGGAATCTGAATTGTGCATCATACCACTAAGCCACTCAGCTATTGAAAGAAAAGAGCTTCGCACACAGACTCAATGAGCGTTAGCTTTCGTCTTTCCTTCCTGCTGCCAGCTGGTGTATTATTTAAACTGCAGTGATAATAATCTCATGTCATTCCACCAAATCTCAGGAGAGACCCTTCTTCTGCAGGTAAGGACTACCTGTGACCTTAGCTTAGGACTCAGTGATCTGCTCCAAGGTAGGGCTCAGTCAGAGTAGGGATAACCTCGTCCAACTTCTCCCACAAGAAATGTACAATGACCTTTACTTTTCAACCAAATCTGCTTTCTTCTTAGGAATTGCTATGGTTTCAATAAGTCCCTTAAAGCCCTGTAGTCCTACTTGGCCAAATGCCAATGTGGATATAAACAGGTACTACGCGATGTTTGAAGATATCTTGCTTACGCTGCCACAAATATGTTTATAATACATCATCTTATTAGATGGAGAGCTGGGGTATCTTCTCATTTTATACATTAGTAACAGAAGTACATGTAGGGCAAGTGACTTGCCTAAGGTCACATAGTTGGCTGGTCCGAAAGCAAGAATTAGAACATGTCTCTACATGCCACTTCATTTCAGTTTAAAAGGCTTATAAATCCTCAATCCATTGCTTTTTATTTTTATTCCCTTATACCAGCAACACTCATCATTAGCAGCCCCTCTCATGCCCAACTTTTGAGTGAATGTGCCCTGTCCAAATCCTTTGTTTAAGAGCTTGGATATAATTTGAAAACATTTGATCCTGCCCTCATTCTCTTAGATTGGACCAAGAACAGCCAAGCCATAGGCTTGAGTTGTAGGAGAGAGATAGATATAGATGACCCAATTAGGCTCTTTTTTTTTTTTTTACACAGTTTGATGAACTGAAGTAGCAGACTATCAGTTGAGGAAGCTGAGATGAAAAGCTATCTGTAGAAAGGACTTTGAGTGGCCATTTGTGGGTTCTATAAAGTTAGAGAGGAGGCAAAGGAATAGATAAGCAGAGGAAACTACCAGAAAATAGAGGAGAAGGAAGCAGATTTAGAGAAAAGCAAAGGAAGTACAAGAAGGAGATAGAATTTATAGGCCTAGCTCTCATCAGACCTCCCTAGATCTGCATTTTCTGTTCCCGCATTCCCCTACTATAAAACTTGTTTACTTGGGCTTGAGTGGGTCTTGCTCCTTGAGACCAACAGCTTTAACCCAAAGAGTCCTAACAGATATACAGAATTGGCCTGGAAAAATAGCCGTTTGGACATAATCCAGAAACACCAGCTGGATTACCGAAGCTATAAACTTTCCCTTTGTTCTTATACCTATTATATGCCTTGGAGCCTATTTATGCCAAAGTATACTGGAAAGATCAAAATCATAATCTTTTGAAGTAATACCTTCCTTATTAAGTGGGAAATCTCTTCAATACCGAGTAGGTTTTGTTCTGATTGAACTTACCTGGTGGTGTTCCAGCTGCATCTTGTTCTGTTTGATGATATTTTCTTTTTCCAACAGCTCTTTCTGTTGCCTCTCAAACTCCTCCTTACCCTATTATTTTTCAACAGAAAGAAAACATTACATCACCCCTGTGATTCACTTATGCTAACAATTTCATTGACAAATGTATAAATACCCTTTCATTTTCCAATGCCTTGGCGATTTCCCACATGCCCCCCTCCCCCCATTAGGCCCTGTGAACCCCAAACAGGGATAGTGTGCTTCTCTGCCAGACTTCTAGAGTCACTGTGTAGATCAGGGCTGAAAACTAAACTCTGCTTCCATGTGAAGTGCCACCATCTGCTCCACTTGACCATTTTGGAGATCCACCATGATCCTCTTCAAAACTCCTTAAGCACTGTTTCTCAGCATCCTTTTCTCATAGATTATACGTAAACCGACAAACCTCCTAAGGCAAGTCTAAATGGGACCCACACTACACTCCTGGTTTCTTTGAATCATCTACGACTCTACACCAAATTGGTGTTTCCAATACACAGAGCCGGACAACCTGCCAGATGAAGAGTGAATGCCCTGATCTACTCTCTCCCCACACCTTTCCTTAGCACTGAGAGATGAGGGGGAGGCGCTCAGCTCTCTCCCTTTCCCAGTCTCTTGCACCCAGGGAATTGTAGTAGTTCAACAGTTATCAGGATAATCCACATCTCTCAGTCAAATGAAAAGAGTGGCAGAATAACAGAGCACCCTAAGTTCTGAATAATGGATCCTGGTACAATGTTTGAATTCCCCAAAGTGAGAGGGATCCCAGGTCAGCTTGGTGAAATTTCCCACTTGTCAGAGGCCAACTGTGGCTGCCCAACTTCCCATGTGTTGGTTAAGTTCTAGGTCAGGTTCCTCAAGGTAAGCCTGAAATGGGGTTAAGTTTTTCTATAAGTAATTAAACACACACACACACACACACACACACACACACACACACACATTATAGAGATGAAGGGACCTTAGAAATGTGTAGTATAGAGGTTCATTTTTTTTCTTAACAGTGCCTCCCTCCTTTTCCAAATAGAATACCACACAGAACTATATGATAAGACATAAATAGAAGTGGAGAGGATATGATTATCTGAGGGCCCATTCTCCCATTTGAGGAGTCTCTTCCTGCTTGCCTGAGGCATATCAATGGATCATTCCCACCCTGTGCCTCACTCATTTTGCAAATGAGGAAATTACGGTCCAGGCAGGTTCAATAAGTCAATCACACTTCGTGTCGGGGTAAGATCTAGAGCCGAGGACTCAGCCTCTCAGGCCAGTGTTCTTTCTACTGTACAACATCGCCTCCATTTGTGAACTACTAATTTTGCATGTGAACCACTGATCATGTTCTCCCCTCCAGCAGTCCAGCCTACTAGCCATACAGACATCAATCTCAGGCTCCCTGAACGCGAACATAGGAACTTGATGAGCCTGGTTTCCTTACCTGTAGGTGGACATAGTCATAATCATCCATCCAGCTCCTTTCTGACCCATCACTGCTGCTACAATCAGGAGTCTGGTCCTTGCCCAGGCTTGGGGGCAATGGCTTGGTGAGGGCTTGGGCCTTGTGATCCCCAGAATGCAGCAGGTGGGCCTGGGACGCGGTGTGTGGGTACTCAGTGGAGTTCATGATGTTCCCAGACCCACTTTTCATAGGCGAGCTGCCCGCGCCTGGCCTGAAGAGGGCCTCTGCGTTAGTACTGATGGTTGTGGTGAGCTGCTTGGCATCATCGGGCACGGCCTTCGCCACCATCACAAACCTGTCCAGGTCATCGCACTTGTTCTGGGGCTTGTTGATGGCCAGAATGTTCAGTGACCAGCTGTGCTCATTTAAGTCATGGCTGGTCTGGCTCAGAATCTGGTGGGAGTCTTCCACTCTTTGGAGCTCCCGTTTCATTTTGTTATGGAGGACGAGTTCGGGGAGGCAGGAAGCATTTGCCACAGCTCCCTTGGCAAAATGGAGGTAGTCCCTCACGGACAGCTCCACCTTGTCCACCGAGGTGCGGATCTCGTTGATGTGCCGTTCCATGTATCCGTAACACCGCCAGTCCGTGGTGACCAGCGCCATGAGGCTGGCAACGCCCGCCTCCAGGGTCTGCTGGAGCCGGTGAAGTCTCTCGATGGCTGTGTCTGGGTCCAGGAAGAGCCTTTTGTCCTGAGATGGGGAGGCTGACAATGAAGACTCCTTGGAGGTGGTCGAGGACGTGGACATGTTACTCCTGGTGCTGCCCGTGCTGGAGAAGGATAACCGGTTGATGCCATCGACCACATCCTGAGAGCCTTTGGCCTCCGGTGGGTTGTTGTGCAGAGGGACATCGTAAACGCCGTCTCTTTCTCCAGGGTTTGCTTTCTCACTGCTCTCTGCCTGCGGCTCCAGAAACTGAACCCCTCGGGGGACATCGTATGCATCATTCTGGGCACCCAGGGACTGTCCCAGCTGTGGGTGGTTCAGCGGAGTGGTTTGGTGTCTTCGTGTTGGCAGTTCAGCGGCTCCTGGAGCATCACAGTTATATTTTATGTGAAGGTCCTTCCCCATCGGCTTGGTGCTGGTTGGGGGGATGTCATAAACGCCCTCTGGTCTGACGTCCAGCCTTCCAGATTGCCTCACTGGAGGGGGGAAATCATACTCTTTTTCCTTAAGCCCTGCCTCATCTCGGCAAGCAGAGGGAGGGATGGCATATAACTGAAAAGTAAGGAAAAAGGAGCTATTATTTGTTCACGTGGCTCATGTGAACATGCAGAAATGGAAAAGGACATTAAAATGAGGCAGGATTTCTCAGTCCTAATCACTGGCTCCTTGTTTTGCACCTTCCACTCCCTTAATGGCCAGTGTTTCCCAAGGCTCTGCTCTGATCTGTTCTTACTTCCCTCCTCCTTTGACAGGATCATCCTTCCCTGTGGCCTCTGTGCTGCTTGTATGTGGACCCCTCCTGGCTGAGTTGCCCTCCCTGGGTCCCAGTCCTGTGTTTCTGACCAGCTCCTGAGTCTCCTTCCTCGGCTGAGCCAGGCTTGGCAGAAGACTATGTATTAACACACAGGACTAGGTGTTAGAAGACCTCAGGTCTCTCCCTGGATCTATCAGCAATGAGATGCTGAATAAGTGGCTTAAATGTTCTGACACACAGTTCCCTTATCTGTACGTCCTGTGCAGGCATACCCCAGAGGAGAACAGTGTGCATCAAGCCCACCAACCCCTATCTGTGGACCAAGGAAGCTCTAACACTTTCCATAGATATGAGATCTGTTAGTTGCTTGCCAGACTGAATTCCTTTACCTTCTTACTGGTCTTTACTGACTACCTTGTTTTTAGTAGAGTCCCCAAAGTATGAAATCCTTAGACTTATCTTTGAGGTACTTTTTCTTTTAACTTTTTAAAAAAGTAATCTCTATGCCCAGCATGGGGCTTGAACCCACGAGATCACGAGTTGAATGCTCCACCGACTGGGCAAGCAAGGTGCCCCTGGAATCCTTCGGCTTATCTTGGCCTTTCTATCTATTGCCTTTCTTTCCTCTCATTCACTCTCTCAGAAAGACTAGTTTTTCCCCTTTGGTTTGTTCTTCTGGTTTTACCCCGATAAACACACACACAACCCCTGTTTGGCTGCTCTGTGGTGGGTCACTTACCCCTTTCGTAGGAGGGATGTCATAGATGCCTTGAGGTTTTATCTCTCCCACAGGAACTGAAAACCCAGGGACTTTGACTGATGATGGAGGGATGTCATACACCTGGAAAGAAACACTGGAGTTACCCAGAAGTGTTGTATTCTTGTTATTTTTTATACTACAAAGCCTTTCCTTATGGATTTATTTGCCAGGTTATGTATACCTTGCATCTTTGGCTGCATTCTACCTGATAAGTGGTTAATGGAATTTTGCTTTTCATATTTCATAGTTTTCGACTCAAACTGAGTATAAAAATCACATTGGCTAAAATGGCTTCTGGATGGGTAAACTTAATAAAGCTTCATGTGAAACACACATAATCTGTGAACTTCCCTTTGCTCTGGAGCTTTGAAGGAATGCCACCCTGAAGCAGTCCCCTCTGCTGTGACCATGGCCCTGGTACATACCCCTTGGGTGGTGTGGGAAGGCGGGATGTCGTAGATATCCTTTTGGTACCTGGACGGGTACTCATACACATAGCCTTGGCCTGTCCTCACTGGGGTTATCACCTGTGGGCAAGAAGACACAGAGGTTAAACTTCCAAGCTCCAGTCCTCAGGAAATCTCTTAGCCTCCTAGCCAGGCACGCCTCCCTCACCTCTCCCCCATGAAAAGAAGGAAAGAAAGAAAAACTAAGAACGGAAGACAGAAAAGGAAGGAGACAAGGAGACATCAAGTCAGAACACTTTCAAATCCTCTCTTAAATCCCAGGAAAGAACAAATCCCTGAAACAGCTCTGTTCCTCTTCCTTATGGTGACAAAATCATCTCAAAGTTGGTCAAAGTCTCCATTCCCAGGATGCACCTTTTGGGAGAATCATCTTTAAATTATGAAGGTCCTAGATCATCCCTTTGGAGCACCAAAAACACAGCATAATGAAAAAGAAAGCGCACTTTTTTTTTTAAAGGCTCTGAAATTATTTGTAAAGCGAATAATGCAAATAGAGAGTTCAGCTACTTAAAATTCCTCCCATACCTTCCCCAGGATGCCTTTTCATGTGACATTATTATTATAACTAAAATTCCATAGATCACTAGAGCACTTTTATGAAAGTAACCCACAGACTCCTGCTCTCTGAATCCTCCAGGAGCTTTCAATCTAAGCTTTGAAACAAATGACACATGGAGTCGGGAGCTGCCCGGCACAGAGTTCACATTTCTAATCATTTTCTCATTTCCACCAGGGAAGCAGCCATCCCAGACGGTACCTGTGTCCACGGGGTGTGGGAAGTCAGACACACGCACCACAACTGTGGCATCTGGAACCAATGCCAGTGAAAGGAATCTCGCCCGACAGGCGGGGATTTTTGTATCTACAGCCTTCCTAGTGTCCTGAGCACTGGTAGGGAAATTATTTTTGAACTGCAACTCATTTGGAAACCGATTTAATCTCCCAAGCACTTCTAAATTACCAGGGTCTTGTTTCTGCCTGACCCCCCACCCCCCAAGAGACTCATAGCGCCCACCTTAGCATCACCCATGACGTTTTTGTGTTTTAGGAAACCACTTTGTAAATTAGGACAAGTTGGCTCTTCTCAAAGAAACCATCATCTTTTATCCTTTCTCTAATGTGAACATTTCTGGCGTCAGGCTGCCTACAAAACTATGTGAAAAATGCGTTCATCTTATGCTGAAGTTGGTGGAACTCAGCCAAATGCATCAATTCCCTTCTCCCCGGGAGCTCTAAGATGCTTAAATCCCCTGTGCTTGCAGCTGATCACTGCTGGAAATGAAGGGAAAGGAGATTAGTACGCAGTCACCGTCCCGTCAAATCTCTTCCCCGCCTTGGGTTTAGAAAAGGAATCTGTTGCTTTAAGGTTTGTTGGCATGGAGCATCCAAAACCATTTACAGAGTGGCCACTGTATTGTGCGTAGCAAATCTTCCTTTCAAAGGCGGCGTGCCCTTTGCTCAAGAAAAACACACTGTGTTCCGAGTGCCCTTATATAATTTTTCCCCCCACTCACTATTGTCCAGGAGAGAAATGAAGGATCTTCTCAGAGTCTATCTCATCAGCCCCTCTATTTTTAGCTCTCTATTTTGGCTTTATAATAGAACCTGTGCAACAACACAGCTTTTGTTCTCTGAAAGTTTCTAAGAGTGGATTGATTCTGCCCAAGGTTGCCAAGATAGTAATAATGTGAATGGAAAACCAAGCCTGGTTATGCTGAAGGCCGGCTGAGTGGTTCCATCTTTAGTTTAAAGATGGGAAGGGGGAGCTGGGTGCTAGAGGGGGTGGTGCTGGTATCTGAAAATAGTCCTTGGTGAAATGTAAACATATGGCAAGACCTCGGAAAGGCGGGGTCACGGACAAAGCTTTTCCTCGCCTTCGCCTTCATGGATTTTCCTTGGCAGTGAGCATTAGTGCTTCCCGGTATTTAACATCTCACTTCCTGACAAATGTCACAGAACCTCAGCTTGCTCTCTCTTTCTCATTTAGAGGATGCCTGTGGTCATCTGGTTTTTAAAAACTTTGCATTCCAAACCAGTCATTTTCCTTGTTTATGCATTAAAAGAAACAGATGGTGAAAACCACAGGGGAAAGAAGCCAACAAAATACAATCTCTCCCCCCATTCCAGCATTCCCGATGGTACCATCTAATTCACACTGGTCCACAAATAGCCTTTAAAAGGGACCAGTGTTTTGCATCTGGTCAGACACATCCACGGCATACCACAACCCCCTCTGTGACATCTGCAGGAACGTGGGGCTGGAAGTCTTCTACTTTTGGACATTGTCCTCCTCAACCCATCGCTTGGCTGACTCTCATGCCAACTGTGTGTTCTCTCCTTGGAGGAAAGTGCTGACTGTTCTGTACCTAACAAAGTATCCAGTTTTGTGGTCATAAGACCTTTTCTTCCTGCTTGACATAGTACAAAAAAACCTTTCTACCACCCCAGAGTTACTGAATCTCTGCCTAGGAGGGACACCGAGGTCTAGCTAAGGGGATGTAAATTTCAGAGGCATACTCCTGGGCATTTGTGTGGCAAGACATTGATGGCATTGCTGCACACAGGGCACATCAAAACATTTCCTCAATGAAATGAAGTCAGGCTTTTCATTTCCCTTTTTCCCCCATCAGTTTTTCTTTTTGCATTCCTTTTATTCTGAGTATTCATCTATAGTTACAAGGGCTTAAACTCAGGAACTACCAATTGACCCCTTAGTTCATTAGAGTTGATGCAAACGGGGCTAAAAAGGGGGATTCATGGGGCTCTCTGACAATGGCTACTGCAGCCCCCTTTCCTAATAACCTTGGCAGAGGATTTGCATTTTCCAAATATGAGTTTTCTGCCCCATGAGGAACCTGACAGTTCCTCAGATGTTCGTACTCCATTCTGGTCCACTGACTGAAGAGGCTGAGGGTGGACAGTTTGGGAAGAGTTCTGAGGCAGAGAAGAAGGCAGATGCAGACAGTTAGGAAAGGAATAGCCCATTCAATAAATCTCCCAGGCCGAGTCCTGGTAGGACGGTATCCAAAGTCTAGGGACCGGGGTTAGGTTAGCTCTCAAATTAATGTGCTTTGCATTAAATAAGCAAACACACACGGCACACCCCACCCCACACTTTGACCTGTTTGATTCACACCATTTTCAGCATCCGATCCTGGGCACCAAGATCTGCTTTGAAAGATGCTGTAAATACCTCCCTGTCTCATAATTTTGAGAGCCATGGATGCTGAAATTTTAGAGAAGAGGAACCCATGTTTGGAGTGGTAGCAAGGGCCGGATGCGTGAGTCAGGGAGCTGGGAGAGGGGCCCTTGGCCTATGCCACTCACCCCTCAGTCTTTGGCCTGGGCTTATTACTACTTGTGTAGCCAAGCAAGGGCCTCATGCTTAGATACCTGTGGGGCCAAGCAGGTGAGGTGAAGGAGGAAACAGGCTGGGATTCTGTGCTGGGGAGACAGAATTCACGCCCTACTGATAGAAAGCAGCCATTGCTCAGCTCCCACCAACTGCCATCCTGAAAAAATACACCCCATGTTGCTCAAATTTTCAGGAGGAGCCAGAAGTCTGGATTTTTTAAATGTGAAATCTGATTTCCAGAATTGGCTCAGATATTTCAAACGGCGTCTTGACCAAGCTCAACCTATCTCTGGCCCCCAGGGTGCTCGTCTTGCCTTCATCTGTGTATTTCCGCCACCCTCCCTTCAATCCCTTGAAATCTGAGGGCAGGGTCCCAAAGGCTCTTCACCAATTCCATATTTTGGCAAGACAGAACCACACCGTTTTACACATGTGCCCTGCATGTCACACCTCTGTGCCTTCACTCACGCTGTATCATCGTCCAAGATGCTCTATTAACTTTCCTCATTTTCAAATTTTATTTGACCTTCAAGGCCAAGCTGGGTGCCTCTCCCATGAAGACTTTCCAGATAGACATAAGACCTCCCTCCTCAGAACCCCCTGAGCCTGTTATCCATACCTCTCTAGTGGAACTTATCACTTGTGGTCTGTTTTATGGCACCTTACTTCCTCTCTTAGCGTGGTGGAGACAGAGACCATTTCCTCTTCATTTGTATATAAACAGCAGGGCCTCGCACAGTGCCTTCACTAGAGCAGGGCTTGGATACATGCATTGACTGAATATATTAACGAACTAAAGGAAAACTCAAGGCTTTTCTTAAGCAAGATGGTGTGGAACTGGCCAGCGCAGAAAACAGGTCTGCCTGGATGGGATAAGGTTGGTTTCCAGGTGAGTCAGCTCGAGGATGAGTGGGACCCATGGGATGAGGGGCAGAGCTGGCTTGATCAGCCATGCATACTAATGTTGGGCAAGTAAGTGAAGAAGCCAACAAAGCTGAGTGAAGTTTAGATAAAATCAAGAAATCAGAAATCATGGAAGAACGATCACCTGCACCACTACTTGGTACAAACCACCACCGGAGGCCAGCAAGGACCACTAGCTGGTTTCTTTTCCCCCAGTATAGAGCCTGCATGTGACATGAACATCTGCCTTCTTCTCCGCCACAAGCTAGAAACATATAGAAGAGTCTGGCAAAAAGAAATCAAAACAAACTCTGCATTTTACCTTAACATCAGAAGGGAAATACAATGGAAAGGAGCAGTTCTGACATGTGTTGCAAGAGGCTGAGTGTCCAAGGCTATGACCACACTAGGTCTGTAGGTTCTTGAAAGCAGGATTAGGTCTGATGGGGGGGAGTGGCTGAGAACATGAGCTGGACTCTAGCACATGTGAGAGCGTGGCCAAGGCATTTGTCCATTTTAAGCCTGTTTCCTTATTAGTAGAATGGAAATAATACTTGTAGCCTATTAGTGTATTAAATGCGATCAAGGACACAAAGTACCCAGCATAGAGCAACCCCCTTAAGCCTTAGTTATTTCTATTATAATTGTTACCTGGATTATACAGATTTTACTTTTGGACTTAAATTCTGGATGGGTAATTCAGATCAGTCATTTTACTGAAGATAGGTTTAAAAAAAATGAGGAAAAGATACTAAAAACCTTAATAGCATCAAAGCATTCCAAGATAGTAAGAAATTATCAGGTCCCAATTTGGGAGTAGAGAAGGAATTCATAGAGGTAAGCCCCAATTTTTTTTTTAAAGTTTATTTATTTTTGAAAGAGGGAGAGAGTGCACACATGTGTGCGTGCACAAATGGGGGAAGGGCAGAGAGAGGGAGAGAGAGAGGGAAAGAGAGAGAGTATTCCAAGCAGGTTCCATGGAGCCAAGTGTAGGGCTCAATCTCACAAACCATGAGATTGTGACCTGAGCCAAAATCAAGAGTCGGACGCTTAACTGACTGAGCCACTCGGGTGCCCCGAGGTAAGCCCAGATTTTGAGGCTGCTTTTCTTCCTGGCGGCATTTGTTGATCGGGAATAGGTGTCGGAGGGTCAATGTGTGTCTTTTCATCATTTTTTTGGGTGAGGGGGAATTCAGACTCTAAGGCTCACCAAGGTTGGGACTCTAATAGCCACCCCCACTCTGGGTTGAGATCCTAAGGGCTGCATGTAAAAGTCATAATTAACCCAGAAGGGAACCCACTATTGCACTGGCTAACGCCAGGTTTTAACTCACTAGGGTTGGTAAGAACCTTTCAAAGCCTGAAATTAGATTTATGTGTGGCTGTGAGGCTGGCAGAAGGAAATAAAATCCTCTCTGGAAGTAGAGAACATCTTTACAGGCTTTAAATGATTTCTTACAAATATTTAAAAATATGATGTCCACTATGCAAAAATAGCCAGGAATATAGGAGACAGGACAGTGGAAAAAGACAAACAACAGTGGATTCTTGCTTTCTTCCTTATATGATGAGGATGTGGTCTGTGTCATAGTGGTCACAGATCTCGAGGCTGTTTGCTTTCAAAATGTTTCATGATTAAACCATGGGAGAAAACAAAGTTTAATCAGTTAGATATAAGTCAAATAGAAAGAAGTTAATCTTTACAAAGCATAAAGTGTTCCCAGTGAGGTCTATGAGGCAATGGGAATTTCAAATCAAAGCGGTAAGTGACAAGAGACTTTGGTTCCTGATGACCATCAATAGATTTACTTGGGTTACCATTTTACTGTGGTCATATCAATATTGTCATTGTCACGGTTATCACCATGACAGCCCAGGACACTTCAGTGGAAAACCCCAGGAGAAAACATGCTTTACAAGGCTTAGAAATAAACCTACTATCCAAGAGAAACATGGCGAGATCCCAAACCAAGGACACCTTATTGAATTTCTCTTCAAACAAGGCCTTTTCAGTGGAAGATCACAAGGCAGGTTTATCAAGACGATCTCACCAAGAAGTAGGGCACATTCCCAACTGGAATGTCTAGAAGAAAACACTTTCTCTCCAGACAGCTCCTGCTCACATGATATCAGTGGGGCCAAGGTCTCAGCAAGTCTCCTTGGGCATCCACTTTACCTCCTCAAAGGAGAGCCGGCTGACGGGTGCCTGGGAGTGGGGCATAGCGGCTGTGGAGGCCCTGAGATTAGGAAGATGTTAGCTTCTCAGCTGCCTGCCGCCAGTTCAGCGGCACACCATGGGGGAAGAGAAGGGAGCAGGCTGTGCAATCATGAAGGCAGATCCTCCCCGCCCCGAGAATCCCATGAACGCTGATTAATAGGCTCCCAGCTCCCGCCATGTTCTGCCATGCCTCCTCTGACACCAGCCCTACCGCTCACTATTCCTGGCAACTCTCTCTCCTCCAACACTCACCCCTGTTTTGTTTCCTTTTCCTGCCATGCTACCGGCATCCATAAGGAAGAACAGAAATGGAACAAAGGAAGCAGAAAAATCCTACTGTTTGACAGAAAGAATTGGGTGGAACAGAGGAGAGACTGAGATAGGATGGGGAGGAGCACAGGTGAACTGTTCTAGGGTATTATTATCAATACTATTGCTCCTACTTCCACATCTGGGGGATGCCCATTTCAAAATTTCAAAATCACAAAAATATAATTTTTGATAACTTTAACAGAATTTTTGAAAATAACAGGAAATCCCACATGGAAGGGGAGGAAGGCATCATTTCTAACCGTCCTAGTTTCTGTGTCCCAGGATTTAATTCTCTGGGTCTAAGTCTCTACATTCCAAAGCAACCTCAGAAGTGGCCAGAATGACACAGTCCTTTCTCCTGATATCCAGAGAATGCCTTGAAAATTGACCAGTGGGGTTTACCCATCAATCTAGCAGAGCGAGGAACGTGTGGAAACGGCTCCTGGTGTTCCGCCCCAGGGCCTCGGCCCAGCACCACCTAGGCAGCCCAGGTGGTGCTCAGGAAATATAATTAGTGATCGAGGAGAGAAGTTAAAAAGCCATAATAATTACACATTTATAACCTTGCTGTTAACAGTACCTGAGGTAGTCTGAACGCAAAAGTAAGCCTCACCGATTAGCAGTCAGCCATTTGCATTTTTCCTTTTTCTTGGCATATGTGGAAAGTAAAATTAGATTGCTTCCTTTCTAGCTCTAAACTCCCCCAACCCCCTGTTTTATTTATACTATCTCTGGGTTTCAGGCATTAACATGAGTATTTAGATTTCTAAAACTGCTTGCTGGAAAGGACTTCTTTCACGTAAATGCCCTTCAAAAGCATGAACAGAGCCACCACGGTATTTATGAGATCTTATAATAACCTCTTTGTCTTAAAGCGCATGAACTGTGTGACCCTTTCCCTTTAAAGAAAACCCTTAGGAAGAGAAACATCACCATTATCACTGCCTGCCCGTTAGAAGTTGGATCCAGGTTTCCAAAACTGCAACGTTATAGAGGTCTGTCTGTTTAAAACCCAAGATTACTAGTTTCTTTTCTATGACCGGAGGAGAAGGCCACATGTTGCCTGCACTGGATTTATTAATTCACTATAACTTCTCTCTGCCCAGCTTGGGTGTAGCAGTGAGCTCATTTATTATTCGCACAGCAACAATATAATGAAAACGGAGTCTGGCCTTAAAACTACACCCTCGTGGGCCAAGTGCATGGTTTACCCTTCCTAATGCTTCTCTTGTGCTCATGGAGGTGTCTCCCCCTCTGTTTTTGGGTGGTTGATTTACTTTCCTCCAAAAGCATCTCGACGTCTGATTTTAGGCAAGAACTAAGCCTTTTGCCTGCCACATCTAAATCACGGCCAGTCTCTTTTTCCAAATGAGGAGAAAGTCACAACTGAAGGCTCAGCAGTGGAATGGGGCTCTTGGGTCACTTTCATTTGACACAGCATTTGGGAGGGAGACCACTCAATGGAAACAGTGCCCTGATTGTCAAGCCCCGAGCATGCCTCCCTGCTGCTTTCTGGAAGTTCTTTGTGCAGCAAGTGCTAAAGCAATATTTAGTTATGGAGTGACCAAGCGCCAAAGAGCAGCTAGAAGCATTTAACGTGAAAGGACATGGTGGGAAATGATGTCTGGGCTCCTTAGTGGCTGAGGTCTTTCTCTGGACAAAGCCAACCGTGACCTGTGACAGAGTTGGGTGCCACAAAGTCACTTTTCATAAGCCATGGACCGAAATGCTCTTTGAGAACTGTAACACCACAGGCATTTTGGTTCTTTTGATGTCCAAATAAATGCCACAGGCCACTAAGCACTGAATCTAGATCTTGAAGTGGATTTTAGAGAGAGGCCCATAGACCCCCCTAAAGAGCATGTGATTATGGAAAGGGGGCAAGGCATGCGAATTTCTGGACCCAAATGCCTAGAGCTCTCGGGTTCCTCCTAAATAGGAGACCTCCCACGGCCTCAGTGGGAGACAAGGTGCAGTGGACGATGGAACAAATCATGCTCGTGGCAGAACTAGGTTCTGTGGCAGGGATGTCGCTTTGAGGGGCACCTGACCTCCCAACAGCCTCCGCCTTATCTGAGAAAACTAAACACAGGAAAATGGGAAGAAAATAATAAGTTCTGGGATGAAACACTCTCCTAGCTTTTGGTAACAAAGCAGGAAAGAGAGTTCTCCTTAATAAAATGCTCCCCAGTAAGGTTCTCACATAGGAGGACGGGGCAAGAACTCTGATTCTCCCCGACTCCGCATAGCCCGACCCTCCCTCCCGTGTTCCAGCTGTTCCTCGCCTTCTGTCACCATAGCTCAATCTTCTAGAAATGCCTGTGATTTCTAGATGGGAAGGTGGACTGCCTCCTCCAGGAAGAGTAAAAAGATTGGCCAAAACTTAGGGAGTGAGCTTGAAATTTAGATCAATGTCTGCATGTCTTGTTTTTTGTTTTGTTTTTGTTAAAGAATCTTGAGGTCAAGTCATTTTGTTAAACTTTCAAGAGACTCTGGGAAAGAATCAGATAAGGATATCTGGATCATAAAATTTTAGTAAAGGCCATCAGAGAGAATTCTCCCCGGCTCCCCATTTCACAGTTGAAGGAACTAAAGTTCAGAGAGGCTATTCAGCCGGTTAATGACAGCAAAGTAAATGAGACCCTGGTTGGGTGGTGCACCACTACTTTCCTCAATGTTCCTGTTGCTCACATTAGCAAGACAGATTAGAAATTTACTAGGAATTTAGGACTTTCCCAATTTCACAAAGTAACTCAGTTCCTTGCTTGAGAAGAAAAACTTGAAATCTGGGTATCTTAAATTTGGGGAGTCCCCTTTCCCTGGCAAGACCATTCTCAAAAATAAATAAATGTTAAAAATTTTAAAAAAATAAGGCATGTTTAGTGTACCCTATTAGCAGTTACAGATCATAGGAATCACAGGTACTAAACAGCATCCTCTTGGCCAGGAAGAATGAAAGACAGAGAGAGACAGATCATGAGCAGGGGAGAGGCAGGGAGAGAGGGACATACAATCGGAAGCTGGCTCTAGGCTCTGAGCTGCCAGCACAGAGCCCGACGCAAGGCTCGAACCCATGAACTGTGAGATGGTGACCTGAGTGGAAGTTGGATGCTCAACTGACTGAGCCACCCAGGTGCCCCAAAACATGCCTTCTTATTTTAGGGCTCAGCAACATCAACCATTAGCTGGACAGATGTGAGTTCAAATATCAGTGCTGCCTCTTACTAGAGGGATGTCCTTTAATGAATTAACTAACCTCTCAGACTTCTGATTCCTCTCCTGTAAAGTGAAGGTTGTAATGAACACCTTATGAGGCTATTGAGAAGATTAGATGAGCTTATGGATATAAGGTCCCTAACATGGAGCCAGGGGTCCAGGGCCCTTTTGGGTCACCCCCACTTTAGTTCAGAAACTCTTTTGAAAAATGAGTAACTTAATAGCACGCTAAAGGCTATGGAGTCTATTGGTGATACATTTGAAAATAAATAGCTATGCTGATAAATAAGTGGTTTAAGCACACACTGCTTTAAGAAAATCAAATAAAAATTACTCACATAAATCAGATGTGATTATGGCATTGCTAAAGATCCTCCACTTCAAGAACGGACCTCCTCTGGAGTCTTTTTAAAGAGAGGATTCCTTGGTCCTCTTCAGGTATTACTGGCGTTACATACAACTTTTAGAGGAGACATGGTGTCCTAAGTGAGTCACACTCTGATTCCTTAAACTGGAATAGCAGACCTCTCTAGAAGTTTACCTTGGCAACTGGGTGTGTGGCACTCTTGAGAACCGAGTGTACTTCCGATTGCATCTAGCTCTGCATTTTCCACCATGCACTCACCCAAGCCTGGCTTTTTTTTTTTATGTTTATTAATTTGGAGAGAGAGAGGAAGAGAGAGAGAGACAGAGAGAGAGAGAGCAGGAGGGGGGCAGTGAGAAAGAGAGAGAGAGAATCCCAAGCAGGCTCCTATCTGTACAGAGCCTGACATGGGGCTCAGTCTCCTGAATCATGAGATCATAACCCGAGTCTAAATCAAGAGTCAGATGCTTAACTGACTGAGCCACCCAGGCGCCCAACAAAAGCCTGCTTTTAAAGATGCGTTCAACCAATATGAAGTCTCAGTTTTATCATCGAATCAAATAAATAACTGTATTCTTTTCTCTCCCTGACAAACACACCATTATCCCCTCTGCCAGACTTCACACCACACACAATATCTGACCCATTCACTGTGATAAGCACAGTTGCGTAGCATGAAATCATTGAAAAAGGAAGGAGGATTACCTCTATTTGCTCTGGTGTGGGTTCATAAGAAGTTGCTAATGCATTCGTGGAAATATGCATTATCTCTAAGCTTTATGACAAATTGCAAGTGAGTTAGAAGGCCGTGGCACTAACCAAACAAAAAAGATCTTTGTACATTTTTAGGGAGGTGTTACAGTTTGCTCATTCCCTTGGCGTGGGTGGCTCGGCTGGGAGGAGAGACTTCTCATTTTCAAAGTGAGCTCAGAAAGTCCTGCCCCTACCAGCGCAAGGACCTTCAGTCTGTGTAAGACTTAAAATTCATCTTGACTCTTGTGGAGAGGGATTTTTAGATGAACACTCACTCCTCCACACAGCCCCCAAAGCCATGTATTGAGGGGGAAAAATCATTTAAATTTGGATTATCTTTATATAGAGATGCACAATTCTGAAACATGGTCATACTTCATTGAGTTTATACGTGACAAATCCAGAGGTCCCCAGCGCCCTGCCGAACTCTGATCCTCCCTGCTGTTTTCCAGGGTGTGTGTGTGTGTGTGTCTCTGTGTGTAGAAGGGAACAAAGGAAAGTGAGGTGAAGTCAGAGTTTAGCTTCCGGGGGAGCTTTCAATTCCTCTAAATCTATTCTTCTTGGTGGACGAATCATACTGCTAATATACAGCAGTTGGTAAGCAGGCTGCTAACGGAGTGTCGCTCTGAGCAGCCAGATTTCACAATGCTTCAAATCCCAATAAGGGAAGTACTCGGTTCCCTAACCAATGGCTTTGCGGTAGGGTGTGTGTGTGTGTGTGTGTGTGTGTGTGATTCATGATGACTCAGTGTCTAAGAAGGTACAAATATTGTAGTGAATCTATTTCTGGCTCTTATGTTACCTTTCAGGAACGGGCCCGTAAGACCTGGCTAAAATCTTTTAATCATCTCCTGCCAACATTTGTCCATGTCCCATTTTGGAAGGTAGGAAATGGTTTTTAAAGATGATGTCATGGGGTCTAGATAAATCTTATTTTTTTAAATAGTTTATTGTCAAATTGGTTTCCATACAACACCCAGTGCTCTTCCCCACAAGTGCCCTCCTCCATTACCTCCACCTCTTCCCCCCGCCAACCCTCGGTTCGTTTTCAGTATTCAATAGCCTCTCAGGTTTTGCATCCCTCTCTCTCCCCAACTGTCTTTCCCTCTTCCCCTCCCCCTGGTCCTCCATTAGGTTTCTCCTGTTCTCCTGTTAGACCTATGAGTGCAAACATATGGTTTCTGTCCTTCTCCGCCTGACTTATTTCGCTTAGCCTGACACCCTTGAGGTCCATCCACCTTGCTACAAATGGCCAGATTTCATTCTTTCTCATTGCCATGTAATACCCCATAGTATATGTATATACCACATCTTCTTGATGCATTCATCAGGTGATAGACATTTAGTAGATAAATCTTAATGTTACTTGAGTTTTCCTTAATTTTTTAAATATTTGTTTATTTTTGGGAGAGAGAAAGAGAGAGAGAAAGACAGAGTGTGAGCAGGGGAGGGGCAGAGACAGAGGGAGACGCAGAATCCAAAGCAGCTCCAGGCTCCGAGCTGTCAGCACAGAGCTGGACGTAGCTGAACCCAACAACTACAAGATCATGACCTGAGCCTAAGTCAGACATTTAACTGACTGAGCCACCCGGGCATCCTGTTACTTGGGTTTTCTGAGTGCGACACCCAAGGTGGTACTTGCCTCAGCCTAGCCCATCATATACAGTGTGATGGCAGGCCATTACTCTTTTGATGAACCCATGAGCCCCTTGAGATTAAGTGAAGAGCACCACATATTTTGGGGACCATAGAAGCAGGAGAAAACTGCTGGGGTGCAGAGACAAAGCTTCGCAAGAGGAGATGAACGTTGAAATGGGCTTTAAACGATGAATAGGAGTTTACAGATAGAATAGAGGGGAGAAGGCATTCTCAGTAAATAACAGAATTATGCCAAGGAAGCTCTACTCCTCAGTAAAAAAAAAAAAGTGTATTTCTCCTCTTTAGGTTGCGACAGAAGAGTTAACTAATCTTGTCTACATTGGGCAAAACATATGAAAGTTAGGCTCTCAGACAAGCTGAAGTCTACATCATTCATGCGTTGGATGTTTACTTGTTGTGTATAGACAGTTATGATTCCAGAAAAGAGATGTTGGCATTCTCCAGCACACTTCTGGGGGGAAACTACCGCGTGGAATCTGACGTACGTCATTACAGATTGTAATGAGCTGGATGATAAGATTTGAACAGTGCGAGATAGCCCGACGGGTGATAAGATGAGAACCACTTTTCAGTTTACTTAAAAGTCAGCTCCAATTAGATGCTTCATTTCTTGCTTCTGCCTTGTTCATTCGTTCAGTGGCCATTCGCTGTGTGCTGACACTTTGCTGTGAGCTCAGCCTAGAGCAGTAAATGCTATATACATAAATGACGTAGGTAAATGATGGCCCTGGCCCCTGCCTGCCTTTATGGAGCTTATAATTTAGCTCAAAACTGATCTTCAGAAGGATGCAAAACAGACCTAATTCCATCAGTTAGAATAAAAGCGACATGTGCGGAAAGTAATCAGAAACACCTGTGGTTCTCCATGCAGATCAAGCCACAGAATGGATGAACTCAGATGGCAGTTTTACTGATTTGTGAAGCAGAAAAATGAGGCTATTTTAGACCTTGGGGAACCTGAGGCTTTTGGACATTTGGGGGCTCCACTCCCAGATAGACTCTTATTAAGTAGAACTGTCACGTTTAAAAAAATGGAGAACATTAAAAAATATACACAATTTAGCTTTTCAAATGACTGAACTCATTTAATTTAAAATTGCCTATGAGTTCTTGGCAGTCATGGGGCATATTTAGAAATCTTTGCGGAGTGAGAAGAATCTAACGTACAAATTGCTTTCAAATAAAAGAACCATGAACTGTAAATGTAACAGTTAATGAGGTTGACCTTATGTGGCTTCTTGCACATTTGCCTAAATGTTTATTAATTGACATTTTTCAGTTTTTGATTGTCACACTTTGGAGTCAAATCTTTTTTTTCTTTTCTTTTCTTTCTTTCTTTTTTTTTTTTTTTTTTTAAATTTGGGCTCTCAAACATTCTTGTAGGCCCTGGGCATTCTGCCCATAATGCCTCACAGATAAAACGGCCCTGCGCACAAACACAGAGTGAAAAAGGCCAATGAAATTAAGAAAGGTGTCAGTGTGTCTGGTTTCCAGATAACTTTAAGAGTTCTTTGCCACTCTGTGCAAAATTCTCGTAGAACCAAAGAGAGAGCCATGCACTCCAAGGAAGAACGTATGTGCTAGCAACAAAGTGCGTGCATATTTGGTGTACAGTCAGAAACACCAACAGGGCCGAGGCATTTCAAAACAAACTCTGGGAAAGGAAAGACAAACAAAGAAGAGGAACTGATTTTTTTAAAGCCCCCTGCGGTGTTCAGCTCCCGGCCAGACCCTTTCTGTGGACTGTTCTACTTAATTCTCACAAGAACTCTGTGAGGGGGTTGTGATTGTTCCCATTTTACAGATGGAGAGAGGAGAGCCTGGGGGAGTTGAGTAACTTGCCAAAGGATTGACAGAGATGAAGGAAGAGAGCCAGGGGTCAGCCTGACCCCAAAGTCCGTGCTCTTTGCCCAACACTGACTCTGGCTTGTTTCCTAAAAGCGCGGGGATTATATGATTATCCTTCTTCTTCTAACTGCTCATGTAATAAGGGGTGCATGTTACTAATGTGGCCGGGATGCGTAGAGGTTTCTGGGGTGGGTAGAGGCTGCTCTTTGCCAAAGAGCGGAGTGGAAGCGATAGGAGGCAGACTTTTTCTTTGTTTCCTCGCAAGTGATTCATTAGAGGAAAAAACTGTAGTGGATAAAACTCCTGAAGCCCATATTCTGTAGCAACATCAAGGGAAACTTTAACTATGGAAAGTCCCGCGTCACCACAGCCAGCCTCCCTCGTGGTCACTTCACAGCGGGTCTCGAAATGCAGGTTAGATGCCCTCCCTCAGAACCAGTGGAGGACCTCACCCCAGAGCAGATTGCCAGGTCCCAGGAGTAGAATCTCTGGTGCAGAAGGCCTGGAAATCTGCCTCTCACCTCACCTTCCCTGCCTCTCCAGATGGTTCTATGTTCCCTAAAAATTTTAAACCTCCCATTAGTGGCTTAGAACAAGATCCACTGCCTCCTCTTTCTCCTCTTTTTCTTCTGTGGGGACCATAGCTTAAACTACCAGAAATGTGTAGTTCTGGGCTCACCACCCTTTAAAAGATGGGGGAGTAAAGAGAAAACTGGGTATAGGGCTATTCAGCAAGTTAGCTACAAGGATAACTCAAAACAAAGACAAAACAGAAACAAAATCCAAAAAGCGTTCGGGATTTCTGCTGGATGAGGGTTAACTCTTGGGGCCTTGGCTTAAGTCAGTAAGATGATTCTCACCCACTGATAAGATTCTTACACAGAGGAACATGTTGACAGAAGTTTTTCAAGCAGCGGTTACCTAGAAGGTTAAAATTACCTTTAGCAGCCAAGCCATCTCCCCTAGGAAGGAAGAAGGAAGGATGAAAGGAAGGAAAGACAGAGGAAGGGAAAGGGAGAGAGAGAAACAGCAAGAGCAAGAGCAAGTAAGAGAGAGAGAAGGAAGGGGGAGGAGGGGGAGAGAAGAGGAAGGAAGGAAGAGAAGGAGAGGAAGGGAAGGAAGAGGTTCCTCCTCCTCACACCCATGGAGGTTCAAGCCAGTGGCCCAGCGGACAGGATGGAGGCAGGCAGCCTAGGGAACCAGTGGCCCAGTGGACAGGGAACCTAGGGAACCAGTGGCACTAAGATGACTTCCATGGTGAGGCTAGGATATTCTGTAGAACACTTGGCATTTGGCAGGGAGGGGCCAGGACCATTCCCTCCTGCCCTTTCCATCTGCGCTGCCATGTTCTTACCTCAGACCCCCACTGCTCGAAGCTTAGCACTACAGTCATTAGCTACTCCCCAGTTCTGGTTAAGGTCTCCCCTAGGTCTGGTTGCATCCCCTGTGTGACCTGGCAAAGGTCCAACTCAGGAGTCACCTACCTCTTGCTAAACATAAAATGTTCCACTGATTTTAGAATTAAACAAGCTTACAAAGCACTGAGCTTAAGTGCACACCCCACCATCAATCCTGCAGAAGGCGTGGTCAAAGTCTCTCCCCTTTAAAAGGACGGAGAGTTGGGAGCAGATCCATGGTGCTGTTACGGCGGATAAAATGGGAAGAAGTCTGAAGTACTTTTCAGACTTGGAACTAAAAAAGGTTGCGTCTAAAAAGGAGAACATGTCACCTTCCTGCCAAAATAAACTGTGATGAAAGTTTAGACCCCACCACCTTTCAGCCAAGCACTTCCTGTTCTGGCCTCCCTTGTCCACCTCACACTAGCTCAGATGAGAGAGAGCTATTTTTAAGGTGCAAACAACCAGGACTAAGAATGAGAGGAGCTATTTATTTATAGTTACACCTTTCAACTGTTCTCTTTTTCCCTCTGGAGATAGAGGCTTGGCTTGGCTTTCCCTTTGAATCTAAAGTTCCTGGGGTAGGAAGGATTTTGAAAGGTCATGGTGAAGTCACTATGCCTCCAGACAGTGGTCATTGTCCTGGGAAAAACAAGTGCCCACTTCTTGAGGAGTTCTTTCTAATATACATACACTCAGCTTATGCAACACACATGCTCTTCAACAGTATTTTTGGTTTTGTTTTGTTTTTTTAATTTTTTTTAATGTTTATTCAGTTTTTGAGAGAGAGAGAGACAGAGCATGACTGGGGGAGAGGGAGAGAGAGAGGGAGAC
>NC_043706.1:17251576-17274165 GCF_006229205.1 Suricata suricatta | reverse complement strand
TTTTTTTTTTTTTAAATATGATGCTTTCCTAAACATTCTAGCTCTTCTGTTTTCATCCACTGGCTCAGACATTATTATAAGAATCACCTGAAGGACAAGAGGATGGCTCCTTTCTAAATTCACTAGTGTCTCTGTGTTTTAAATGGGTCAAACTTGAAGCTAACAACTCTATGCAACAAGTAGGTTGGTTTGATCTACTTCTAGCTTCTTTGTTCCCTTTACTTCTGGTGGATTCTTTGTGCAGCCAAGCCAACGGGGGTCATGATTTAGCTTTTGGTGACAGGAGAGTCCTTTCTGCACCATTGTCCTTGTACAAAATTTGGTGCCTTGTACCACTCAAGGAAGAAATAGAAAAGATTGGAAACAATTTGAGTACAGAGCTTAAGTCTAAAAGCAGATGTATCAGAAAGACAGAGAAAAACAACTTAGTGATCCAGATGAGCTTATCATGACATTGGAACAAAGTTTTGTTGACCAATGAATGGAAAAATGGTGCAAAGTAATGTCTAAGATCAGGTAGTTAGGTATACTTAACTCTTCGCAAGATCTATTTACTTCTTGGCAGTTTCAAGTTCTTGTTTTGGGAACATTTCAATTGCTCTGAGTGCAACGGAAACATAAATAGGAAGAAAAATCCAGTCAGTTGCTCACTCACCTTTTTACTTAAGTGGGGACCGTTAGCCCCCCCAATGCTTCTCTGCACTGATGGTGGTACTTGATACACATCCTGTCCCTGGGTACCATGGCTAGTGGGGACTTGGTAAATTCCCTGATGTTGGTAGGAAGGTGGCACCTGGTAGATGGTGTCTCGAGGGGCGCCATGTGGGTTCGGTGCTTGATAGAGCTTCTGTTGGCCAAAGGTCTGGTGCATTAGTCCAGAAGTAGGCTGGTCCTGACTGGAGGGTGTCTCCTGAATAGGGCCAATCAGAAGTTTCACCCGGTTGCCTGGAACAATACCTTGTCGACCATGTAAGGAGCAGAGCCACCACCCTTCCAGTCCTCCTGTGTTCTGCTCTATGACAGTCAGGATATCTCCCTTCCGAAAGGCCAGCTCCTCAGCACACTCTGGGACATTGTCATATAAGGCCCTTGCCATGAGATTCTAGAAGAAGAGAACAGAGGGACACCATGTTAGAATTCTAGCTCAGTCCTGTTCACACCTAAAGCTCATGCTCTCCTGGAGAGGCACATTTCCTGGAAAGGAGAGAAGGAAGAATGTGAACAATAGCCTGTAAGGAGAAAAACAGATGGTGCAGACAAAAGACAGATACATACGGACTGTGTCTGCCACCAATGACATCAGACCGCTTCCTCAGAAAAGCCCAGAACTCCACAAGAGTTCTTTCCTCTAGCGGTAGCTGCTGTGCCAAGGAATTATGGGCAGCACTGTTAAAGAGTTCACTATACAAAACATTTTTCTTCCTTTCTTAAAGCCAGCTTAAAGAATAAAATATTCCAAGATATTCAGATGTGCTGCAGCAGACATTTCCCAAAAAATTTTTTTCATATATTGGAGGCAGAAAGAGTCAAAGAAAAATCCCAAATAAAAAAAAGTACAAATGGCATTTATATTTGGTGTGAAAATGGAAACGAAAGTACAGTTATATATGCCTTGGCAGGGCTTGAAAATTCTTAGTCTCAGTTGATCAAGAAGTCCTTGGATACAGGGAAAGTCTACAAGCAAGCATTTTTCCCCCCGTGGAAATCGAGCATGGTGTGACGGTAGTCTCCATATCTATATTTGACAGCAGGGAGCAATGAAGAATTTATCACACATAGATGGATGCCATCTCTTTGTGTTTGGGTCTTTTATGTGTATCTTTCCCAAAGGCCTCTCCTCACCCTGCCACTTTCCCCCCTACTTCTTGAATCTCGCCATTCACAACAGAAACGCTGTACCTTCCCCTTTCATGGGCCCAAAACACCCTCTCCCTTTGTAAGAAGGCCTGTCTGGCACATTCAGTACTAAGCAAACAGCCAAAGTAGGCACTGAGCAGAGAGCGGGCAGGCTGTACGTGCTGACATTCTTGGAAGCCGTTCAAAGACTCCAAAGATTTCATTCCTCGGCGTTGGTAATGTTTCACAGTATGACTCGGCCATTGCCACATGCCTGCTCCTTCCCAGCACACAGAGGAGTCGGGATGCTATAAATTCATCACAAGCACTAGGAAAACTAAAAGTGATCTCTCTGCTGCTTCCCTAAAGTGTCTGAATGCACTTGAGTCACTGCAGTGGTGATCATTGGTGGGAGGAGGGACTGCCTGGTGGGTGGATAGTGTTTGGGACTTTACATATTCGTGGAATTTTTGGCTGTTGTTGTTTGGATTTCTGTCCCCTGTTTGCTTCTCTAGAAACATGGACTTGATCTTCCAGCCTCGTGCTTTTCATTCCTTTAGAGATGACATACATTAATCATCTCCCCCAGTACTATGCTCCAGAACCACAGGCTTGTGCAGTGCGCTGGTCCTCCCCTCTGGGGGTGGGGGGGTACTGTGTTATGTAAGGCAACTCCCCTCTGGTCAGTACCTAGGAAGGGGTCCTACTCTTGCTGCTAATCCTCTTAGTGCAACTATTTAACCTAAGAAAAGGAGATCAAGCCATACCCAGAAAGCTTGATGCTTTTAAGAATAAGGTTGAAGGGGTGCCTGGGTGGCTCAGTCGGTTAAGTGTCCGATTTCAGCTCAGGTTATGATCTCATGGTTCGTGAGTTCGAGCCCCACATTAGGCTTGCTGCTGTCAGCACAGAGCTTCTGTCTCCCTCTCTGGCCCTCCCCACCTCTCAAAAATATGTAAACATTAAAAAAAAAAAAGAATAAGGCCGAAGTTCTTGTTTTTGGATCAGTTTTGAGATCCAAGAAGTCTGTGATGTGGACAGGTGAGTGGTCAGGGAGGCTCAAGGGAAACTGAGGTGTCTGTGTTCTAGGTGTACGTTTTACTTAGTATTTATATGTTAGGAAACTTTGGGTTTTTTTCCTAACAATTAGAAGTCCACATACATAAAGTTAAATCATTCAGCATTTTCTCCTGGCTTGAGGAACCATTTAAGGATGTGTCATAATTCCCTAATCTCTGTTTCTCTTCTTCCATCTTTTGGGTGTTCTGTAACTTAGAAGAAAATTCGTAGCGTTACAGATGACAAGTTTCTGGTCCTTTGTACCAAAATAATCTAAAGGAAATCCCTCCACCAGAGTTGTATGGTGATTATAGGGTAGGGAGAGAGCTGAGCACTCTTGTCTCTGTCCTTTGCTCCGGGGCCCATGCAATGATTGGGGATGGCTGTACAAAAGCCCCAAGATGAAATCAGAAATGATAGAGTTAGGACCAGTTTTGTGGGAACTGAAACTAGATAGCTGTACGATGCTAGTGGCTACTAAGAGGCAAAAAAAGAGAAACAGAAAACTGTCTCTACTGTATTCTGTAGAAAGGCAAAGCACTGCAGACCTAATCAGCATACATAAGCTCAAGGCATGTGGAGCTGGGTCACTGCCATGGGACTCCAGGAAGCACTGAAGTGGAGCACTGGACCATGCTTGATTAGAAGCAGAGAGAAATCCCTGTGTGAGAGTCGTTCTGGATGTTCTTTGTCCCCTATTTCAGTGACTTTCCCGCCACCTGGTAAATAGCATGCTAATGTTTCAGATGTGCCTCAAGAACAGTTTCTCTGGGGAAACTTTCAGAGACTGTTGTCTTTGCTAACGGAGTCACCATGGGTGAGTTCTCCTGACTGGTTGTCCATGATTCCCAGCAGGCCTTGTGCTGCCCACACAGATGAGGATTTAGGAAGAAAGCTTGGCATGACCATTGGTGGCATGCACCCCAGTGCTAGCCTGACATCTCATACACAGATATGTCAGCCTTGGCTGGACAGGAGTGAGTTACTTAATCTCTACCCAAGCTATAGAGAATCAGCGCCTACACCAATCACTCTCCCACATGGAAGGTTACATACAGTTCCAGAGACCTTTAACGATGACCTGAACTCAATGTCTCTGTTTTATAGATAAAGAAACAGGTCTGGAGAGGCCAGTTTATCATTTGCTCAAAGCCATAATACTGGTTTCAGAGATGGGAATGGAACTATGGTCTCTTGGATCAATTCTCTTTCTAGCAGTCTAAGCCACCTTAGCTCGACGAAACACTGTCCTTCTAACTGGGCTCAATTTCATTGTATAGTGAGTTCTGAAGATGACAATCCTTGTCATGTCTATAGAATAAACAGATTATTTCCTTTGTGCCCTAACATCGTCATCCGTAAAATGAGAGTAAGAGTAACCCTATCTACCTCACCAGTTTGCTATGAGGATTAAATGAGTTAATCTGAGTTAAATGTCTTAACACTGCTGGAGGCTTAGAAAGCTATCATGACAACTTATTTAATTTGCTGGATAGCACTTTGGTCTTGGACTCTCTCCCCATTTGGCCTCTTGTCAGTTTTCCATCAAGGATTGAGTCCTGCTCCAATTATGCTATTATATATATTTATACATAGCTGATATTTCTCTTGTTCACAGTTATATATACCAGGAGAAGTGTATCTTGCAGTCTTTCTCTGAATTAATAATGAGTTGGGGACACTGCAACCTCTTGGGGAATAATTGCCTGTAAATAGCAATAATGAAACTATTGGTTGCCCTCAAGATACATAGAAAAAATGTTATTATTATTACTACTACTCTGATTATTATTACTGAATGAACTATGGCTACATCTCTTTAATTTCAACAGAGTACAATCTATCAGGGAGTGGCGGGGAAATGGGTGAGGAGCTTGGCTTTTGAAAATACTTGGTGTTTTGGGGCCAAGAGTGCATTTGAGAAGCTAACTGCAAAATTAACGTTAGCCAGAACACAAACCATCTCATGCCAAAGTGCACAGAGTTGATGGCAGATCAAGAGTTAATTTCTCTGGCTACGAGAAGGTGGAGGGTCGTAGTCATTCAGTGTGGGAGGTGTGATTCCTTAAGGCCACAAAGTCAGAAGAGTGATTATCTGACTATCTTAGAAAAACCCAGAAGAAGCAGTTTGTCTACAGAAGATCTCCTCTTTCTCCCACCCACCCCAGGGTATTTATCTCCCAGGCAGGAAAGGTCAACACAGAAACAAATCCAGGAGAGATAAGAGAGCTATGTCATTCTATAGGCCATTGGATGGTTAGCCTCCAGAGGGTGGCAGTTAGAAATGCAGCTAGGGCTTGGCAAAGTGCCAGAACAGTTGGGGCACTGAAGTTGAAAGCCAGAGGAACTTCAAAAGATTACACTCCAGCTCCTTAACCTTACAAATGAGAGAAACGAGGCTTGAGAAATTAATGATTTACCAAGCCACCTGGCAAGAAGGTCCTAGAGCTGGGGCGAGAATTTGGGCCTCTTGTCTCCAGCTCCAGAATTGGGACAATATTTAACAAAGTCAAATGAGCATGCTACCAAAGCTGTGGTTCTCATTTGGATTAGAAATCTGCATTTAGAGTTATAAATCCCATTTGAGGGAACTCTAATCATAGCAACCTCTAGCAATGACCCCCACCTCAATCTTTCTTGAAACTCTCTTATGGCTTCCATGATCTCATGATTTCCATGAATTTCACTTGCTAGTTTCTTCTCTACTCTTGTTCTCATGGCCACTTGTCGTCTTTGTTCTTCACAGACTAATCATGTTGCAAAGGGATCCCCCCTTTGTTCTTTGCTCTTCTTTACATGTTCACTCTCTACAGGAAATCTAATCCAGACCAGGGGCATCTGAATGCACTGATAACAGATCCATAGCTCTGGCCTAGGTATTTCTTCTGCACTCCATTTTAATATTTCCAACTGGCTAATAGGTATCTTCACGTCTAACTCAACAAGTGCAAAAACCCCTTTCTCCTGCTTTATCTCTCTTAGTTAACAGCACATACACAGCTGCCCGAGATAGGAAGTAGCCCCAGAGGTTTGCTGAGTCTCTCTCTTCACAATCTGGAACCCCATCAGCTTTGACCCCGCCTTCTGGCTCACTGCCTCTCTTAGTTCAGGCCCTTCAACAACCTTTTTTTAATTGGGAGTATGACATCTGCTTCCCAATTGGCTTTCCTGCATTCACCCTCTTCCTTCTCACAATCCATCCTCCACCTACCCAGAAGAGTTATCTTTCCAAACTTATCTGATTGTTTCCCTTTCCAGTTCTCTGTAATAGTATTTCTTACAGTATGACTTGTATTATCCCATTCAAGATTGTGAACTCCTTAAGTTCAGAGAGGCTGCCCTATTTTTTTTTTTTTGTCATTTCCAGAACTTTAGCCCAGTGTCTGAAGCAAAATGCACATCATTAAATGTTTGCTAGCCTAAAATAGGCTCTGGACTCTGATTTCCTGGTTCTCTACAGAGGGTAAATTGTTTTCTAGAGGAGTAGGAAGATATTTGGTTAAAATTTTATATGGACATGGGAAGATGAACTAACGGAGCTTGAAAGATAAATGGCATGTTCAGACGTCACAGCCAGAGAATGTGGGAGATGGCAAGCAGGAAAGTGCCTGCCCCTCCCTATTAAACAGGATAATGACGTAGATGGGGAGCTTGAATCTAGTGTCCACAACCACTGAGCAAACAGGAAAGCCAGGAGGACCTGACCATTAAATGATTAAATACAATCATCTCTGGAAGAGCTTTTTCTTCCTCCAGTGCAGCAACCTCCATCTGGCAGCAGGTGACTGAGCACCATTCATACTTTGCCAGGACGTTGGGTTCTGTTATTCCTGGTTTCCAAACTATGCCTGAGGAGTGGGAATAAAATACTGTGCAACTAGCTAGTCACTGGACACAGAGAGCTCTAGGTCATATATAACACCTTCTAAACCATCCCCCACTCTTCCCTGCCTCCCCCCCCATGCTATCAAAATATCAAGAAAGCTTATTACTCTTACTACCAGGAAAATGATCTGCTATTCCAAATACAGAGAGGTGTGAGTTATACTTTCCATGACCATTCATGCTGTTCTTTGAAGAGAAATGCAACACAATGGCTGATGTGTCACCCCACTAGGACTGATAGCATCATCAATGACCCAACTTCCTCTTAGTATTTTTACTTCATTTTATATTTATCATGTAGGAGCTCCTGCCAAGACCTTGGGGCTACCACATGTTCAACAACATGACTTGCCTGTGTCCGAGTTCCCAAACTTTAGTCCTGGACTCTGGTAAGGTGTGTGCATGCTCATGTGCATGCGTAAACACACACACGTACACACATGCACACACGCGTGTGAGGATACACAGAGGACAGATCTTGAGAAACAGACACAGTAAAGAAGGAAATGGCCATTGTCAAGGAAATCAGTCCTAAAGGAAGTAGCTAAGGAATGAGCATCATCAAGGTCAGTCTTAGGGCACTCGGGGAGAGAAAGAAAGGCTCATGTGCTTTTGTACCTGCTGACAAAAAATCAGCTGAGGGTGATCAAACCACTTCAGCTTTCCCCCATCATCACCTTTAGGATATAGGGAAATGTGGTATTTCCCCAAAGCAGGTAATAGTCAGCACACATGGATATCTATCTACAGGTGTCTGGATTTCAATAACTGGAACACTTGGCTTACACCTGGGTTGTTTTTCATTGGATGATCTGGACTGTTGACTGTTTTGAGTTGAATTCTCTGGAGGATCTTAACTAGCAGACATAAGACTTTCAAGTTGAGAGTTAGAAGATATGATACATATAATTTCTGGGGTTTAATTCTCAACAATGTGTGTTGACTGCAGTCTGATATGGTGTTCATTATGGGATCTGAACTAGCCATGGAAAGGCAGCAACAGAACTTCCCTGGTCATGCTTCTGATACCTGGTGTGGGGTGACCAACATTTGCCACAAAGATTCCTCTGGCACCAAGGCCACATTCCATCCGGTGATTTTCATTTTCTGGAAAGTGCTTCTAAACCCCTATGGTGGTCACAAGGCTTACATGAATATCTTGGACTTTCTGAATATTCATGTCGTTTATGCTTCCCCTAGTCCTCACATTATCTTAGATATTCTAGCCTAGTGAACTTTACCCATAGAATTCTCTTTTGAACATTTCTGAATGGAATATACTTTAAGAAATCTGGCATTAGGTAGTTGCCTCCCAAAGGTACTCTTTGACCTACAGCAGCCCTGCGTGTGGTCACCCCAAGGCACCCAGACTTGGGAATCTTAACATCTCTTCCATTTTTGGCCTTTTCCCAGTTGATGAGGCATCATTTAGAACACATATTATTTTGATGGTTCACATACCAGAGTGACACCAATTGACAGTTGGTGAGACAATGTGGAATTCTTTGCCAATTTGGATATTTGGATGTCAGAAAGAACTTTCCATCTGAGCAGATTCAGTCACATCATATGGACAGCATAGACATGAGATAAATCAGTGTTTCTTCAAATGCTGGTTTCTCTTCCCTCCCTGAACTAGAATGAATGCTACCTATTTTCCCTTGACTTAAGGTTGATGTAGGAAAGAAACATCAATAGGACAGGATTCGTTTACCATGAAACCAACAAAAGCCTAGAGCAAATCCTTTGTTTCATCTAAGAAAAATTACAAATGGGTTGTTATGGAGGCATGCATGCATGTGTGTGTGTGTGTGTGTGTGTGTGTGTGTGTGTGTGTGTCTGTGCATGCACAGGATGTCATAGTCAACTTCTATTATTTCTTGGCCAGCTCTGGAGGATGAATTTGAATCCTGACAGCTATTTGAGAAAAGTAGTGAGAAAGGAGCATTTCCTCACAAGTCAGATGATTATAAATTATACATGTGTCTTCAGGAGCTCAATTTTCCATCCTCTGTGGTCTTTGAGATTTTTTAGAGCAACCCCAAAGGGTCTTAAGGAAGGTGGAAGGACACCTATGTTTTTATGTATTAGAACCAGAAGTCACCCATAGCTTGACCAGAACCAATTAGGCTAGAATTTTAGACTAAGAAGGGATTCTAGAGATTATGCTAACCCAATCTTGTTTTACAGCCTAGGGGGGTCACGTATGGTATTAGCAGCAGAGCCAGAACTAGCATCTGGTTCCCCTCTTAATCTAGGATTTTTTTCCACTGGACCAGGATGTGCTTCCTGAGAACCTTCTCCATCTTAGAATTTAGTACTGTTGCTATTAAGCCTTGGAATTTATAGGTGTTTGTCCCAGGTTGCCTGGTTTTGATAAATTTAAGTATAGTACATTGGCAAAGGATCAAAAACATGGGGCAGGCACAAACTCTTTTCAGGGTTCTGTCCCTAGATAAATCTGACAGGCGCCATATAATAATGATGAAGGCCTGACACCCACTCACCCAAAAGATAGGTTTTATTAACAATAAAACAACCATCTGGATTTCAGCCAACATTACAGTGTTGGCACCAGATCACATCTATCTGCCTGTCTAGACAAATCCCTTCAACATCCAGGTACTTGGGGGAAGTGAAATGAGAATTAAGTTATAAAGGAGTAGGAGATGCCAGTCTACTATATTACAGTTTATTTCCCAAAACAGTATAATTTTTGAAAAAGTCAAAACACAAAAGCTATAACATCTAAAAAATTATTTGAAAGAAGAGAGAGACACTACTATTTTTTACATCCCTATGTATCTTCCTGTACCAAGGTATCCAGCTCTCAAGGTAGGAAGTAATATCTAAACCTACCAATACAAATACACACACACACTAGCAGCTCTGGCCTGTCTCCCAGCCAGGACCCAGTTGACATACCTCACATATCCCCCTCAAATATTTTAGATGTCACCTCACCCAGGTTGCCTGCCTGAGTGCTATTATCCCACTTCATGTGTGAGGTCCTCAAAGAGTTTTTGAAAATGGATCAGTATACTTGGCTGAAAGGGTATCTACAACCATATGCTGTCAGCATTGCACCTGCAGAGAGGTCTCTAGAAAGAACCTTCAGATGCTATAGCTTCTCAGCTAGAAAAGAGAGGAAAGATGGTAGGAGCAAATGGAACAGAAGAAAACCCCTAGATGAAATTATTCAGTGACTAGGTATATAGACAAGTACCTACATGTATGTATTATATACCAGTTTATTACAATAAAAAGCTTTCTTCAAGGTTAGTGCTAAATGCATGTTTATTATTATATATATGTCAACATAAAATTATACATATCCATTGCGTACACATATGTGCATGCACTCACACACAGGAGAGGAAGGCTTTGGAGAGCTAAGGTTGTCTTAGAGACAGTCCGATCGATGGCTTTATACGTGGCCTGAGTGAGACCCTATGATTCTTAGTGTTTGGTGGTATTCGCATGAACAGATTGGGGCTACATACTTAAGAGGAAGCTTTCTCTTGCTCAGGACCTGTTACATGAAGCTCAACCCCAGTCACGGTAAACTTGCAGCAAGCAGTTCTAGGGTTGTCTTTTGTGCATCTGTCACATATAACCAATAGGGCAATCATGCTTAAGCAGAAGGAAGTAGGGGAAATTAGACCAGTGATTCCTAACTAGGGCAATGTTTGGAGACATTTTTGGTTGTCACAATGTGTGTGTGTTGCTGGTAACCAGTGGGTAGAGATAGATGCTATTAGACATCCTGTGATGCACAGGGCAGTCTCCCACAACAAAAAAATGGTTGAGCTCTAAAAGTCAACAGTGCTGAATGAAGATCCCTGGAAAGAGGAATGGACACTCACCGAATTAACAGATTCTAGTCTCAGTCCTCATACCATAAGATCAATGTAAGATCAATGGCAAGGAAATCACACCTTTTGTCTCTCTGTCTCCCCACCTGCAAAATGGGGATAATGAACATGTTCTTGATATTATGAGAAGTCATGCAGTCATATATACCGAGCACTCTGCTTTCTTTAGAGGAAAGCCTCTCTCTAAAATCAAAGCACAGTGATTATTACTGCATTATTATGAGCTCATGAAATGGTATCTTAAGTACTGTAGTCCTCCCTCTCGGAAAAAAAAAATCCCTCGGGAAAAGAAAACAAACCAGAAATGATCTCACCATGATTACACCTGCCACACCAAAAAACAGACATAGTTCAGAGAAACTAAATTCTTTCCCTGCAGCAATGAAATAAGCCACGTCTGTAATTAAGATCTTAATAAGGGAGGCAGGAGGCTTGATGCAGACACTGCAGGCTATAAGGCACAGAGTTACCCTGCCAGGTTTAAAGCAAGAACAATGGAAACACAACACCTCTCGCTGCTTAACGCTCCCAGGTGTTCTCAGCACAAGTCCATATTTCAAAAAGGGTTTTCCCTTCATTTCTAGAGATGCCCATTTCTGCAAGGAATAGCCAAGGACCAACTAATTGTCAATAAGTAAATATTATTTATGACTCTATGTGCAAAAATGTGTCCGAATTCACTCTAAAAAAAGCACCTCTTAGATAATTTCCAGTCCAAAGGCTGACATAGGGAAAAGGGATAATGCCTTCAATAGTTGATTGATCTCTTGGAGCAGCTCATGTTGACTGTCTAGAGTGACCATGTGTTCCTGAACTTTCTAAGACAGTCCCAGTTTCAAATATCTTTCCCATTGTCACACCATATGTCCCACCGTTGGGTTTGTGAAACATGGATGCACATCCACAGAAATTATGCATATTTTAAACTAAAAATAAAAGATAGGCATGCAGGTATATCTCTTGCTAATGGATCTGCCTGGGTTGAGTCTAGGATTTGGGAGAAAAAAAAGGTAGCCACCGATAAGAGGCTTTAATGTCAATGGACATTTTCTCTAGCTGACAAGAGGCTCTTTATAAGGAAATGAGATATATTCCACGACCATCTGGGCCTCTGTGAGATTGTCTGGAAGTCTGGCTTCCCAGCGAGAGGGTTAAAAGAAAGAATCCTGCTGGGCTGACTGTATTCTTATTGCTCCTTCCCCTTACCCCAACTCACAGGTATACTCAGCTCGGTGCAGAAGGCTGGAGAATCAGAGAAGAGCATGTAAGTTCTATCTCAGAGGCACATTCAAATAAAAGAGGACTGCAAAATTTTGCTATGCCAATGCTGTTGTCATAGTAATGCAGTACTGCTGGTCTACTAACCCATTTCTTGCCAAACTCGTACTCATACCACAAACAAGTAGTAACCAAAAAACAAACAAAAAACGTCGACAGATTACTGACCTGTCCTGATAGACATTAAAGACTCCGAACTCCAAGAAGCCTGGAGTGTTTAGAAGTCTCCTACACTGGCTTCCCATTATGGGAAGCCCATTATTGCTCATTATGATTATTGGGGGGTGCGGTGGGGGGTTGAATTCCAGATCATTCTTTTGGTAGAATGCAGGGCTGGGTGACAGAGAAGCCTAGATGAGTCCTGAGTTAGCCACATCCCCTGTGGGAGCGAGGTGCTAAGTTAAGAATAATGAACTGACTACCACAAATCAATGAGATTAAGGCTAATTCTTATGAGCGTAAGGTTTCCACATAACTAAAAAAAAAATCAGAAAAAATATTAAAGGCACATCATTCTGTCTAAATACATATTGCTTTAATAAGTAGAAAGATCTGGTTTAAATCTTAACTTTGTATGTTTTTTGGTTGTTGCAACTCTCTAACTTCACAAATAATCCCCCCTAAACACACGCGCACACACACACACACACACACATGAAAGGAATTAAACTCAAATTCAGAAGATCCTATCAAACATTTTTGTGCAATGCTTGCACTTTTATGTATTCACGGTTGCTCAATCCTTATTTCTGGTAAGCATAGGCATCAACATGCCACTAAGAAACATTTCTGGTCACGTTACTATTACCTTAAAATGTTGGAAATATCAAGAGGAATTTGCATTTGCAACATACACACCGTGGTTTAGGAAGAGATAAGACACCTCCAAAGCAAGGCTGAGTCCTTGGAATAAGGGTCCTGAACTGCCTATTTAAACACCATATAGCATCATTAATGGTTAGGGAGGAGGTTAGGGGGAAAGAGGCTAGCTCTTTTTTAAGAATAAACTGATATTTACTGGTCCATGATGGGGCCCAGGCACATGTATTTGGATGCACGTTACTGGTAATTTTAATATCTCCACAGTCAGCTGCCCCGGCCCCACTGCAGGTATGCAAAGTCACTGTCGCAGCTCATGCCTATTTTCTGGAGTGCGTGTTCCATCTCAGAGTATATGTCTCGACTCACCTGAATCTCATTGTCTACTAAGACTACCTTCTAAAAGAATCACTCTTTCCTGTGGTTGGAAGACAAAGTTCACCACCAAGGCTATTTATCTTAAAACGAAGATTCTTTAGAAAGATAGTCTTGCAGCCCGGCTGTAATGTGTCCCAGGCATGCCTCGTCCTCATTAACCAGTAAGAATGACCACGGGGAGATGACTGGAATGCTCTAAGTAAATAAGATGGACAGGATGCCATTGATGGAGTATGAACAGAGTTTCTTTGGGGGGGGAGGGGAGTCCCTTCCGGGCCCATATTCTCTGCGATCATCCATCACCTAGGAGACTATTCTCTGGTACTTTAAGTTGGAAATACAGCACTTCTTCACAGTGGCCCTTCTTGTTTATCTTGGCAAGGAGGCTCGGTAATTAAGTCTATATGTTACTGCAGAGTAATGCCAGGGGCCTGGTGGTTGGCATTTCAAACCAATTTGTTTAAGTTTCTTTCTAACCCTAAAAGCATCCACAAATAGATCACCAAGACCTCTAACTTTACATCTGCATCACTAAGGGGTGGCAGTGGGATGAGGGATGTAGTTTTCCCTGAACTTCTGTGTCCCACAATCACCTTCTTCACCTTTTACTGTTGATTTTGTACACTGATGACTTTCTCTCATCCTGCAATATTTTTGGTATGAATAAGCAATTCCAGCAAATGCTTTCTCTTAAAATTTTATCTACATAATTTTTCTATATCTATATGTCATAATGTCTTATAATGCATATTATAATAGCTGCCATTTTTAAGTGCCTATGGGTTAAAAACTAATGATTTTCCTTATCTGCTTACTGCTATCTTGTAAGATTTGTATTATTACTCCCATTTTATAATGAGGAAACAGGCCTAAAGTAGCAAAAGTGGGATTTGCAGCAAACTCCAGGTTCTTTCCATTAGGCCATACAGCATTAAGACTTTATTTTTTAAATGTTTATTTATTTTTGAAAGAGTGTAAGCAGGGGAGGGGCAGAGACTGGGGACAGAAGATCCAAAACAGGCTCTGTGCTGACAGCAGTGAGCTTGATGTAGGGCTTGAACTCATGATCTCGTGACCAGAACCAATGTCCAATGCTCAACTGACTGAGCCACCCAAGTGCCCTACACTAAGACTCTTTTTAATGGCTCTTTGCATTATTTTATGTCATTCAACATTCAATTCAGTGTTTCTTGAGTGTTGACTATGGGCAAGGTCCTGTGATTTCAGGAATATCGAATCTTATTAACAACATTGAAGATACCATGTCATTAATTAATTAATGTGCAAGTAGGCACATAAGTATGTTGGTAAATCCTTGTGTCTGGCATCTGCATTTCCATATTAAAACCTCCAGGCCCATGGTACACTAAACAATGCTCAACTGCCTTTACCTAGTAACTTGGGTTTTGACATAATCTTGTCACCAAGTCTTGAGTCCACACTATCCTTTCAAAATCCATCGATGCAAAGAGAGCTGCGGCTGACTAACACTGTCTACTTACTATATGCCAGGAGCCAGGACAAGTACTTTACATCCATGTATTATCTTGCTTGGGCCTTAGAACAATAGTATCAGACAGTCACTGTCCCTATTTTACAGATAAGAAAGCTGAGGCTCAGAGAGGTTAATTTGCCAGAGGCTATAGAGCAGTAAGAAACAGAAATGCCTTTCTCCAAAGCCCACATTCTATCTTGTGTCTACCACAAGAACTTGTAAGATCAAGGCTGTGCCCCCTCCAGGCTGTAACAGACCCTAGATCACACTTTTTATCCAAGGACTTGTCTAACCATCTGCCTCTACTCACAAACAAAAGGTGGGACTTTCATTTTCAGTGGGGCTTACCTGAAACTAGACAGCCCCGGTGGGCAGTCTGTGGGAATTACAGCTACCGTTTAGTGATTCGATTGAAAGAGGTTAATAGGTAAGGAAGTGCTAACAGAGCAGGGCAGAAGTGGACAACATAAAGCCTGGTGTAGGCTTATAGGACAGTCAAGGAGACAAAGGTGTAGGCTTTTGATGGTTTTATAACGTGGATGGATGAGGAGACCTGGCTTGTGGGAAGTGACAGACTAACCAAGTTGGGTAGGCACAAAGAGACAGGGACAAATGAATGGGAGCAGCAAGAGACCAAGATTTCCTAGGGCAGAGTCAAAAGAGAGGCAAGTGCTAGGGGCTCTAGGGAGTGCTTTAAAAGCATCATGTCTATGTGGGGTGAGGAGGCAAGCCATACACAAGTCTCGTATTAGAGTGGCATAAAGACTGCTTGAATGAGAAAATGAGAGAAGATGAGGTCACAAGGGCACAAAAGGGGGAGGGAATTTGTAAAGAGGAAAAAGTTGAGGGGAAGTTTTTTTCAGAAGTCTGGTGGGGAGAGTAGGGGCAGCAGACAGGAAGCCACTGATGAACTCTGAGAAAAGGGCTGACGTATATTACAGTAAGGGAAGGATGCTAAAGGAATCCTTGGCATGCCCCCACGCTGTGCTAAATTTGGTATCACCAGAACACCTCCAGTTCCCTAAAGACTTCCATCTCTGTGCAGGTCAGTCATTCAGCTCCCCCAATGGGTTTGCTCAATTAATACAAATATACATACATCCATGAGCAATTAAGTTGGTATTTTTCAAAACATCTTTTGGTGTGTTTAAATTCGTAGATCTCACACAAGATTTAAAAAAGAGTGTGAGGCAGGGTGCCTGGGTGGTTCAGTCAGTTGAGTGTCTGACTCTTGATTTTGGCTCAGGTCCCGATCCCAGGGTCATGGGACCAAGCTCCGTGTCAGGCTCTGCACTGCGTGTGAAGCCTGCTTCAGATTTTCTCCCTCTGCCTCTCTCCTAGGCTCTCTCTTAAAAAAGAAAAAAAGAAAAACAATGCATAGGGGACAGAAGTCTCAGTTTGGATTGAACACAGCAAATCATGTACAAGAGAACAAATAATCTAAAACCACAATGTGAAAGCAAGGAAAGAACTGGTAATTATACAAGTCACAAAGGACCACGGTGATTGAACTGAAGTCCCTTGATCATTTCTTCTCAAGCTCGCCTGTGAAAATAAAAGTATCTCCAAAGTCCCCTCAAAAGCTTTGAATAGGACACACTTTGTTGGCCCGCATCCAGCCAGAACACAGGGATCTGTAATTTCAGAATGTAGTTTTCTTGTTTGTATCGTAGGGTCTACCTGTTCTTTTATCTCCACTCAAAACGTTTAAGAATGAATTTGTTGTCGATCATGCTTCAATTAAAAAATGAATCTGTTGCATGGTAGACTAGATACATCATTTAGAATTTTCGTGTAGGCACACAGGGTTCAGAAACTTGGCACCGCCACCAAAGCCGCTCAGCTATTAGAGATCAGACAGGCAGTGCCTGCTGAGCTCGGACCAGGCCTGGGCCTGCACAAAGTGGGCGGAGTCTCGGACTAATGCTCAAACACAGCTGTGTATGGATCCTTCCATCAGCCCCCTGGCAGACAGCAGTAGCAATCTGCTTCCAGACCCCTGGGAAGGGGAGCCTTCGCTGGGCAAGCCACCGCCATTGAGGCACAGCTCCCTCCTCCTCCCCGCCCCCCCCATTCAGGACATGCTTTTGTATATTCAGTAGAGCTTGTGGAAAACTCTTAATAAGTGAAGGGCCCATAATTTACTATCACAGAACCACAGACTGAATGAAGCCTTTTAGGAGAAAAGGCGCATTAAGTGCATATGAGACAGAAGCCTTCTCATGAACAACAACAACAACAAAACATAAAATGAAATAAAGCTAGATTAGTACCAGAAAGTTTACAAGGCATACTCGCCACGGTTCTCAAGATTATTATAAATACATATATGGGTGACCTGGAGCTATGTGTCCAAGTGCAAAATGAGTGGAGGTTTGCTTGTCCTCTGGGTAGGATTCCTGAAGTAGCCAAACCAGATAATCTGGTTAAAAAAAAAATCTTATAGTGGCCGAATTATAAATCTCTCAGTGAACAGAAGTCTGTGCTACATTTATAGCGTGTAGAGCAGCATAGTTTAAAAGATCATTCCTGACTCCAGGATTTTACAATCTAATAATGATCTGGTTTTACTACCTAAATGGCTCCAATTAAACAAATAACTGCCAAACGTGCAGTTTCACTTTGCTTTGTAGAGTTACTGTCTAAACAAAAAAAAGAAAGAAAGAAAGAAAGAAAGAAAGAAAGAAAGAAAGAAAGAACCTATCCTGCCTAATACTTGAGATGAAATCATTTTAAACTTCCTGGGGGACAAAAGCACCAGTCATACAGAGCATTTTAGGGAGGTCACAGATGATTCTTTCTTTAATAGTGGTTTAAAGTCACAAGTTCTGGAGCCTGATCTCTTTCGGTTAATTAACAGCTCCACCACGTTTTAACTGTGTGGCTTTGGATAAATTACTTAGTGTCTCTGTGCCAGAATTTCTACATTGGAAAATGAGTTTATAATAAAACCCACGTCATAGAGTTTTTGGAAGAGTTAAATAGGACAATCTTGTATTATCATGGTAATTCTTAATATTATTTACCATGATAATTAGTTTGTTTACCATTTGCATCATTTCTTCTACTGAAAATGACAAAATGGTCTCCCGAAGTAGAGCTGTGCATTATTAACTAGAGAGAACACAGGCTTTCCAAGAAAGGGATGGTAGGTTGCTTCAGCTACTGGTTTACTTTATAGTCACCACAAGGTGTCAATCTGGGATTTGGTCAGTCAGAGAAGTCAGTATTTTTTCTGGTGAAGGTGTCCATGAGCTAATAAAGACTCTATATTTACATCACTTGGCAGGCTGTTCAACACCGGTAAGACCCCGCAAAACAGGAGGGTGAGGGTTTTTCCGTGAATGCCAATCACAAATTATTTCGTCCGTTGCCATGCTTTCTTTCCATAAGAGTAAAACCAAAACAGAACGAGGTCCCTGAATAAAAGTGACTTTAGACTTTGTCACTTATGTCACTTTCTAGATTGCAGTACTCAATATTGATTTCAGCCATTTATACTTTCCAATAATAAATGTATGAACATATTCTCTTTTTTTTCCCCCCTGCTAGCTGGTTATTATGAAACTAAAGGCATTCAGTAATAGGGAGAGAAGGGGGCAAAGAATTACCGCAGGCTCAGTAACCACTATCTTAAACAAGGGACTGTGGAAATACAGGGTGAGCCACTTCGAGAATGGGAACTTCGCTGCCAGGGAGAAGGATTTGTTTATGGCTGTGTCCTACAGTCAAAAGTATTAAGAACTGCTAGGATTATTCATGCCTCTGATCTTTCCTATTGAGGCAGATAATGGAAAGCTAACAGTCCAGTGATAACGGATACCTCGTCTTCAGACAGTTGTAACCTTTCCAAGGAGAACTAGAACTCATGCATCATAATGAAGACTTTCAGCATTTAGGTTTAGAGCTTTTGAACAAGATTTATAGCTTTTGAATAAAAAATTCATCACTGAGGTTAATCATTGCCTATTAGCCAGAACTGAGTATTTACAACCTCACATAAAAAAAAAAAAAAAAGGATGGGCCAGAAACTAGACAATTCAGAAAGGAAGCAAAGTAGTGCCCAGCCAGCACAGTTCCAAAGCTCAGACAGGTAATACAAACTGTCAATCCAAAAATAATGCCACCTTGCCAACATTCATTTTAATAACAGCACCGTTTAAAGTCATTAAGTCTCACGTCTATTCCAGAAGTCATGCCCAACTCGTTGCAACGTCCTTCTAAACACAGTGTCTCAGGAAGCTGCTTGCCTGATTAGATGGGGGTGGAGGGTGCCTTCGGGAGATGCTGAGCAAGTTATAATGCTTTTGCCAAGAATGCATAAAAACAGTGGGGCATAACGCATGGGAAAATAATGTATCATGAGCCTCTGTAAACTTCAGGGACAATAAACTGACTGGACAATTCAGACTCTCAGTCCATTCAAACGCCAGTAGAAGTGTTTTAAAGAAACGGCAACTGCTCATCCATTCTTACATCCAATATTCATTTAAAAATGTCAGAACGCTCTAGCAGCAGCTAACAGTACCTGAGGCTTTTAATTTCTTCCAGCAGAAATGCCTAAGGCAAATCGCTTCTCTCCCCAAATGCGTAAAGCCAAGGCTGAAAACTACTTGAAGAGCCAGTCTGAGGGACTCAGCAGTTCTGATTCCTCTCTCCTTACAGCTCCCGGTCGGGTGTGGGGGGGTGGGGGGCAGGCCTAGCGGAGACGCAGAGTCTTAAACTCCGCTTCAAGTTAGACATCCTCTGAATTCCAGCGGCTCCAGGGCCGGCTCTAAGACTAATTCTTAGTCTTTCAGCGGAGATGGACCCGGGTGTGCTGTGCACTCCCAGAGTGGGTCTCAGTGACTGGGTCTCTGCCAACCTCGGTGACTTGAAACCCATCTCTCCCGGGCTCAGAAGGGGTCTCCGCAAAGGAGTTGTCACTGTGGGCGACACACATGCGCGCGCGCGGAAACCTTCCAGAAAAGGCACCCTCTTACCTTATACTTCATCTCGGCGGCGGTGACTTGAGCCGGTCTCCTACACTAGTGAGCCTGCATCAAGCACCGGCGTGTCCGCCCCTCCATGGAGTGCTCAGCTAAATGAAAGTGAGACGGGTCCGGGCCTGGGCCGCTTTGCCAGTTGCAGCGCGCCAGCTCGCGAGCAGCCTCTGAGCTCACTGTTTTCATGGGGGCTGGCCGAGTCCCGGCCACATTTGCATATCTCCAGCCATTGGCTGCCCGGCCGCGAAGGTACTGTGAGGCCCGCCCACCTCTTCGGAGAATTGACAAAGAACTTGTAATGTTTTCATTTCTTTGTACAGGAGCCTAAAGGGTGGAAAATAAAGTAGGGAACCGTCTCGAACTTTACTCCCCATCCCTACTCCCCCCACTATGACACACACACACACACACACACACACACACACACACACACACACAGAGCCCCGGGGAAAGGAGATTCTTTTTAAGATTAACCTAAGTTTTAAAGAAATTGAATTCACAAAGCAGTCTGACAGTCGTGCTTCCTGTGACCTAGCAACTCCTTCATAAACCCATTTCATTTCAAAGCCATTCACCTCCCAATCGCTACATGAAACGAATTCGGGGAACAAAAGGTTTTCTGTCTCCGGGCCCCTTTTTACTAACTACCCCTGCTGATATCTCTCTCTTTCCCTCTCTCTCTTTCTCTCCTCCCTCCCCTCCCCTTTTCTGTGGCTGTTTGCTTTTTTTGTTCTTTCAATGTTCAAAGTACTTGCAACGTCAGTCTGCGAGGAGTCAGAATACAATTCTCTCTGTGAAAAGGAACTCCGCCAGCACAGGCACAAGGGCTTTCCTAGCCGGCTTCTCACCAGGACCTCAGAGAGTTGAGTGTCAGCCACATTCAGTGATCTTCTCTGGCTTTGCTGAGGATAAAGGTTAGATGTGACCTCTTAGATGAGGCTGGCCAGTGCACTCCCTATACATCATCGCTGTCTGCTGAGGACTGTGTTCTTTGATGGCTGGCGTTGCTAGCTCCAGCTTTGAACACTGCAGTGTTTTCCTTCTGACCTCTCTCCTGAAGATGACCCATTAACCCACCAACACTTATTATCGGGGGAACAAAAAAATGCCCACAGTTTGCGAAGCCTGGTTTAAAAGACCAGTCTTTCCACTGAAGCACAGAACATTCCTTTCAGCCTCATGATTTCTATAGAGAAAGACATCACCCAGGAGAAGACAGAAACAGTCACCTTTAGCAACTCTTCTAAAGGATGAAGTGGATAGAGGGGAAAATTCCTTTTCACTGGGTCTCAGGATTGATTTCAGACAATAGCTGTCCCTGAGTGGGATGGACTCCAAGCAGACTACATGACTTGGATGGAAAAATCAGCTCTTATTTTTTTCCTGACCTAGTTGGATCAGAATCAGTTTGATTCCCCTCCCCCCAAAATTCTCAGTGGATTAAAATTTTACTTTTATGGGCCAAACAAAAAGAATGGGAGAGCAGCTACCCTGCATAAGTGGTTTCCAGAGACAAGGCGCCAGATCACAGTTTAATATGGCACCGACTCCTTGGACCTGACCCCCTCCCCTCACTGGTCATAATGAGCTTGATATACCCTTCAGGCCTCAGCTTGGACTTTGCTTTTCCTCATTTGGCCTTGGAGTGAAAATAAGCCCGAGTGATTTTGCAAGGTCTTTCTGAACACAGAAAGCGTGCAGCATGTTGTGCTGCAAGGATCTTCCTAACTGTCCCACCGTCTTATGGGCAAGTCATTAGTTTGCAGGAAATTGTTTTTGGGATCTGCCTGGATCAGTCAAACTCCTTCCGGTCTGTAAGATGAGTCTCGTGGCCTCCAGAAGATCTAGATAACATTCCTTTGGCTTCCCAAGCAGTACAGCTGAATCCGTTTTCTGTTTTGTTCGATGAGTACCATTGAATAGGTGAACACTATCTCACCCCAAATGCTTTCAGTTTCCCAAAGCATTTGCTGGGGCTTTTTGTCTTTCATTCTCTAGCTAGAAAGTTTAAATCCTACTACGTGGCCCCCTTTGCTTTCCTGCTTCTCTCCTGTTCAGTAGACACTTAAAATCTACCTGAAATTCATTTCGGGGGAGTTCGGATCAGTGTTATTTACACCTGAGTCAAGTAAACTGTTTCAACAAACTGAGTCTCAACCAATTTCTTAACTTCTTGACTTTGGTGCCCTGAAGTATGACATGGAGAAAATAATAATACCTACCTTCTAGGTTATAATGAGCATTAAATGAGATTGTATACATAGAAGTTAATACTACCCAGCACATAGTAAGATCTTAATAAATGTTCAATTATTAATGTTCCATTATTAATGATTATTTTAATATTAAATATATCATATATTATTTTGTTACTACATTATATGACATTATTATGTAAACATTAATATTTAGTTAGTTATTATATTAATTATAGCTATTATTACTATTAGACTCTTGTCAATAGTTTAAGTGTGGTAAGCATTGAGAACAAGGCGGAAGAATGCCCTTATCTGGTTGTTGTTCTTTTGCAGGACAGTTTTGTAATTTAACAAATATTGATTCAGCACCTACCACGTGCTGGGTACTGTTCCAGGGAGTGAAGGTACAGGAGTCGCCCAGACAGAGCTCCTGCCTTCATGGAGTTGATGGCTTACTGGGAGTGGAGGAAAATAATTAAATGAATATGTAATACAGTTTTGGAGTGATAAATGCTATGAATTAAAATTAAGCAGTGAAAACTGCTAGATGGAAACAGATAAGGGTTGGCAAGTGGAGGGCTGTAGTATTTTAAATTTTTTAAATGTTTTTTATTTATTTTTGAGAGACAGAGAGAGCAGGGGAGGGTCAGAGAGAGAGGGAGATACAGAATCCAAAGCAGGCTCCAGGCTCTGAGCTGTCAGCCCAGAGTCAGACTCAGGGCTCGAACCCTCAAATCATGAGATCATGATCAGAGCTGAAGCTGGACTCTTAACCGACTGAGC
>NC_043706.1:17217396-17251476 GCF_006229205.1 Suricata suricatta | reverse complement strand
GGGGGGGGGGGGGGGGGGGGCAGGAGGACGGGTGGAAGAGACTCAGACACATGGAAGAGACTCAGACACGTAGGCGATAGCAGTTTGGATTTTCTCCTGATTGCCATAGGAAGGCACTGGAGTCATTTGAGCAGAGAATGATGTGATGTTTCTCTGTGTTTTTACCCTTTGTTTATTTTTTATTTAAAAAAATTTTTTTGATGTTTTATTTATTTTGATACAGAGAGAGACAGAGCATGAAAGGGGGAGGGGCAGAGAGAGAAGGAGACACAGAACCAGAAGCAGGCTCCAGGCTCTGAGCTGTCAGCACAGAGCCTGACGCCGGGGCTCAAACCCACCAACATGAGATCTGACCTGAGCTGAAGTCGGAAGCTTAACTGACTGAGCCACCAGGTGCCCCTACCGTTTGTTTAAACACTCCAGGGCAGCAGGGTATTAGTTAAATATTGAGCTCTGGTCTTAACGCAACTTACGTAATGCAGATAGTTGTTACCTTATTCGTATTTGGTAATAACTTTATTAGTATTTAGCTACTTTATTAGTACTTAGTCATTTAATATGTTTCCTTCAAAGTGCTCCGGGGAAACACAAATTCACTGAATAGAAAAACAGCCCCATCCCCATCTATTACCTGAGATTTTTGGATGCAAAATTACTATTTAACCTATGCTGTATAAACACTGTTGATTGATTTATGGAACCGCCCTCATACCCCCATGGGTAGCCTCCTAAAATGGGCCAGGGCACTGGGGCTCAGGTCCTACCCTGCGCTTACCAACACTCTGTTGGCCCGTCAGCCTTGCCACCCTCCTGCTTGTCTGCCAAGGGGCCTATCTCCCTAGACGCCTATGCAGGCAGGAGCCAGGGGAATATGGCACCAGATGCCGTCCAAATGATTTTGTAGCCGCCACTGGGGACGGGCATGGATACAGCAAAAAATCAAGTGGATGCTGGAGGAAAGAGGTTCTATGCACAGCCTGAGAGGACCCGTGTGGCCGGTCTCTAAGAGGAAGGGCAAAGTCAGAGCAGGTGAGGGCAGGAAGGGACCTTGGGGGTCTAGCGCAGGCCCCTCTAAGGTGGACACAAAACGGCTGCTTGGGGGGCTGGGTGCCTTGCACAGGGTGCCGCCAGGTTGGCTCATAACAGCAGTCAGTACTCCAGATCCATTCTCTGACTCTCTTGTCTGATCTCTTCTAGTTATTCTTTTGTAGTTTCCCCAGCCGGCCTTCTCTCCCTGCTGGAATCTACATTCCACATTGCTACCTGTTTAATTTCTAGAGTACAGAGCAGAGCATGTGGCTACTATGATTAAAAACCTCTCGGGACACTTCAATACCTTTAAAAACAAAATCTCCAGATGTCGGGGGGGACTGGGATCTGAGCCCACCCTTCCTTCCTGGCCTCATCTTCTTGCACCCCCCCTTGCCCACCCCACACTCCAGCCACACAGGGGGGACTCACCACTTCCAAGACACGGTTGTACTCTCCTGACTTTGCACAGATGGGTTCCTCTGCTTAGCGTGTCCTTCTTTCTCTCTTCGGCTATCAAGCTGAGCCCCGACACTAACCCTTTGTGCTTCCTTGCCAACAGCCCCCACTCTACCCACCTCCTCCTTTCAGAATTAATTCCTCCCTCCTTCACTATGCCCCCATTGTACTTGGAACACAGTCCTCTTATAAGGCTTTCCACATTGTACCATAATATGGTTGATCTCTGTTGCCTCAGCTTCAAGGTGAACTCCAGAGGGACAGGGTGGTATCTTGTCCATCTCCACGTCCCCTGCAGGCTTATGCCTTACAGGTACTTACATGCTGGCTGAATGAATGAATGAATGAATGAATGAATGAAGGACAGGACAGAACTAACATCAAAGGATGTATATTATCTTGATGTCCTGTGTGATGCTCAGGAAAGGAATGGAAAAAACTCGAGTTTGAGGCAGTAGTGTGGCTTATGTTTATAGAAGTGGAGCTAAGATGCAACTTTTCAGAACTGATTCCAGGCCTATTGCCAGTTCTGGCTCTCAGACATGGTTTGGTCTGAAAACTACAGCTTGTGGGCCTCCTGTTTTTGTACAACCAATGAGCTAAGAATAGCTTTTACATTTTTACATGGTTGGAAAAAAAATAAAAGGAAGAATGTTTCATGAGATGGGGAAATCATGTGAAAGTCAAATTTCAGTGTCTATAAAGAAAGTTTTATTGGAACATGGGCACCCATTCCTTTACATGGTATCTTTTAAGCTATAATGGCACTTGAGTGTTTGTAACAGAAGTGGTAAAGACTTCAGAACCAAAAACAAACCAACCAACTACCTAATATTTGGCTCTCCACAAGAAACGTTTGTTGACTCATTCCCTAGAACAGTGTAAGGTAGATCTATCCTTGAGTTCAGACTAAAGTAGAGGTCCTTCTATATCCACAGAGAAACAGTCTAGAAATACTCATTCTAGGGCCATGATTTACCATTTCTAGTTTGATATCAGTTTAAAATAAATCTACGAAAAACAAAGTTATTTCAAAAAATAATCAGAGGCAGCAACTTTTCAATTCTGTAAGTCTCCAGAAACCTTCCCAAACAAAGGTGAGCCACAGAGAGTTTTCCAGGTGACCCCTGTCGGATTGAGCCCTGACTGTTGAACCCCGCCCCCCTCCGCCACAGGTGCCAGGCCCAGTGCTATTGATCACAAACGTGATTTCATTTATTTATCTAATAGGACAACCCTGTGAGGCAGGTTGGAGCATCCTCATTTTACACGTAAAAAACTGGAGACCCAGAGAGGTCGGACACCTTGCACAAAGTTACAGGCAGATGAGTGCAGGTCCTGCACATGAAGGCAGGCTCTCCGGCTCCCAGGTCTGCAGCCTGAACCACTGTGCAGACTGGCCCCCGAGTCTCCTCTAGCTCCTTTTGTCAGTCAAGTCAATAAGGTAGCTTCTCCACCCGAGTGGGACTAAACCCATCTGAGGAACAATTCTCAAGTTGTGACACACCTTATCCATATGCTCAAGCCCCTCTCGTGTGGACTGTCCCCCTTTATCACTGTGTTTCTCTAGATCCCATCTCTACCCAGGCTTGTACCCTGTCCCCTTCACGAGACCTTTCCTTTCCTGAGTTGATCTCTTCCTCAGCCCTCTGTCTCCCCTCCCCTAGGTTGGTGTGTCCCTAAGCTGACCTACTGAAAAAGCAATTATGAATGCTTGGGTTTCCTTCAAGTTGGATTCAGTGGACCTGGGGTGGGGAACTTGGAATCTAGTCATTTAGAAAGGCCCCCAGATGGTTCCGTACACAGCTGTGTGTGTACAGCCTGATGCTTAGTGCTTCTTTACTGTTTCTTTACCGTTTCTCCTGTGAGGAACGCTTCTCCACAGTGAGATTTCAAGTGACTTGTAAAAGAGGGTCCTGTCGTGTTTTGCTGTCTCCCCTCCTGCATGTATGCAGGTGACTGAATCTCATCGTAGTCTTCTCAAAGCCCTGAATCTTTTTCCATGCTCACAGCCTTTACTGACGTCAACATGGAAAAAATAAGTCGCTTTTCAGCGGCAGAAGAAAGAACATCTCTCACTCCAGGCCATCGCCCCTTTTTATCTGATGAGCTGGTCAAGCTCTTGGGATGAATGGAAGTCTATTATTAGAGAGATGTTCCAGATACAGTTTCTAACACTTGCTTCCTCATGGCTGGGGAAAGGAGCCCGCATTCACTTTCTCTCCACTAGTATTCGGTAGAAGAGCCTATTTCAGGCCATCCAGTCCTAACCCTTCCCACCCACTCCCCCTTTTAACCATTATTATTGTTGTTACTATTATTTGGAGTTTTTCTTCCTAACCCCCTTTTAACAATAGTATCTTGGGGTAAACTCTGTTTCCTGCAAGACTTGTTAAAAACATTGTTTTACAGTATTTGTTTCTCCAGATGGAGGGTGGTGTTTATTAAAAAAGGCGTGTTGACTCATGATCTCCAAATTACTTCTGATTTGGTGCCTCCCTGACTTATTTCTTATTCTCGCTCAATGACGAGCCACCTGGGGTGGGGGTGGGGCTCTAAACAACAGAGAATAGAAATGAATCCTCTAGATTTTCTCTTTACTGCAAGACACGGTGGATCCCCACACTGTGATGACTTTACAAGGTCTCCCTGCCCCCTTTTGCTCGGCCAAGTTTATCAGTGGGTCATTGTTACTGTCCTTTTAAAAACCGTCCATCCTCTTTCCCCAACTGCCTCCCTACCCCCTTGCATTTCCCACTGCTTTCTGCCCTCCATCACAGATTCTTTGAGGTGACTTTTAATATTCTCAAGGGGGAAGTGCTAAAATGGAGACCCCAATCAGTCCTTGATACAGCATGAAAAAAAATATGTGTAATACAGTGTCGCTCAGACACTACTAAAACACCTACAGAGACCCCTGTAAATTGCCCCTGGTGATTATGGGCAATATCGGGACTTGACTTTTGAAAAACTGTGTAATTGTGAAGGTTTTGATGTTGCATACATACATACATAATAGCGTTATTGTAACTTTGGAATCCTTAATTATACTACGCCCCCCCGAAGAACGAAGAAACAAAACAGATTAAATTATATGTCAGGTAAACTTGCTCAACTGTAGTAAAATTTAGCATTTAGTAATTTTCTTTATTTGAAGGATTTGGGGGGGGGTTAATTTAGGGATGAAATTATGAGAAAACCAAATGTGCAAAGGTTTCAATTTCTACTATTTATATGTATCCAGTTGGGCACAGGAATGATGGTCAGCGGAACAAAAGGACTTTATTAGTTAAGATTGTGCAGACTGCCCGGCAAGATGCTCTCCGGTTTTCTCTCGCCATGAGGTCTCCCGTTATCACACTCTTCGGTTTGTCCAAATAAACAATTTTCTATATGAAACCGTTGAGGAAGGCTTGTCTGCTGGTAGAAACTGCAGACTGTGGATCTTTGCAAAGATCAAGGTGGTCCGCCAGGACCGAAGAGACAGAACCCCCTGCCCGGGTGGGGGTTGGCCTGCTCTTCCCGAAGGCACCAGCAGGCACAGGGACATTGTTCTGCAGTACGAATTCAGTCCGAGGGACGAACGCACCCTGCTTCCTTCTTGCTCACATCTGTTCTTCCTTTGTTTTTGAGTTTGAAGTCTTCCTGTCTTCCCCTTGTATCTGGATCTAAGATGTGACGTGATATGGTGGCGCTTTGCTGTCCCCTCTCCCCTCTCCACTTTTTCCTCCTGTCCAAATGTGGTAAACAGAGAGGCTTATGGACTAAGGGCCTGATGAGGCCAGATGTTCTATCTCCAGTCTACTCCTCCAGGCACACTGGCCACTAAGATTCACCTTCCACATCCGGCACTCAGCGTGGCTCCAGGTGGAGGTGGGGGGGTGTGGTTGGGGATGGAAGTGGAGGTAGGGTGGGAAAGAATCAGGCAGCATGGCGGGAAGGTGTTCTAAAGACCAGATAACCACTTTCCTAGAGGCACAGGGTAAACTGTTTCTTCAGGGTTTGGAGATGCGTTCCCCCGACCCCCCACTGGCCCTTAAAAGGGGCCGGCTGACCCAGCCATCTAAGGAAGCCCGCCTCCTGTCCCTTGCTGCCCTCACCAGCTGAGGCCAGCCAGTGGCCAGCAGGCCCGGTCCCAAGGCATTGGGCCTGTCTGGCCAGCCCAGGCGGCCGCCAGCTGGCGCTGATGAGCGATGGGAAGGAATCTGAGTAATGCAGGGCCTTGGGGGGTGGACGGGGGGAAAGACAGGATAAGAGGAATGTGGTGTGGGGACACAGCTCACCCGGCACTGTTAAAGCCAAGCTTTTGAAGAGTTTGATTCATTTTAGAAAGCAAACAAACGTCTCCAGCTCTCAGCAATCTTTTATTTTGTCTGCAAGAGGAATGCCTCTCCAGCGTGGGCTGGGCACCGGGCGGTGGTGGTGGAGACACCGGCGTCCACCCTTGACTTGCCATGTGGGGTGTGGACAGCGCGTTCCTTTCTGCCCACCTGGGCTGAGAAATGCAGAGCAGCTCTCTTCCTTGCCAGAAAAGCTGAGGGGGAGCCCTGCTAATTAATGAACAAGTCCAAGACCTTAAGGCTCGCTCACTCACACCACTGAGGTTTACAGATGTTGAGTGTCAGTTCCCTTAATTTGCGTATATCCTGGCACCCTGTGACTTCCAACTAGAGGGTGGAGAAGACGGGGTGTTGCAAAGGTTTTCTTCAGTGCCGGTGCCTGCGGCTCTCATGATTCGTGTTCTAACCAGCCTCAGGAGCTGCTGGTCTTCCAAAGGGTGGAGAGCTGGGGGACCGAAGCAAGGCTTCTGCTCTTTCTGCAAAGCTGTCCCCCCAGCTTTAGATTTTGCGGTCTCAAAACCTCTCTACGTCTTCAAAAGCCACCTCCCATGCCGTTCTGGTCACCAGGAAAACAAGTATATTTGCTCTTGACACAGGTAGTGCTGGGCATTTTCTTCTCTTCTAAGCCCACGCCGGGACTCAGCTCCCTGGTCTCCCTTCTCCGGTTTTTACCCCCAGTCTTTCACATCCTGCTCTCTATACACGCACTGAGGTCTCCCTCATCCTAAAGACAGATCCCACAGTTCCTTGTTCAAAAACCTGGAGGCCAGACGAGTTTGTGGAATTCCGAATACTTCAGGTTTTAGAAACAGAGTTACCTATCCCCCATACCATGCAACTCCAGTGGGACTCGGGCCAGCATCCAGCCTGCAAATTCATTCATGTTCCAGCAGGAAGACATATGTATATTCATGCCAAGTGGGGTAAATGAAGAATATGCATTCCATTGGGCCGATCCGGGTCAGGTATTGCCACCAAATGAGTTATGAAAGAACTGTAGACCTTCATACTTGATAATTGTGGATGAGTGAGCATGGGTACAATCTAGTTCCTCCGGACCTTCCCCTTGGCACCTCTCCCTCCCCCACATCAAGCTGAGCGCTCTCTCTCTTCCATCTGCCATGACCCGAGAGCCAGAGTGAGCAGTCGGAGGCCTGGCCTCCCATCCGGGCCTCCTCTCTTCTACCTCTGCCGTCTGCTCCCTGGACCGCCATTCAGGCCGGCACCTCTCAGGCCCTCCGCAGTGGAGCATCAGCACTTTCCATTTCCCGGTCCATCACGAGTCACAAGTCAGATGTATTGGAAAATACTTACAACGCATTACACAGAGTAAAAAAGACATACGAAGTGCAAGCCTTGTCTGTTGTCTTTATAATTGAATCTAATGATATAAATGGCCCCCGTCTAAGAGCTGTCAGGGCTGTGAAGCGCTGGCTGTCGGCCGCACTCTCTCTGTGCTCCTGTGCAGTGTGCGTCCTGGGGCCTGGGGGTCTGCAGGTCATATTTGGAGGAGCCCTCCACTGCCCACACCAGGTGCTCTCCCAGGACTTTGGCCTCCCCTGGCTCCTGACGCCCCCCACCACCACTTCTCTTGAAGCGGCCTCCTCCCTTGGCCTCCACAGTACTCAGCTCTTTTTCCACTTCTCCTTCTCTCACCAATACTTCAGGTTCCTTTCCAGGTAGGCTTTCCCCCCATGTTCCATCCTCACCCTGCATGTTCCCATTATTTATCTCTCAGTCCTACTAGATGACAATGACATCTCCTGACCTGTGTTCTGAGTCCCGCACTCTCACTTCTTACCACACCCAAATAGTCCAGAGGTACCTGACTAACTCCTCATAGTCAGATTGCATTGGTTAATTTTATATGTCAACTTGGGTGGACCACAGTGCCTAGATCCTTGGTCAGATCCTAGTGTAGACATTGCTGCAAAGCTATGTTGTAGATTAGAATGACATTTAAGTCAGTAGACACTGAGTAAAGCAGATTACTGTCCATACTGTGGATGGGCCTCGTCTAATCAGTTGAAGACACAAAAGTCCCCCTGAGGGGGAGGGAATTCTGTTCCAGCTGCCTTTGAACCTGAGCTGCAGCATCAACTCTTCAACTCTCCACTGGATCTATAGCCTGCCAGCTTACCCTGTAGATTTTGGGACCTGTCAGCCTCCACGATCATGTGCCTGTTTCCTAAAATCAGTCTCTTGCTCTCTTTCTCTCTCTGTCTTTCCCTATTCTCTCTCTCTCTTTACACACACACACACACACACACACACACACACACACACACAGACACACTCACACAGTTACACATTTTGTAACTGAAGCTTGGAGGACAGGGGACCTCTCTTTCTTGGGTCATAGTCTGTAAACGTAGGTTTGGGAGTGAACTTCTTTTCCTCATTGTCCAGAGTGTCTATAGCAAGAGAGAGTGAGTCCATATGCAAAAAGAAGCAAAGAAATTTGGAGTGGTGGAATGGAGAGAACCCTGATGCTGTTGTCTGTGCCTCTGGATCAAGCCAGACCTGATGTCCATGCTCAGACAAACTGATTCATAAAGCAAGAAACACACTTTTCTGCCTAACTTCTTTAAAATTGAGCTTCTTTCATTTATAGTGAGAGTGTCCCAATGAACCCTTTGCCAGAAAGTATTCTCCTAAAGGGCAATGACTGTACCTTATTCACATGTAGCCCCTAAATGTGGCACCACATTTAGGATGGTCTCAGGCTATGTGTTGCACTGAATTCGCAGCCTGTCCTTAAGGTACCAGCTACTTTGTGTGTGAGGGGAGAGGGAGAAATGACAGAAAGCGACATTTTCTGTGGCTCCTAGGATGGCAGAAATAGAACAGAGACATGTATGAGGAACTTCCCAGGATGATGGCAGTTGGGAAGCATGATGGCCCAAATGAGAAGCAGATCCACCCTTTGATTTTAAGTTCATTGGTTGAGATGCACAGATTTAACTCTGAAAGGAGACGCGAGACATACTTTTACTGTGAGGTGTGGGGTAGCAGTGTTTTGTCTACCTATAGATCCGTATAAATATTTATATTATATTGCCTTTCCAATTAACTTGTACTTGCTAATCACTGCTGAGATTTCACTCATCCGTCCGCCAGTGCTTACTAATTGCTCAACAGAATGCTAGGCACCATGGGAATTACAGAGATGAATAATACCCAGACACTGCCCTACTCCTTAAGTACCTATTACGGTAGCAGCCAAGGGAACTTCATGAAGATAAACTTGGGTAGAAAGAAAAAATCACACCGTAAAGTTATGTAAGTTTCTATTTTAAAATCATCTGGTTCTAATTTACTAAATTTAATGCTTTAGAGTCAATGCCAAAGCGCTACATTTGATTTATGGAAATACTTTAGCACATTTTTCCATCGCGCTCTTGTACAATATATTTACCGCTCTTTTGTTATGGTTAGGAAGATTATGGATCTTAAAAGAAAGATCCCTCTTTATGAGCTTGGTGATATTTTATTATAAAATACCATAAGGTGGAATAAGAAGTCTAGTAAATAATAATACTGACTTCGGAGCATTCCGCATGGTTTAGCTTTGTGTGTGTGTGTGTGTGTGTGTGTGTGTATTATATGTAAATTTAACAGAGAGGTCTGAAAGATGGATGTTTAAAAACCTTGACTTCATGCCAAAACAGTTCTTTTCAGGGCAAACAAGTACTTGGAGGGGGTAATATAAATGGCAGTCATACTATTACTATGCCTCTATTGAAATAACCATGTTAATACCAAAGGATACAGAATGTCATAGACTCAGACTTCCATCACCCCAAAGAAGGAGCCAGCTACCAGATATCCCAGCCAAATGGAATCTAAGAATATGGACACAAATACCTTTGGTGTCATTGGCTCAGGGTTCCACGCATCCCCCAGCAGGACAGTGGCGTGAAGTTTCAGGAGATGCCAGCCTTCTGTTTTGTCCACCACTCTGACACGCTCACCCACTGAAGAGGCAAAGAGACCTTTCCCAGGTTCTGCAAACAAACCACCTCTATGTGGCCTTCTGGGCCGTGGGCTCGACCAGCTTGTCTGGCATGGCAGTTTGGCAACTATCCTGTGACATTTTACAGAAAAACCAAGACGTTGCATGGCAGCCTTTTCCCTGAAGCCTCCCAGACATGCCAGCGAAGGCTGCCCTGAATCGGCAAAGGGGTGTTTAAGGCCTGTGTGTATTCATTTTGTTCCCTCTTTACCCGGCTTCTCTCACTTACAAAAAATGAAGGTTTTTACACTTCACACCCACATAAAATAAGATGCCTGCCTAGGAATTCCCCCTCTGCCCTGCAGCTTTGTATTTCTTTGAAACAAAGAAACCTCATTTCTCTCAGAGTTTAGTCAACTCTTGTTAATGAAGAATTGCAAAGGCCAGGCCGTTTCCTTCCTAACAGGCCATCGTTAAGTCATTACATGATGTGGGATACAGGTGCACAAATGCATCAGCATGAATGACAGGTGACTGTCCAGCTCTGTTCTGCATCCTCCCACGTCCAGACGAGAGCTAGACTCACAAGAAATGATATTATGTGGCTCTTCCCTGTCTGGCCAAGACCTGTTCTCCTCTGTCCTCTGCCCTGGAAGGAGTCTTGCCATCTCTCTTTGAAAGCACTCTAATAAGAAATGAAATGAAAAAGACAACAAAGCAAAGAGAACAATGTGAACTCTTGTTCCTTCTGGAATCTTCCCTGGAGTGTGTCTCACTTCACCTCTTCAAGTGTATCGATTTCTCCCCTGACACTCAGCTCAAGCCTCACCTTCTCCTCGAAATGTGCTCCAGCCTCTACAGATGAGCCCTTTTCTGGAATCCGTGCTCTGCTCACAGCCTGGTGTGACACTGGCATCCTGCTGGGTATATCACTTGGGAATCTCTAACCGTGCCTTGTTTGGTGGCGGGTGCCTCATGTCTGCATGACATTTGACCTTGGAGGTGGGCAGTCCCCTCTTTGACCTAGTCAATAGCCATTGGTTTTTTATTTTATATTTTTTATTTATTTTTGAGAGACAGAGAGAGACAGTGTGAGCAGGGGAGGGCCAGAGAGAGAAGAAGACACAGAATCCAAAGACAAGCTCCAGGCTCTGAGCTGTCAGCACAGAGCTCGATGCAGGGCTCAAACCCATGAACCGTGAGATCATGACCTGAGCCGAAGTCGGATGCTTAACCCACTGAGCCATCCAGGTGCTCCAAGCCATTGGTTTTTATTGACACACAATTCACATACATACAATTCACCATTTTAAAGTGTACTATTCAGTGGCTTGGGGTATATTCACAGAGTTGTACCACCATCGCCACTAATTCCAGAACATTTTTACCACCCCAAAGAGAAACCCACTCCCCATCAGCAGTCACTCCCCATTTCTCTTCCTGCAACTTGTGGCGACCATGACCAGCCATCTAATTTCCAAATGGCACTAGCAAGTTATAACTGACGTCATGCATTTTTTTTTTCTTCCCAGCACGATTCCAAAAGCTAGCACAAACACGAGATTGCTCCTTAAAATCTCTGTATGCATTTAAAAGGATGGCTTCGGTTGCATGAACACACATACATATTTAATACTTGCGAGGGAATGCGGAGTGATAACAACCAGAAAATGGTAAATACAGAAAGGGAAAGCAAAAGTTGGGAGGGAGTGTTGGTGAGTCAAAGAGGTTTGGGGAGTGAAGGCTTTGGAGAGAGAAGAGAAATAGATCTTGCAGAGACGGGAAGATTGTTCTCTTTGAATTTGCCACGTAGGGTCTGATCATGCGCTAGAGAGAGCTAAGCACATTATCTAATCTCTACAACAATGAAGCAGGAGTTCAGAATCCTACGCTATAGACGAGGAAGGATCCTGATGTTCAGAGAGGTGAATGCCTTGCCCAGCACCGCCCAGCAAGGGTTTCATCAAAACCTGCTGGCTTCAACTCTCATGCTCTTAGTACTTTTGTTATTTCCTTTCAACACTGGGGGTCTACGGATCTTTGAACTGGTCCTCAAAAAGTACCCTGATGAGAAAATTGCTATGCTATGGAAGACAGCCAGGAAACAGGGACAAGCATGCCAACATTTTCCCATCCTGCACAGGGAAGGACATCAGCTGTTCTGCTAGGCTGCTCAGGTCCCCAGGCTCTGTGGCCTCTGCGGAAGAGCCGTCAGAACTTCCAGCCTTTTGCATTACTGAGGTCGCTCTCATAGGAGCGGCTTCTTCTGGGCGTCAAGACCAGCTCTCTGGTTGGCACTAAGCCTCCCGAATGCCAGAGTTACTCAGACCTGCTGCAGCCCTACTAACTGACTTGATGGGACACAGAGGCCCCAGCTTGCCCCTTGGGCCTGCTACCTGCATGTGGCTCTGTGATGGGTTGGTCTCTGAGGACTTGGTCAAGTGACATGGCGGTCTCTCTTGCCAGCTACCTGCTGTCTCCTGCACCTGACCATTAAATAGTGATGCTTCTCAGGATCCTGCCCTTCTCCCTTCGTTTTCTCTCCCTGGACATTGCCACCCACTCACCATACTTCTGTGATCACCTAACCACATGCCAGTGATGCCCGAGTTTTCATCTCTGTGATGGGTAATTTCATGTGTTAATTTGGCCGGGCCACCTTGTCCAGATACTTGGTCAAACATTATTCTAGGTGTTTCTGTGAGAGTGTTTACAGTTGTGGGTGGGGTTCAAGTAACCATGTGAGGGCCTGAGTTGAACCGAAGGCCTACATTCAGTGAGCAAGAGGGATTTCTGACACTGCCTTTGACTGCATTGGCTTTTCCTGGTTCTCAACAGCTTGTCTTTGAACTTGAACTACAACTCATTTTCCTAAGTGTCTCCCATCAGACTGTGACCTAGCCACCCTCCACAGACACATGAGCCAAGTCCTTGAAATAAATCTCTTTCTGTATATACACACATCCTAGAGGTTCTGTTTCTCTGGAGAGCCCTGAGTAATACAATCCCTTCACATGTATCTTTCAAACTCTCCACATCCCTTTGCACTGTCTGTCCCCAGCCATACAGCTCAGGCCACTGTTGTCACTCCCTGACAGCTTCCCTGGGCCTCTGTGCATCCATTTAGCGGGCCTATAGAGACTTTTTTAAACAGCACATTTGACTATGCCTTTAGGCTTAAAGGGTCACATCCCAATTTTCTCAAGAAAAAGTAACAACACAAAATAGAACAAAACCTAAATCTCGAGTTTGACCCCTAATAGTGCTTCTCAAACTCTCTCCAGCCTCCAGTGTCCTGCAGCTCTGGTTAAAATGCAGCTCTGATTCCATAGTTTGGGTGGGGCCCAGGAATCTGCATCCCCCACAAGCTCCCAGGGATGATGGAGCTGCTGGTGCATAGACCAGTCTTAGAGTGTCATGGGCTCCGAAGTCACAGTACGGCCTCCTTGGTTCTCTCCCGTGCCTTTCCATGAATGCACGGCTGTGGACATTGGCTGTTTTCAGTTCCTCCAGTGCCACATGCTGCCTCTCATTGCAAGGCTAATAGCACTCCGTCTCCTGACTCTTGCTCAGAGTTCAGGATTCAGCTGAAGTACCACTCTGCACATTGTGCCAGAGCTCCCTAGTTATATGCTACCTTTGCCCACCACACTTCTCCAGATGTTCATCACACATACTTCTTGTTTAAAGTCAAGCTTTCTTGCAAGGTTATAGGCACATGAGGACTGGAGCCAGGTCTGTCTTATTATGGGGTAGGGCCTAGCATAAAGAGCTGGGCACAAAGAACTGCATTCATTCATTCATTCATTCATTCATTTTTTTTTCTTTTTTTTACTTAATCACTCAGTAGGTCAGTTGGTCACTCAGTGAATATTTATTGAGTCCTATAGTGTTACTTTTGACTGTGACAGAAAACCCTAGAAGGACAGGCTTAAACAAAGTAGAAGTTAATTTTCTTCTCATTTATTAATGAGTCTGGGGGTGCTGGATAGCTCAGTTAGTTAAGTGTCTGACTCCTGATATCAGCTCAGGTCATGATCTCACGATTGTTGAGAGTGAGCCTCGTGTTGGGCTCTGTGCTGAGTGTGGAGCCTGCTTGGGATTCTCTCTCCCTCTCTCTCTGCCTCTCCTTTGTGGGTTCTCTCTCTCTCTCTCTCTCTCCCTCTCAAAACAAATAAATAAACTTTAGAAACGTCTGAAAGAAAGCATCCCAGGGCTGGTGGAGGGCTTGAAGACTGCAGGGACTCAGGCTTTTCGTATTTCGTGCTTTGCTGTCCTCAGTAGAAGGTCCACGCTTGCTCAACTTCTAGACATAGATCTGCACTCCAGTCAGCAGGAAGGGAGAAGGAGGTGAAGAAAATGTGCTTTTACCCTGGAAGATGCCCAGGGACCCTCTGCTCATATCCCATTAGCCAGACCCTGGTCACATGACAACTACCTGCAGAAGAAGCTGGGAAATGTAGTTTTCATTTTGGGTGGTCATTCCATGACTTAGGAAGAGGAGAATGAGTATTAGAGAAAGACTATTAGTGTCAGCCATAAGTACCTACTGTGTAATTATGTGTAGTAGGTGCTTAATAACTGTTTGCTGAATGTGTATACATCAGGCTTTGTCTGCCTGTCAGGATAGCCCTCTGTGCATGGCAGATAGTCATAGTGGGTTAGTAGGTTATATGTTGCATTTCCTTCCTTCAGGCCAGAGGTTGTGCTCTTTCTGTTGGCGTGAGCTCCTACCACTGGATCTACCCTCCTGGTGCACAATGTGGTGAGTGTAGGGGTCATGGTGAAGGGCCTGTCAGAGGCTCCAGCCAGGACTGAGTCTTTCCCAGCCTTTTTCAACCCACAGCATTGCCTCTGCCATGACCAGCTAGGTCCTGATGCGAGCCATGAGCCCTCCCTCTTCCCATCCTTCCACATGAAGAGGAGTACAAATTGATTGATGTGACCAAAGAGTAGCCAAACATCCAACTAGCATGTGTTTCAGAGATAGGAAAGGAGGGAAAAGCCAGGACTTCAAGAGGAAAGAACCCCTGCTGGTCTTTCTCCCAAATGGCCATTGTCCTTAGAGGTCAAAGACGGTGCCAAGTTGTAAAATTTTGCAAAATATTGGCTCTGGATGACAGTTAAAGCCCCATGACAAGCATAGTAGCCAAACCCTAAATTCAGTTTGACACACCATGGAAAATAAAGACAGTTGTGCACTATTCCTTGCTTGAATCTCCACCTGCCGTCCTCCATGAGTCTCCTTCTCAAAGTGGCCTCCATCATGTCCCCTTTTCCTTAGCACATCATGTGCATCCTTAACACACTGAGGAGGCGTGAATCTACCAAAGGGGTTTTTTGCTGCCAGTCTTATGCCCACAAGTGCTCAGAAGCTTTTTCACTGGTATGCTGCCCTTCATCTAATGGGCATCCCTCCTCCCCAGGTCCCCGAGAGAGACCTGCTGCTGAGTCCAGCCACAGTTTGTAAGTTTGACAATGATTATTCCCTGGGGATAGTGCATTGAGGAATTCATTTTGACCTTAGCTCTGAGATTCTAGAAGATTCATTCCGACCTCCACCCCCACTCCTCTGAGCACTTTCAATTTTACCATCCCTCTACATTTCAAAGTTCTCATTTGCAGATCAGTTTAACAAGGCCTTAGGCTCAGCCCCCTGGTTAACAACATTGAAATGGTACTTTTTACTAGATTGAGGAATAAAACCACACACCTGCAAAACCACCCACAAACTTCAACTCTGATCTGTAACTGTGAGTCAGTGTGCTGTGTTCTAATTTCTCTAGGTACTGTGCCCAGATCTTCCACCTGTGGAAATGTCTCTAGAATTTTCTTGCTCTAAGGAATTTAAGGAGATGATGGGTTACAAGTATCTCTTTAAGTTGGATTTTAAAGGAATAGAACCTATGATGGGAAGAATAAATGCAACCCTATAAAAAAATAAAGCCCTACAAGAATTGGCTGGCTATTCTTCCAGTCTTTAAATCTGAATTCTGCCAGTATGGAAACGTTAATTCAAACTTGTTTAATTAATTCAAACTGATTTGGACATTTCGGGGGGGGGGATTTTTCAAGTCTAATAAACGAGTTTGTTGGCATGGTAGTTGTTTTGTTTAAATCACCTCTCTTGGCCCGCTGCCTTCTCTTAATGGGACATCTATGATGGGGACACTTCCAGGAGTTTAGCATTAAACTGATACTGACATTGGGGCCCAGGGTAGTTAAGAGAGGAGCTCAAATCCATGCTGTAGAGGAAATAGCTCCCTTCCTTGTGAACACATTATGTCCAGAAGCACCTTCAGCTCTCTGGGTCCTGTCCTCTCTCCAAGGTGGGCCAGGCCCATATTAGAACCCAATTTGGGAGATCAAACAGCTGAAGGCTGCTCATTCTCTGTAGCATTGATTTGCCCCGGCAGCAGGGGGGGCTGCGCCCTGACTCCACCCTTCCCGACTTGTGTCCAGTTCCCTCCTACTCAGTAGGTTCCAGTGACCCATGAAAGTCTCGAGCCTCAGAGACAGGCATTCACCCCTGCAGGGATTCAGAAGCAGAGCTGCGAGGGGAAAACAAGGCAGAACTGGGAATAGGCCTGGTCTCCTGGAAGAATATGGTCCTTTCTTAGGCGTTTCCACAAAGAAATGGCTCTTTGTATTCTAGATGTATTAGAGTCCTCCACTAATTTCTCTGTGAGTCAATCCCAGCGATATGTTTGCTGTGGGCTCCGTGATGCTTCCTGTCTCAACATGAGCGTAATGCGTGCACGCACAGGTGCACATTCATGCATCTGTTTGTGCAAATATGCGAGTGTGGGGGGGTTCACACAAATGTCTTTCACATATTGTGTGCTTCCTCTCTGCTTCTTGGTTTGAGGCTGTGTTATTTGATTCCTGTCAATCATACGTTGCATTTCGATCTTGGCCCTGACTTAGAGCCTCATCCATGATCCTGGCCGTGGTGGGACCACCTCCGTCAGATCTTCATTTCAGGTCTGGCCTGGAAGCCTTGGCAATGGCCATCAAGGCCTCTCCAGAGACAACTGGTATTCTCATTTTCCACTGGCATGAGCATGTTGTGAACTTTCTGGCCCAGCGGGCTGAGAATATAGATGAACACAAAAATCAAAAAAGGTCTTTGGAGGCTCTAAGAGGGTGCCAATCAAGTAAAGGAGCAGTATCCTTTTGAAATATCTGAACCACCTCTCACGTCCCTACCTTGTGGTAACTCATTTTTCTCTGCTTATTTGAAATGCTTCAGCAAACCTGTGCTAATATAATTCTTTGAAGGGCTGAGTGGGCCTGTCTCTTCCTTTAAACAGAGTGAGACAAATTAACACATGCACACAGGCACCCCCTGCACCAGCCCCCCTTCCCCACCCCAGCATACACACAATCACAGATACACACTAAAACATGATTCATTGCAAATTGGCGTTAAAGACCCTGGAAGTTATGGTTGACCTTTTCCCAGGCCTCTTAGAAGCACCCCTCCATGGTCAAAGAAACTCTACAGAGAAATAGGCATCTTAGTTCCATGTAACTTATGCTGTTTAATTATGCAGAACCTTCTGCACAGCCAAAGCATTGCTACCTTAATATGCAAAGTTGCAAGTGACAAATATTGAAGAGAAACTCATTCCTAGCCTGGCCAAGTTCTAGTTTCCAAGAAAGAGCTCTGTCTCTCAAGTATATGGTTTGTTTTCGTATGTAAATTGGTTTTATACCCTACGGTCAACATATCCTTGAAAGAAAGAAATAGAGAAAAAAAACAAAGAAAAGAAGGAAGGAAGGAAGAAAGAAAGAAAGAAAGAAAGGAAGGAAGGAAGGAAGGAAGGAAGGAAGAAAAAAAGGAAGGAAGGAAGGAAGAAAAAAAGGGGAGGGAGGAAAGGAAGGGAGGAAGGAAGAAAGAAAAACTAGAGACAGAGATGATAAGAAAAGAAAGAAAGAAAAACTAGAGACAGAAATGATAAGAATACATTTCCTCCCTCAATTTCAACACAGAAATCATTTTTTTTTTTTTTGGAAAACTGGGCTTTGAACTAATGTTTTTAATGCTAACTGATGGTCACCTAGGAACATTATCATCTGGAGAGACAGTAGGAATACAGGAATGCTTAAGATTGTCTTAATGATACAAGATTCTTGCACACAGCTGAGTCCCACGGAAGCTGGGACATGTTCTTTCAAAAACCTAGACAAGGATCAGGTTATGGTCAAAGAAAATGCACTGACTTTAGTCCCAATAAATTCTCCTTTAGTTTCTCATCCAGGCAGTCTTCTATTTTAGTTTTTGTCACATTCACACATGAGTATGGTCACTCGACTCACAAAAACTTGTCACGTCAAACTGAGTTTTAAGTCTTGCTAATAATAATTTTTTTAAAAAAAAGTCTCACCTTGTAGGATTGTAAGGGAGGAAAAGATAAAATGAAATCAAACAAAACCTCCCCAGTTACAGGAATCTGGCCTCCTCCACTGAGGTTATGGGGAGTAAGTGTTCTGTAGCAGTTGTGATTTCTGAAGGACAAATTTGATCAGGGTACATGGATCATTCTTCACTTTTACTTCCTCCTCCCTGAAAAGCTCTAGGTCTCCAGGAAAATTGTTGGAGAAATTTGCTTTTTCCCTCCCCTTCACAACCCCATGTTCTGGGACAAACACATACCCTGGTGAGCTACATCATGAATTTTCATGCTCACTTATCTACAGTGCTCAAAATTGGTTTCCACTCTTCCACTTTTTTTAATGTAAAATTTGGTATATGGGAAACAACAGTATGATTTTGGAATTTAACTCTCAATCTTCTGTAGGAACATTATAACAGCAGTCACCAAAGGCTATTCCTTCTTCTCGAACCCAATAGGCGGTGACCTGTGTAGGCACTGAGTACATATGTAAATACAATGTCCTCCCCAGGATGTATATTTATACACAAAGAATAAAATAGATCCATTACCCTCCGTTTCAGACAGTGGTGATTCAGGCAGTGATATGATAGCCATGTTGAATAAACATTGAGGAAGAATTATGTTCATCTGATCATTTTGTACTAGTGTTGATTTTTTGTGGATTGTCATATAGAACCACCAGCTAATATCATGGAGTCTTTGACCATATGTTAAAAGCATACAGTTAAAGTTGTTAGATAAAATACAAGATGACCAGTTACAGTTGAAGTTTTGATAAATTATGAACAAATAATATAAGCAGATCCCATTTAATATTTGGGACATATTTATGCAAGAAAGTATTTATTGTTTATCTGAAATTCAGATGTAGCTGGCAGTCCTGTGTTTCTGTTTGCTAAATATGACAACCTTACATCCAAAGAACCAGTGCTCTGCCATGACAGCCATCTGAAACAAGAGGAGAAATCCCACGGCGGCCTCAAAGAGGGCAGAAACTTCCTGGTAATTAGAAGATACTCACAATATGTCTAGTCTCTCTCCCGCCACAGAGAGAGAACTTCCCATGTCCATTCCATATCCTGTGTGAGTATCTGAGTGGGTGGAACAGCCCTGGTATTAATGTTATCTTAAATTTGCTACTTGAGATTATTCCTATCACCAGAGCTTTAACAAGTGGCATTTTGGTTTAACAAATATTTATTGAGCACATACAGCTGTGTAGAACTGTGTGCTAGGCTGAGGCTCTTTTCTCAAGGAGTTTAGAATCCAAAAAATGAAGAGTAACATGTTTACAACCATTGCCATTTAAAGCAACATGTGAGGAGATACAGAGAAAGTATTGGGATGAATAAATTCTGTGAGGAGTGGGAGATGAGAGGGTAGGTGAACTAAGCGAATCTGGATGGGCAGATAGAAGCCAACAAGCTCCAGTGCTGCAAAGATAGAACTGCCAAAGAGACAGAAATAGGAATGTGTGGTCAGAGTCTCTATTCCACCCCAGGAGGGAATGAGTCATTCAACTGTTTGTTGGGTAGATCTTTATTAAACACCAACGCATGCATTCATGTAAAATTGCAATTGTGTAAAGAGCAATGAAGAAGAGACACAGGGTCCCAGGAAGGGTCGTGTATGAGGAATGACCTAGGGAGGGCTGTTGGACATGGCCTTTGTGAGAGAGGCAGTAGTTGAGTTGAGCTCTGGGAGGAGAATAGAATCGACCAGGTGACAACGGGTAGTGAGGGCCTGGGAGGAATATAAAATAATATGTGCAAAGGCCCAGTGGCAGAAGGAAGAGGAGGCATTCAAAGGACTAAAAGAAAGCTGGTGTGTCTGGAGCACAGAGAGCATGGTGGGCTATTATGCTTGCCAGGTAGTCAGTAGCAGCTGGATCCATGCAAGGCATTTTGGAATCTTTTAGAGAATTCAATCATAACCCCCTGAGCCCTATGGAGTCATTCTATGCATTTAAGTAGGAATGGTACGTAACTGATGTTGAGTGTGAAAGAATGACTGGCTATACTGGTGAGAAGAGACTGGAGGGAAACCAGATAGCTGTGAGGGGACCAGTTAGGAGCCTACTTTAGTAATTTGGGCAAGAGTTGAGGGAAACCCATATGCCCCATCTTTCCTGATGATATTTTTCTGCCTCATTTTCAAAGGAATTGGGAATAGCAGCAATAGGCCTCCAATCAACATGCCCGTGCAGCACCTGGGTCTTGATGGCCCAGCAAGGTGGGAAGAATTCCACATGTCTCTATGTATCACTCCTGCTGGAGGTAGGGCGCTGGGTATCCTAACCGAACATCAGCAGTTCAGGAGAGTCCCGAGTGGGTATTTCAGGCCTCAGAGGAGGAGGGGAATGCAGGCCAACTCAAGAGGCAGCTGGCTGCCAGACCACCTTTCCTAAACCAAACACCTGCCAAAGTAGAGCCCCAGATGCTCATGCTGTTGAGCCTCCCATTGAGGCCTTCTGAGTACTAGGACTTTGCTTTTCCCTTGGCTCCTCTCTTCCCAGGTGTATCAATGGCAGGAGAATGGGATGGTTCTATGACTTCTGGAAGCTCTCAGGCCAGTTCTAAAGGCACAGGGGCCCCTCTGCTGTTCTTGGCCTCATTCACCCAACAATTGCCAGAGGAGTGCAGGAGGCATTTCTTTGCGGCATGCTTGGATATATAATTCTTATGTTACATGCTTGCTACAAATTCTGTGAATTCAAAAGGACCCCTTCAAGTAGCCTTTTAATATCCACAAGTATGACTTGATGTAGGTGACATCATGTGTTGTTCACACTCAGCGCCGCCCCTGTGTGGGTGGCATATTTGCTGACCTCCCAACTTTACCGCAGGCCAAACTCCTTTTTGAGTAGCATTGGCCAACCTCTGGGTGTGTTGGATTTGTGCTCATGAATGCCAGAAAAAAAGGGAAAATTTGTAATATAATGGGTCACGTTGGCTCTCGGGCCCTTGGAAAAATGCCAAGTATGGCCATTAGACTCCTGGCTCTAGACAAGGCCTATGTTGGCGGTTCTGTCAACCACATGTTATTAGAGGTTAGTAGACACTTCAAATGGTGCAGCCCATAGCTTTTCAACATTGACACTAGGACATCTGGGCTAGGTAACTCTTGATAGTCGGGCTGTCCTGTGACTACAGTGTGTTTAGTGGCATCCCTGGCCTCCTTCCAGTTTTGACAACCAAACCTGCCTCCAGACATGGGCACATATCCCCTGAGAAGGCAGAACTGCCCCTAGTTGAGAACCCCCATGCACTCTCCCTTCCTGTTTATCTAATAGGAAAATCAGGACCTGGAGAGGGAAGAAGACCCTTGGAGGTCCACCATTCCATAGAAATAAGCTTGGAATGAGCCCTCAGGTCTCTGGAATCCTAGGCTGCGTCTGTCTCCACAGCCATCCCAACACAGATTATTATTCTGAACAAGGTTGTGTCTTTCTGTCCATGTCCCCCTCTCTAGATACTGCTCCTCATCCTTTCCCTTTTGTCCAAATTTCTTCTTGCGTCCTCTTGCTCCTGAGGTCTTCCTAGAAGCACTGAAACATTCACTAAAAAGGATTTCAACCCAACAGAAGAGCAGGTCCCAAGTAAAATTCTGAACAGGATGAGAACCGAAGCTTTTCATTTCTGTCTTGTCAGCAGCCCAGCAGGCACAACATAGATGCTGTTTGTGTGTTTAGTGTGTGTGTGCATGTGTGTGTGTGTGTTAATTGACTAGCATGAAAGGTTATCTTTTTACTCCTTGTCTCATATACTTGTTCATGGACAAGTGTCCTTCTGTCTGTCTATTGCTTTTAGAACTGATTCATGTAGCCTTTGTTCACAGTAACATATAAATAACTGGTAATAACGGCAAGTGATCGTTTTCTACAGAGTTGGTATATCCTGAAAGAGGACGCATACAGCTTCCGGTAGCTCAAAACTGTGGACCTTTTCTAAATGAATCATGTCACAGCAAAGCCCAGCATGAACTGCAACAAACTCAAACTGCACTGCAGCAAGTGTGTGGCACACACAACCGTCCATTTCTTGTGTAACCGCATTTTTACGGGACTTGGGGCACGAAACTATGGAATGCTCCGAGGGCGCTATGCACTCTCAGGGCTCACCCTGGCCACCACCGCTTGCACAGCAGCATAGGAGGACAACATGACAGCGGGGCTCCAGCACCCTAGATGGGCCCTGCTCTAGAAGGTGTGAATGCTCTTCTCTGAATTTTACCAACAGCAGGCCTCACTTAATAATCAAACACGTTTGCTATCAAGAAGTTGAAGGGAAGTGGTTTTGTGGTTTTAATGCATTCTTTACATTTAAGCTTTGTGTCACTCAGTTATTGATGTGAAGAAGCGTTTTTGCTATTTGACCTCCCTTAGAAGCCAGTTCTCTATCTGTGTACTTCTCCTGGAATCTGGACCAAAGGTTGCAGGTTCAGAATCATCTGAAGCCATGCAGCCAATAATGTATGACACCCCTGTGGTGACTGTGCCCACACTTCCCTCCCAGAGTGAGCATGAACCCAAGTGAGGTCATTAAACTCTCAGAAGGGGTAAGGTCTATTCAGATCGCAGGACACACAGTCATAAACCTTTCAGTGCTGATTGTGCCTCAAAGCTGGTGACCGTCTGGGGGAAAGGTTATTTATTACTTCATAGGCTTCTGGCATCACAGATGTTATTTTGGCCATAAGAGGAGCTAGAAGAACTGCAATCTGAAACCAGAAAACGCACACCTCATTTCTCTCTGTTGGCACTTGGTGCTGCTGGTGGGTTTTTTTGGGTGGGGGGAGTCCCTTGGAGTCTCTTTGTGCAGGATGAAAAGGGACCTGGAAACATGACCCAGATCTGGGCAGTTTGTGTGAAGGAACCAGACACGGGAAGGAGGTCAGGAGGGAAACATGCTTGGCCCTTTGTGTTATGCCAGGTAGAGCATCCCTTCCTCTCCTTACCCCGTGACCCCAGGCAAGCTGAGAAGCCTTACGAAATAGAACCCTCTGGCAGCACAAGGGCTCCTCCCATGACCTTTGCTCCGAGATCCTTGCAGGGAGTGCCATTTCTGCAGGGAAGTTATGTGTGATAGGTGTTCTTCCTTGGAACCTGGTTGCTCAGAAACATTTCCCCGTTAACCCAAGTTTAATGACCTTTCACCACCAAAGGCCAACTTGGAAGAGGGGCAGAAATGGCAAATCCCGAGCTTTTTAAACAGCAAATTATTGGGATGCCTGGGTGGCTCAGTGGGTTAAGCATCAGACTAGGTTTTGGCTTAGGTCATGATCTCACGTTTCGTGGGTTTGAGCCCCACGTCGGGTTCTGCATTGAGCCTGCATGGGATTCTTTCTCCTTCTCTCTCTATCCCTCTCCCACTTGTGTGCTCTCTGTCTCTTTCAAAATAAATAAATAAACTTAAAAAATGAAAAGCAAATTATTTTCCAGATTCTTGTAAGTTAAGTATCTGAACCTTGAAAACAATAGAAATGCATGAAAGCATGATGTGATAGTGGACTTTGAAGGCAAGTTTTTAGTCTTGTCTCCCCAAAACCAGCCTTACAAGGGAGTGCCTCTGTGAATAATGTTATGAGTACATAGGGTAATTTAATCTTAGAGCTCTAGGCATGCATTATTATTAGCAAAATTGACTGTGTATACAATGGAATTTTGTTTGCATGCTCTTACTCAAAACAAGAAAAGACACCCCACAGAAACAACACACAGACATGTGTGGTCCGTAACATTCTCTCCCCTTCCTTGGAGTTAGAGAAACAAGCCGTAACTTTAGGAATACTCAACATAATTTCTGATTTGCCAAATAATAAGAGTGGATACTGTTTTAAGATAGACTGAGCAAATATTAATATTAACCAGCCATTTTTACATCTAGGAGGAGACATTGAAAGCAATACCAACACGTCAAGCCTTTGAGAGGTCAGGTTGAATGGTCACCTAAACGGGGTGGTGTTTAGGAGCAGGATTGCAATGATTGTCCCTATGAAACAACAAAAACAAACAAAAAATCCCATAGAAACAAAGCTTTCTCCCCATCTGCTTGCCCCAGTGTCAGAAATGGTCCCATTAGGAACTCTTTCATTTAGCTTTTCTTTTAAAACACAGGTAACCCAGGGGGCCTGGGTGGCTTAGTCAGTTAAGCATCAGACTCTTGATTTTGGCTCAGGTCATGATCTCTCATGATCATGATCTCATAGTTATGAGATTGAGCCCCACACCAGGCTCCGGGCTGAGCACAGAGCCTGCTTAAGATTCTCTCTTCCTTTGAACTTCTCCCTCACACTTGCATTCTCTCTTTCTCTCAAGAAATTCCAAAAAAACCTACCCACAGGTAACCCTATAAAGTGGTATTAAATCATTAGTAGTCACTTACATTATGGAAATCTCAAGTTCTTGGTGTTTCTCCAGGCCTAGCATAGTCAGCCATGTGTATGCAAGTGTTTAATAGGAATAATAGTAATGAACAGAGTAGAAGAGGTAGATTGAGGAGCTCCCAAAAGACCTTCTTCCTCCTTGCAACTCTCTGCCTTAGCACCCCAAAACTGCTCTGTGGTAGAGACACCTGGGAAGGCAGTAGTAGAGCGAGGCAGACTTAGAATCAAGTGGAACAGGTTTCAAATCCAGACTCTCCAGTTAAAAGCTATGTGTCTTTGGGTAGAAGATGATGATTTCTTGCCCCACTCATTGCCAGCCCAGCTGTGGGCTTTGAGCAAAGGGCTTACATCAACTAACTGACTGACTGGAGTGGTGGAGGTATGGGAACATGTTTGGACGGTTCTCGATCCCTTGAGGACCCTGGGCATCTGGAAGTGGGGACAATGTTGACGAGCAAGAAGATACCATTGGCTAATCATGGGAGACGAATTATTTCTTAGTTTTTCTGGGGGTGGGTCTTTTCAGCGCTGAAAGTATATGTGGTATTGCTCTGTGTGTGTGTGTGTGTGTGTGTGTGTGTGTGTGTGTGTGTGTGTGTGAGTGTGTGTGTTGCTGATGAATTCTTCCTGGGGTTGGTGCTGTATAATTTCCAGCATTTGATTGTGCCCCGATTGTCTCACTCTGGGGACAAAGCTTGCAGTGTTATGAGTTGTTGTTTAATTATTATAAAAACAAAGACAGTTGGAAAAGTAAGTTCTGATGCAGCATGAGGTTTGTTGGGGCTACTAACTATTTTCTTTTGGCCGAGATTTGAGAAGCTGAACACCCCGGGTAGTGGAGCTGTGATCACTAGTGACGATAATGATAAATAATGATAAAAATTTACATTGGCATTCCTCTTTTCAAGTGTCCTAGCATTTTCATTCAGTGTCTTATTGGCTTATATAACAACTCTGTCACCTAAGCTCAGTAAAGCAAGTTAGTAGCTCCATTTTACAGATGGGAAAACTGAGTGGGAGGTTTAGTAACTTTCTCAGTAGTGCTTTGCAGGCCTAGGTTGAGAACCCAGATTTTTGGATGCTTAGTTTATGCCAAAAATCAATCATTAAGGTAAAACAGCTTATTCATTTTTCAGTTCAGTTGTTCATTCAACATATTTTTTGTTTGCCATATGTCATATAGGGCATTAGGAATACTCAGTCGGTTAAGCATCCAACTTCAGCTCAGGTCATGATCTCACTGTTTGTGAGTTCGAGCCTTGCATCAGGCTCTGTGCTGATACCTCAGAACCGGGAGCCTGCTTTCGATTCTGTGTCTCCCTCTCTCTTTGTCCCTCCCCTGCTCGCTCTCTATCTCTGAAAAATAAACATTAAAAAAAACTTTTTTAAATACAAAGAAAAATCGTCACAATTATCGTCCCCTCAAAGAACAGTTAAATTGTATCCCTCTCTTTTATAAACTGTACCTAGTTTATAATTTTGACTTTCCTGATTGGAAAATGGAGACAAACTACCTGGAAACTATGTCAATTTTTATGGGAATGACCAGAGAGATGACATGATCACAGTTCATGGAAGATCTAATATGGTGGTTGTTGATAACTTATACCTTGTTTTTACCTCATTTTCTCTGTTTCCCCTAATTCTTGCTCCACTAAAATCCCCACACGGGCCAAGTCTGGGGCGTGAAAGATCACACTGGCTCAGTAATGAGGCTTGCAGCTGCCACACAGTCATTACTGTGATCTGTAAGATTCTTGTCTCATCCTGAGGATGTCAAATTGGAAGCTCATTTCCTAGGAAGAAACCTCCACCTTAACCTCCTCCCAAATTCCTTAGCTTAATCTGATTTTGAAGCATTTCTTTTAAAGAAAGAGACAAATCAAAACCCTTAAGTATTCCAGAGAAATCCCCAACATGGAAATTTGGCGGCAAACATTTGCCCAGACCAGATTTGCAGAGGGCTGTGGTTTAATGGGCCCCTTTGCCTTGCAGCCCATTGGCCCCGATTGTATTTGCTGTGAGTCTATGGTGCCTAAGTTCTGGCTCTCAGATGCCCAGGGAAGGGCAAGAGGACATTAACGAGAAACTTCCCAGAAGAAAGAAGCAAAGACGCTTTGCTTTAAAGATTTACTTTTTCTGCACCTTGAAAATTTCTGGAGGGCCACATTGCTGACAGATTTGTGGCAACATTCTTTTGGCCTAAGTAAATGTTTGCTCTGTTTTTTTCCTCCTACTTTGTGCATTCAAGAGCATATGGGTCTTGATCCCCTCCTTGCCCTGAGGTGGAAACACGCAATCTACCCTTCTTGAGTGTGGAAGGAAAACACAGACTTTGTTCCCTCCTCAGATTCTCTGCTTGAAGCAAGTTTAGGAATTTATGTGTGGTTAAGACTATTCTGGAACCTGGCTACCATTCCACATTTCCAATTTGGCTTCCATTGTTATCTCAGGATAGGGTTCTTAGAGAAAAGCATTTCCATCCACAGAGCCCAGAAAACCAAAATAGAAAACTCTTGAGTTAAACACAATATAGGTTTGTTAAAATAATAAAATAATTTAAAGCCTAGCAAATACATGGAAAAGATGTTTGAGGAGAGGCAAAGAAGACTGATATTCCGGGACTTCAGACAGATGCGGTTTTGTAAATCATGACATCTGCTTTATATGAAGGTCACGAATAAAATCAGGTGACATTTTAACATACAGAATCATCCATTGAAGTATAAAAAGTCCGTGCCAGATTCTCACCCAATAAAATTAAATGTAAATAATCCTACAGAAAAGAAGTTACTCCATTTTGTTCTTATTGTGTTCCTTATGGTGAAAATCTTGGATAACTAATAGTGGAGCCGGAAACCGAAAGGAAATGAACAATAAGTCCTTGGCTAATTTTTAATTCTCATGATTGCATGATATGCACAGCAGTTGCATTTTTGGTTTTGAGGCCATTTTAAAATGATTAAACATGCGCTCAATGTGGTGTATGTATTCCAGATAAACCATTGTTTCGGTGTTTAAAAATCATTTAAATCAGATAGTCGGCAGGATTTTGTAGCTTTTTATTCTTTTTCTTTTTTCTTTTCTTTTCTTTTCTTCCTTTTTTTGCAGGGGGTGGTGGTGGTGGTTCTGATTAAATGTAAAACAATTCAAAGAAGTTCAAGAGTCTGGTCTGTATGATTAATAGTCTGCAGTGAATATTAGAAATCCAGACAGACTAAAGGCAAAATGCCTTCCTCTCATAGACAGACTGTATTCTAACCTCCAAGGACCCTGCATATTTAGTCACTCTCTCAATTCAACTGCCTTTGCCAGCCCGGGCTTCACTGGATTAGAGAGTAGTGGAAAAAACCCCTCCCAGGAGTGATCGTATCAAATTCCCCGAGTGTTTAATCTGTCTGGCACATGGATGGCCCTCTTGGGCTGTGGAGAGTGCACAGCACAGAAAGCCGCCTTGGACTGGCGTGCTTGTGCTTGGAAAGTGAAAGCAGGCTGTTATTTTCTCCTCCCCAACTCGCATTCCTGGCCTTCGACATCATGAGGCCATCGTTTGGTTGGAATGGAAGAGTGTGCGTTAAGGTCACACGTGGAAAGGTTCATTTCTGTCTGGGACATTTACACAGGAAGCCTCTAACCTCTCGTGGTAGATGGAGGCCTATTGTTTTCACTGAAAGGAAGCTCCTTAGTTCTCACCAAATTTTTAATTTATGCTTCCTTAGGCCCCTTGCAAACTGTAGTCAAGATGAAGAGCAGCCACTTCCCTCAAAGTAGTCCACACAGAGCATCTCTTACTCTTAATGGGTTCAGGTCTAGCCATTGTCATTTATTAGCTCTGACTGTGGGCAGATACCTTAACTTCTCTGTGTCTCAGTTTCCATATCTTTAAAACAGGGCTAATAATAGGGTTGTTGTAGAGATTGAACAAGACCACTTGTGGGAACAACTTAAAGAAGTTGCCATGTACATGAGAAGTACTTGGTTAATATTTATTATTATTATTATTATTATTATTAAACCCCTATAATCTGCCCTTTCACTCATTTTTGGTATTCCATTATGCATCCTTTCTTTCCTGAGCCCTGGAACATGTTAATAGGATTCTCAATATATCCCCTTTATCAACAAATATTTGCCAAATTCCATTATGTGTAGGGTACTCTGTTTTGAGAGGCTTTTGGACACACTCTGACAAGTTAACTATTCATAGAGTTTGGTTTTTCCATATGCTCAGATGTATATAGTAGATTGAAGGACAGTCAAATTTTGGGGGGAGGGTGACATTAGGCAAGAGTAAACTGGGTGACAATTGAAGAAGTTGGGAGTTACCTGCCGTGAAGGAGAAGAGCTTCATACCGGAATATCAGTATGGAATCATGGATAAGTAATCCTTGGTTATTTCATATGTACATTTTGGGAATGAGTGGGGGTATTAAGAATATACAGGGAGACCTTTTAGTACCCATTCAAGTAACAAGGTCCACCAAAAGGATGGAACCCAAGTGCAGATTCTGAGTGGGGAAATTAAACAGAAAGGAGACTGGAAGAGACAGAAATATTGGCTTATCTGGGGAGAGAGGAGGAAGAGATGACTGTAGGCCTTCTAGATTCCATGGAAAGAAGGGAAAAAGAGGCCCCCAGAGTTCCCTGGAGGTGGACAAAGGGCAGTGGGAGAGGAACAAGGGTCTGCTCCTGCGGTCACTGTGAGCGAAGAGGTGGCCGTGTTCCTGGCATGGGGTACAAAGGCAAGAGGAGACTGGCTCCAGAGCCCGCACGCTTCCTACACCTTCTGAATGGCAGCGTTGGCCACTAGGCGATCAGAGCAGTTGTGGGGTCTGTAAATGACTCCCTGAGAGAAGAAATCAGGGTGCTGGGTGGAGCCATCCTGCCCCAGCATCCAGCGTGGGCTCCAAGGCTGCTGCATAGGAATCAGCCATCTACTCTGGCAGTTATCACGAAGTGGTGTCTGTGAAGCTTGAGGGCAAGAAACGGTCACTCAAGAACTGAACCTCTGACCAAGTTGTCCTTTGAGTGTGAAAGCAGCAGGCAGATATCATCAAGGGTTGAAAAGCTCAAGAAATACAGTATCTGTGGGTCCTTTGTGCAAATAAAAATTGTATCTTGAAAACCAATCCAGCCAAATAAAAAGATGAATCAAAATAAAGAATTCAGGAACTGAGAGGCCGTAGATTCATTTAAAATAGAAATGAGACCAAACAACCAAGGAAGTATGGCCACAGAATAGAACTAAACGGTCACGTGTAAATATTAAAACTAATCCAATTGGGGCTGGGAGGAATGGGGTAGGAAAAATATGCTAACTTCCTTTCTCATCTTTTCTGTAAAGGAATCTATCAGTAGGTACAGCTTAAGTTGGAAGGGACAGCTTAAAAATAACAGCATCAGCTCTTAAAATTTTACATAAAGATTGTCTTAATTTAGGGAGATCTTTTAAGAACTAACATCTCTGGTGGTGAAGAAACATTTCCCCGAAATTCATCAGTCTCTTCAGTTTTTAGTTTCTCATCTGAAAATTCAATCGAATCCGTTAATTTAAAACTGCATGAGTATGATCTCATCTTTGTAAATGTCAGTGTGGAATCATGGGATAATTTATCCTGGGTTATTTGGGAGAGGAATTTCTGTATATCCATCAGGCTTTATACCTGTATAAATACAAGGAGAGATGCCTGGAGTAATGCCCACCGAATATCAGTAATGGTGATTTCTGCATGGTGAGATTTGGGGTGATTTTTAAGTGTTACCAAAATTGTTTCCTACATTACTTGACCTCTTCAAGGCTATTTTCTGGGCTTTAACTTGTTATTTCATTCTTTCAACAAACCTCTACAGAGAGTTTTCAATTTTAGTTCTCTAGGATGTGTGGAGGGCAATATTTTGTCTTCGAGCTATATCCTGGGGAATAGTTCCAGTCAATAATGTGTTATTCTTATGACCAGTCATGTTGGCGAGGAAGTTGTTTAAACGAAAACTGTTCATCTTTTTGTAGAACAAGAGGGAATTCTTTTGGAGGGCTTAAGACTAAGAAATTGGGGGAGAGGTGTCATTGGGTCAGATGAAATGTATCTACTAAGTAATGCCCTACACTAGGCATTATTCTCAACTGGGTGTGATTTTGCACCCTTTCCCCTCTGGGGGACACTTTAGATTGTCATCACTGAGGTGGGAGGAATGTGTGGGATCCAAAGATGCTACTAAACATAAATGCACAGGACAGCCCCCACAACAAAGGACTATCTGGCCCCAAATGTTAATAAAGCCAGTGTAGAGAAAACCTACCTAAGACTTTAGTCTTAGAGAAGAAACCATTATATAGACAACTAATTCACTCACAAGAGTGAGCCCAGAGGCAAAGGATCCTATCTGGAGATGAATTCTAAGAAGCTAAGTTTATTTTCTCTGGCCACTAGAGTGTCTAGCTCAAGTACATTTACTAAAAACAACTTCTCTGCTTTTTATTGGACCCTCATTAATCCTCCGTTTACAGGATCAATTTGTCTGTCACCAAAGGATGAGAAATTGTAATTGTTATCAGAGGCGTAAGTCTAATCAAGAGTTGATATAGTTTTCAGTGGTGCCTTTAGTGCCAACTTGACTGAGCCGGTCTCTGATCTTAATTCTCAGTAGCTGAGTAAGCCCAGGCAGGCTTTTTGACAACTCTGTGAAAGCATCAGATGGTCCAGCTCAGTTTTAGGAACCAGGAAATTAATGCAGGGAGACGGGACCCATTTTGGTGTACAAGCATACCCGCCCCTAATTTGCCATAAGGACGATCCGTCCATAGATGGAAACAGGCACCCAGGCCAAAGAAAACCTGCACATGCTGGAATTACCTGTCTGGCTCGTGACTACAAACAGCCCCCACAGAAAAATCTCAGCATCTCTGGCTGCTTGTTCTCAGGACCTCTTCCTGTAGTCAGGATTCCTTGATGTCAATTACTTTATTTGAGCCACAGTCATTTCTGTCTGGCCAGTGCTTCCTGCAAATGTGTCTTTTCGAGAAACTAAACCTGGAAATGGCTTGTGACATACCATCTGACTCTAACATGCAAAGAGCAAATTGGCTCTTGGGCTCATTAGATGCCGGATGCACTGATGAACTGAATGTTTGGTCTGAAGTCTTGATAAGGTCAGACATTTCTGCAAAAATAAAAAGCTACTGCTTCCTTGCTTCAGGCAGGTGTTTTTCAAATGTCTTTTCATAATACCTGCACACCTGTACTCTGACTCAGCTCTATCATGTGTAGCTTAAGAAATGTAGACTTGGCTTTATGATAATATAGAGTCCTTTGGTACTGGGAAGCAAGGTGGGCAGCCAGGACTGTTAGAGGCATTGTCTTTCAGCTACATATACTGATTGCTATATACACTATCAATTTACCACAGATGTCCTAGGCGGCAGGAGCATGGTGGGGGGGGGTGTTGGTGCAGCACTGATGAGCTAGTATGAGAAGAAAAACATGCAGCTATTGTTATCAATGATTATTGATATATGGGTCTTGTCTGGGGGAGGAAAATTGCTTTTCTTCAATTATTTTCCATAAATGGATCCTTTCCGAATGTTTTATCAGAGACTTATAATAAAGCTTATTTCTAAGCATAGGCCATAACCGTAGATTGCATTTAAGTAGAGAAACATAAAAGAAGAACCAACCAGCTCTAAGGCTTTGCCTTACAGTAGTCAGTGTCCTTGACCGCAGCAGTGAGCCTCAGCCCTACAGGCTCCCAAAACAGACATTCTCAGTTCATCCTGAGCCAATGAGGATGAGAAGACAGACAGTTCAGAAGACAGAATGAAAATTAATTTAGAGCAAGAAGTATTATTGCCGAGGAAGTCAGGACTCTAATCACATCTTTGCTCTGTCAGTTCGTGGATATACGTAGCTGCATTTGTTTCAAGACGTTACTGTATTTGTGGGTTTTTTTCCACTACAAGTGTATTTTGATGAGCTTTACTATTCTACATTGTTCTTTGGCTCTCTAAACGGGACCTCTGTTTAGACCTGAACTGACTAGTACACTCCTGGCTACTGCCCGATGGTGTTGCCTACTGGTTCAGTTTTGTTGGTGTTGTCTTTGTGCACAAATACGTGTACAATTATTTGATTTTTTTTTCAGTTTCGATCTTACTATTTCATGAAAAATGGAAAATGAAGTGATGCATGTTTGAAACGAGTAGCCAGAAACATAGATGTCATTAACCTGACGCAATTGAGTCTTTGGACCAAGTGGGCAAGCCTTAGGCTTCCAGTAGATGCTGGCCATGAGAAAGAATGAAAGTAAATAACATGTATGAAATGCTGAAAACAGATTGTCAACTACTGTGCCGAAGGATTTTTGTTGTCAACTTTGGCTCCTTCAGAACAACTTGTTCCTTGTAAGACAGAAGTCTGATGTTGGGAAATTTACATACAATTTTTAAGAACAATTATATTACCTGTGGGAGAATCTTAGAGCTTTCTAAGATAAAAAAAAGAAAAGCTCCTTTCCCCCTGAAGGTTTTCTCCCAAACTTAAAAGGTCTGAAAATCACTGGGGTAGTATCCTCAAGCCATATTCCAGACACAAATTCTTAGGGCTCCCTTTTCTCTCCATCCTGTATATCCTCCTGCACCCACGAATGGACAGGGACACACTCTTCCTCTTTGTATCCAGACCCCATTAGTCTACCATTCTTTGGCAGACTAACCTTTCTCCAGCTGTTGCCTTTTAAGGGAAATAAAGAATTTTCCAGTATTTGGGAAAAGAGGCTAAATGTATATTTATTTCAGCTGGCTGAAATGGGAGTAGTCTATGGTATCTTAGTTCCTTAAACATAGTTTCCTTTAAATCTACTTGAAATTAGGAAAAGGAATTTTACTTGTTTATAACAAAGTTCAGTAAAGTTGAAAATTGAAATTAAAATTTACAAACTTAAAGTGAAGGCAATTTTCCGAAATTTCTTATCACATGAAACTGGTGCTCTCTTCTAACTTTTGAATACTTCATGTAAGCCTGGGCATTTGAATTTCACTGCAATTCAGCAAACCTAACCCATTCGTTACTGATGGGCGTCCATTGGAGGTTTTGGATGGGGATGGAGGACAGTGAGGGGGTAAGGCATTAGTGATGACTTTGCAGGGTAGACCTGGTCTCTAAACAGCCTTCATTGGAACCATTAACCCCTGTAGTTCTGTCCTGCACTCTGTCTGGTTAGGTCATGGGTATTCTTCTTGCTGCCTGGAACCATAAAGAGATCAGTTTCTGACCTCTGATGTCTTAGGCTCTTTAGAGGGCTGGTGAGATCTTTGGGAAGAGGATGGAGAGAACTTTAGCTGTCCTACTTGTATTAGTCTGTTTTTATTCCCAGGGATACATTCAGATTATGATGGCAAAATGGATTACTTATTAATTGGTTTGTGCCAAGTTACATACTGAGATCGTGCTCACTACAGATGGCTGGAACTTTCCCCCAAGGACTTTCCTGAGAATAATGTCTTTGCTTCCTCTCATTT
>NC_043706.1:17177880-17217296 GCF_006229205.1 Suricata suricatta | reverse complement strand
TATATATATATATATATATATATATATATATATATATATATATGATAGGAACATAGGAACATCTCATCTTTCATCCAAAGGGGATGTTACTGACACACTCTGAGTGGGACTTAACACTTAGACTTTCCAATAGTAAAGTGAGGTTACAACAATCCTTCTATTGCTCTGTCTTGAAGATGGTATGTATTTTGTGAGACCCCCCTGTCTTGTCCACAGTGTCTATCTGGCAGCTCTTGGACTAACCAATAGATAAATTCATATTTTGCCCCTGTTGGCACGGTCAGTTCAGTGAAGTGGGTACAGATGTATATTCATATTATTCCTTTATTCATTTACCAAGCACCTATGATGGTGACTAGTTCTGAAGACACAAAGATGGAAAGAACATTGCTCCTGATTCCAAAGGGCTTTCAATTCAGTTGAAGAGACAAACTCGAAGAGGTACTTAGGAATCCAAAGAAGGGAGTCAATGAAAGAGGGCTGCTTGAGGATTTCAGGGAAGGCTTCTAAGAGGAGGCCATACTTTAGTTGAGTGTTGGAAGACAAAGAAGAATTAGGTAGCAGAGGAGGTGTGGGGGTGGGTGAGTAGGGGGTAGAAGTCATCCCACGCCAAGGTGATGGTAGGAGCAAAGACAGGCTATTAAGAAACAGCAATGGAGGGGTGCTCTTGGTTGACATCATTTTAAGAGTTCAGAATCCTGGGGTGCCTGTGTGGCTTAGTTGGTTAAGATCTGGCTCTTGATTTTGGCTCAAGTCATGATCTCATGGTTCGTGGGTTTGAGCCCTGCCTCAGGCTCAATGCTGATAGTAGGGAGCCTACTTGGGATTCTCTCTCTCTCTCTCTCTCTCTCTCTCTCTCTCTCTCTCCTTTTCTTTCTGCCCCTCCTGCACTAGCTCTCTCTCTTTCTCTCAAAAATAAATGAAAAAAAAAAAAAAAGAGTTCAAAATCCTTTGCTGAACCATTTTCCCTGCCTTAGCAGCCTTTAGCCAGGCAGAAAGTCCTGCTCAGCCAGTGTGGGCCTGTCCCAAATTGCAGAGGGATTTGGGAGCATGGCTGGATCTGGGTCTTAGCAGTTAGCAGGTACAGTCTGAGCTCTTTCACTCTATGGGAGGCAAGTGCCCCCCAGGAGAAGAGTCAACAAATGCATTCTAAGCAGTTACAAGTTTGTACCTGCAAAATAAAACAAGGGCCCCATGTGGAGAGGGGGCAAATAGAGAACTTCAAGAAATCAAGGTAAAAAGTCTTTAGCTTTATCTGCTTTATGTTCACAGTCCTGTTTTTTGTCCACCTTTACTTCTGTCTTGGGAAGAAAAAAATGCAGAACCATGGCACTTTGACACCAATGACATATGACTGTATCTAGATTTTCATTACCGAGGAAGTTGGTTATAGGCTGTCCATCCTGGTGTTTGGATTTCTCCCCATCCTCCTCCCCCCACCATCTCACTTAGCCATTTTCTCCAGCTGTTGTTGGTATGGAAATGATAAACACTTGCATAGCTTAAGTATGACAATATTATATACAGAGTGCATTTTTGTTGCTGCTATATAAACTAGGCTCACGTATTGTAAAACCACAGCGGGCAATAAGACACATCCCTTCCCTGAAAGCATATTTCCATCTGGTTCTCCTATTGAGATTTTTCCTTCTGCCCTTCATAGGCGGCCCCACCACAGAAGGCAGTTGCCATATCAAAAGACAGCTCAGTGAAGAGCTGGCATGCCAAATCAGGAGACTGTCTCCCTGTGTTCGTCTGCTGGCCCTTAGCCTGGGGACTCTGTTTACCCTTCTCTCTGGAAGCTGAAGACAAAGGATCTCCACAGCTCATGGAGTGCCTGTTTTGTGCATAACACAAACCAGATCTAAGCATTCCATCCACCCTCAAGTCTTTCTTCATTGGTCACAAACTGTGGCTCCTCCCTTCCTCCGAAGCCCGGTGGAAGGGAGGCAAGGCTGGTACAAGGTGTCACAGTGACATTCAGCACTGGACGGAAGATACACCTGCCTGTGATGTTTCACCAAAACAAAAGGATCCTCTCCTATTTTTCAGGCTTTTTGCTCCATGCACAGTTGAATGCAAATTGATCTAGATTTGCGTTCTTAGTTTGCCTTTCATTGCGATGTTTCAGATTAAGGTAGGATGTGTGAGTATGGGACAGAAAGAAGGAGAAGGCCATCACCTGAGGAATGTATTTCAAGGTGGTTAGCTGGGAAAGTTCCATTTTTCACGGAAGGTGTGTTTTCTCATTCCTCCTTATTCCTGGGTTGCTCGGATCCTTGCACTGGCCTGGCCGCTGGCCGTGGCGTCCATTGACACTGGAGGTGGGTAATCCAGGTGCAGAGCCTGAGGAATGAGGCCACGGAGGGGGCTCTAAGTTTGGGAGGGAAAAGCCATGCCTGGGAACTACTACCATTTCTATATTTCTGGCTTCACCCTCTTGCACATTCTTTAGTGTGCAAAGGGGGGCATTGTTTATCCATACGCATATTGGATTCTTGTTCTTCTTATCTGGTCTTCGTAACTGTCTGCTTGGTTTTCATTTATCTTCCCCATGGTTTGATTAATTACTTCTGTCTTGACCCTGAAACCATGGGCTTGTTCATGCCAAAACGCTGACCCCCACAGGGATGTGCCTGGCGGATGAATAGATCTGCTACACGGTACTCCTTGTCTTCGTTAGTGACAGATCATCAGAGGGACTGTTGGCTCTGTGCTGTGGCATGAGCAAAAGACATCCCTATTGCTTAATTGTTGTCTAACTCGGTCAAGGAAGCAGTTTCTTCAGTGTAGGCAAGGTGAAGTTTTATTGAAAGGAGTGTCCTAGATTATGATATTTTAAATTAAATAGTCATTGGATTACCTGTCTACCTTTCTTTATGAGTGTACTTCATGATAGATGTATACCTGAACATGTGTATTTTGGAAATTTAAAAAAAATGGGGCATCTGGGTGGCTCAGTTGGTTAAGTGTCTGGCTCTTGATTTTGGCTCAGGGCATGATGTCATGGTTCATGAGTTTGAGCCCCACATCAAACTCCACACTGGCAGTGTGGAGCCTGCTTGAGATTCTCTCTCTTCCTCTCTCTCTGCCCCTCCCCAGCTTTCTCTCTCTCCCAAAGTAAATAAATAAAGTTTTAAAAAGTTGTTAAAACTACTAGTGCAGAGGTGCTCTTTAAGACTGGTTAAATGAAAAAAATTTAAACAAATAATCCCATGTTAATTTAGTTTCTATAAAAACCAGTATACTAAAGGTTAAATTTGCTTAAGGCAAGGACAACCTGAATCATGACACATGTCACGTAGTGTCACCAAAGCCGAGGTGTGAATACTCCATGGCTGTGTTTATCTGTGTCTATTTACTCAGGCTGCATTTTACACAGTCCCTGACCTGCTGGCAGGTACCTCCTGCCAGTGACTCAGTATGACTTTATTTATTTGAGGTTTGGAGTAAATGTTATTAGGGCTCAAATGACTTGAGGCATTGTTCATATGACTGGAGGCAGAATCGATATCCCATGACCTTTAGAACACCTGTGAGAAGTTCTTGGCACATCGTTCAGTATAAGGTTGCTCCCTGGAAAATGTCTGTCCATCTAGACGACTTGATCTTCAGGGACAAGACCCCGATGTCCAATGAGAGAGAAGTGCTGTGCACAGGACACGGTCTGGCTTGCTCCTCTAGGATGGGTTCCTGCTTCATTAGCATCTTGCCATGTTGAGCCGAGAAAGGAGGACGACAACATTAGTGACACTTCAGCATCCAAATGTGCTTTGCCCCCTTTCTAATGATGGGATTTAGCCACAGGCTCCAATTAAATCACAAAACACTACAGCACTTATTGTCTTTGACAGTTATCTTGAAATGTGTTCCAAGCAAAATCCAAATGTCCTTCTGAGACTAAATTCTCTGTCTCTTCCTACGTCAAACCTGAGAACTAGGTTAGAATTGGAGTAACAATTTGTTAGGAACCTTTTGAACATACCCTAATTTGCACATAACTTTGTCTTCCAGTTTTACGGGAGTAATGACAGAAGGTGTTACTAAAAGGGACATGATCTAGGGGCTAAGTAATCTGGTCCTTGTTCTAGGCTGCTCCAGCATCTGAGAGGGTCTGTGCTGTGTGCTCTGAAGGGTAATGAAGGCTGTGCCCCTGAGATCCCTCCCCAGGCCAGGCCAGGACACCCCAATCAGCAGCTCAGTCATCACCCTCAGTACAAATGGTGCTACACTCTGGGGTATGATTTTGCCAAGGAAGGTGAGTAAACCCCGTAGACAATTCTTCCTTTCTCAGAACTACTCGTTAGCCCATTCCTGCTCTCCAGGAGTATTAATGCCTGTAATTTCCCATTTTCCATTAATTGGTTATTCAATCAATTCATTCACCCACATTTCTCTGGGCCTGCTGAGCACAGAACCCCATGCTCCATATTGGAAATGCCAAGCTGAACATGGCATGTTCTCCAAGAGTGCCCAGTCTAGCGGGATGAGGCCTCTGTGTGTGCAGGCAGCAGGCACAGCCTCTTTGAGAAATGCTGTGACAGAACTAAGGACAGGGCATCAAAGCAAGCAAAGCAGGTGTTAGTGTGACAAACTAAAGGTTTATTTGTACACTCACCACTATGAGCTAGAGCTGAGAGATTCTTCAAAATCACTCATTGCTCAGTATGGGACAGTGCCTTTTTTTGTGCTAGAGACACATGTGGACAACTGTGTGTTGGGGGAGGGGCTGTTCTTAAAGGTGTTGGCTTTGTTATAGTGTCTATCCTGAAAAAAAGAAAACTGAAGATATAAAGCATGCACTCCATCCTACCCAAATCAGAGTTATTTTTAGACAATTTCTATTTTAAGGTATTTAAATCTTAAGTCATCATCTTGGAGTGCCTGGGTGGCTCAGTCGGTTAAGTGTCCAACTTCAGCTCAGGTCATGATCTCACAGTTTGTGAGTTTGAGCCCCATGTCGAGCTCTGTGCTGACAACTCAGAGCCTGGAATCTGCTTCAGATTCCATGTGTGTGTCTCTCTCTCTGTTCCTCTCCTGGTCATGCTTTGTCTCTCCCTCTCAAAAATAAAATAAACATAAAAAAACTTTAAAAACAGACGTCATCTCAAGACATGTCTTTAGATACGGATGGATAAGTTGTTAGTACATTTGTGGATGTGTCATGAGTTTGGAATGTCAAACAGTACATCAGAGGATTTGAAAGTAGGGGAAATTTTTCAGCTACCAAAGTTATGCATATGGAAACAGAGGCACAGTAAGAAATATAGTGAAAATCCCACCAACATCAATTGAATTGGAAATTACCTGTAGAAAAAGAGTCTTAATTAAGACAAATGCTTGGATTACAGATTTTAAAAAAATTTTTAGTGTTTGTTTTTGAGAGAGAGACATAGACAGAGCATGAGCATGGGAGAAGCAGAGAGAGAGGGAGACACAGAATCCGAAGCAGGCTCCAGGCTCTGAGCTGTCAGCACAGAGCCTGACGCAGGGCTGGAGCTCACAAACTGAGAGACCATGACCTGAGCCAAAGTCGGCTGCTTAACCAGCTGAGCCACCCAGGGGCCCCTGCATTACATATTTTTTAAATGCAACTCAATTATTATTATTTACATACTACTGAATTGGCATTCATCCTTTGTTAGCCAACATTATTGCGGTAGGAGTGTGTTGCATGTGTGTGTGTGTGTGTGCACATGCATGCACAATGTGTCTTCACTCCTTATCTAAAATGCCTTACAACCTCTTTTGTAAGGGATACAGTCAATGGTAACAGCCATGCAGTGGGATAGGCGATGGCCATACTCTTGGTGAACTGGTCTAGACTTGTCCAATCACTACATTGTCCCCCTGAAACTAACATCTGTGATGTTTAAAAAAAAAGTGCAGATCTTAACAAAAGTATACACATAAATAAAAAATGTAAGCTCCTCAAGGGCAGGGATTTATCAAATCCCTAGGACCTATGTGTTGAGTGAGTGCTACTGTTTCTGCTGCAGCTGCTTTTGGCCACTCTGAACCCAAATTAATGGTTAAAATCCTGACAACTCAGACCTGAGCAGGTTCTCTTAACTTCAATCTCCAGCTCTTTCTGGGGGTGTTGGCACATCATTATGATGCTTTTGCTCACAGGCTCCTGAGTACTGGCAGAAGGACAGGAGAGGTTTCGTCTTCTCTTTTGTCTCAGAAGAGCCCTGTGGTGACGTCGGCCAGGCTTCTGAAGAGGACAAAAGCCGGATGATGGCTGTTATGATAGCGCAGTGTGTATCTGATGGAAAGCATGAATCCAAAGGAATTTGGAATGCACATAATGGAGTAATAAGGATGAATAGTTCAGTTAAATCCGGTCAAGGAACATCCAGTCAGAGGATCTGGAAAAGGCTTGATGATGTAAATGAAGATAGGGTCACAGCAGGGTTCCCAGGGTGACCAAGTGTATGTTTCAGCACAGTATGAATAGTGGCCAGGGCACCGGCTATGAATCTAGAAGTTAATCCTTTCCATTTGCAAGAAGGTGCAGTGACAAAACATAAAGAGGAAACTGTCACGCTCCAGGGATGTTTATGGGAAAAGCCACCAGTCCCTTTAAGCACTGCTTCTAACCCCTTACACTTAAGAATGGAAGCTGCTGGAAGATAGGGGCTTCTGCTTCCACCCACGTCACGCAGTACTTGACAGGTAGGGAGTCTCCGAGGGTGGAGGGTGGTTTTGTAGAGCAAATGCAAACACAGCCAAGAATGGGCCACTTGAGTAGAAAGTGGGAAGTTGGAAGACTGCAGCCTTTATTGGCCAAAAGGTCAACATTCACAAGGGAGAGGAAAGAGGTGGTGTTTGGGGGTGGGGAGGGGATGGAGGAAGAAATTCCTTAGCAGGCTGCAAATCAGGCTCAGGAATGTGTCTCAGAGAGCCGAGGGAGCGAACAAGGAGCTGTTTCTGACACGTTCAGGCCTCAGGCCAGGGCGGGAAAGAAGCTGAGGAGAGCGAGTGAAGTGGGGGTTCACAGGGGGAACTCTGGCTGCTCCACAGGGATGAGGGGCTCAGCAGAACCCTGAGATTCCCAGCAAGTTCATGTTCTGATTGGACTTTTGCCTGCAGCCATGTTGAACCACCCCAATTTGGTGCTGAAGGCCTGGGGCGATGGCACCTTTCTTCACAATGAGTGTGGCTTGAGGGGCGACTCTCTGGATTCTGCAGCTGATGCTGAATAGAGGGACCGCCTCTAGGGCAAGGAGGACTCTCTGTGGTGACTTCCCGGCTCATCCAGTACTTAGGAACAGCTAACTGTGCTGGTTGTTCTCTACTGACTTCCCTCCCACTCTGATTCATTCTTCTTCCTTTTCTACTTACCTCCTGCCTTCTGACGCTGACCGACCCCTGAGGCCACTTCCCTTCCACTATCAGGCTCCCCCCCCAGGGCTCCGTCAGTGGAAGGCAACAGAGAGAGAAGACGGGATATTTCTTCTCGCTTCCCTCCCGGCTTCTTCCACTCCTCTTTGGCGCTGCTCTGTGTCTCCACAGCCTTGGCTTGCACTGGATCGTGACAATACTTCTTCCCTCTCCCCTGCTGGCCTGGGCTGGTTACCGCTTCCTACTATTGCTCATCTCTGGGGCTGCAGCACCCCTAGTTTGTTCCCTTAGCCCCGCCCACATCTGTTTCTCCACCTTGACTACCTGAAGTAAATTTTGTCTCTTGCCAGGTCCCGAACTAATGGCACTGACTTTGTCAAGTGTCATTACGTGCCAGGCTCTAGTCTCAGTCCTCTGTGTGCGCTCACCCACGAAATCCTCCTGACCCTTTATATTTTTTAATTTAAATCCAAGTTAGTTAACATATAGTGTCATAATACTGGCACTTTCTTTTCTTTTTTTTTTAAATAGTTTATTGTCAAATTGGTTTCCATACAACACCCAGTGCTCTTCCCCACAAGTGCCCTCCACCATCACCACCACCTCTTTTCCCCCCTCCCTCTTCCCCTTCAACCCTCAGTTCATTTTCAGCATTCAATAGTCTCTCAAGTTTTGCATCCCTCTCTCTCCCCAACTCTCTCTCCCTCCTCCGCTCCCCCTGGTCCTCCATTAGGTTTCTCCTGTTCTCCTGTTAGACCTATGAGTGCAAACATATGGTTTCTGTCCTTCTCTGCCTGACTTATTTCGCTTAGCATGACACCCTCAAGGTCCATCCACTTTCCTACAAATGGATACTGGCACTTTCTTGATGAGGTTGAAGCACAGAAAGATTAAGCCACTTACCCAAGGTCACACAGTAAATGGCAGAGTCAGGGTCTGATCCTACACAGTTGCACCCAAGACACTGAGCACTAACCACTGGTCCATCCTACCCCTCTCCCTCCTCAAATCACATCCTTGGAGCACAGCTAAGTAGAACATGAGACCCAAAGAGCCCCAAAATACATTACAAAAAGGTTCATACTATTAAAGCTTATTTACAGGAAAACCTTTCAGATCATAATTCACTCGTCTTTTATGCCTCGTTCTAACAGGGTTGCCTATTCCTATTCCAGTGGCCTCCAGCTTGGGTCACACCACAGTCTTACCTCGGGGAGTTTTAAACTATCCCCTGGGCAGACCCCAGACTAATGAAATCACAACTCTGGAGATGAGACCCAGCCATGGACAATTTTTTTTGAACTCCCAGGGGAATTCAGCATGCTGCAAAAACTTGAAGAACCGCTGTCTTACCCCTGAGCAGCAATAGCTAGGAAGCAAGGGCTTTGGGTGAGCGGGCCTGGCTGTGTAAGGAAAGAGGAATCTCAGAGAGCTGCTTGAAGTAAAAATAAAGAGGAGTTATGGAAAGTGCGCACAAGAACCAAAGTGGGGGAAAAGGCATGGTCTGGGTTCATTTGATGCCTGGGCAAAGTGATCTAAGGTCTGACGACATCTTCCTTTCTTATTATTACATTAGAGTAATTGTCCTGAGTCACTTGAAAAGCTAAAATTATTGTCAATATACTTTGTTTGTTGAAGCAAGGAAAACGTATGCCGTTTAGAACGCTTTTCACCCCTGCATACGCCAGCAGTAAGGTTATTCTTAAAGAGGGTAACTTCAGGTATCTGGAAGACTCGCTTAAAATACAATATTTTTGATTGATCTATAAATGCCAATTGAGTGAGTAATTGAGGTATGACAGCGCATGTCTATCAAAGTATCCCCACTGACTTTTAGCAGAGGCTAAGCTCACCCGCTCCTAATTCATGGTCATGGTTGACATTTTCATGTGTTTGGGTCCTTTTGTGGTGATTGCACTGAGCGGAGGGTCCCTCAGGCCATAATAAGAACACAGGACAGGGCCAGTGGCTGGTCCCATGGGACATGGTCCTGGCACGAGGAAAGTGCAGGCATCATGTGTTTGAATGTCGGACGTGGTCTCCTAATTGTTATTGTTGGTTGTTCCTTTTGGACCAGGGTTAGAATATTCCAACAATCTGTTCCTGACTGCAGACCAAACAGCTTTTATGTCTTTCTTATGTTCTCGTGGTTGGCCTTCTAGTTTATAGGCTTGCCTGCGAGGAGCGGGTGTTGGGGTGTGATACAGCTCTCACGCAGCCCCTGCAGCTGGCGGGGGTCCGCTGTGGCCCACGGGCTCGCTGCTCCCCGCCGTTAGCTCGGGCTGTGCATTGACTGAGAGGAATTCAACAAGGGCCATTCCTCTGCGAGCAGAGAGCCCCTCTTCTCTCTCCTGTTTCTCCCCCCTGCAACTCTGCTCCCACTAGTTCGTCCCCTCCCCGCTCTCAAAGGGCCCTGGTACTGTTTGTTTTTTTTTTATTAGCTCACCCTGAAACTGAAGATTTCAGCCCAGGAGTATGGGGAAACTTTGGGCTGTGGCCCCTCTGGAAGGTGTTAAAGCAGCTGAGTTTCTTCTCATCTGTGGCCCTGTTGACATTTGGGGCCACATCATTCCTTGTGGTGGGATGCTGTGCTGTGCCTTTTGGGATGTTTAGTGACATCCCTGGTCTCTACCCTCTAGATGCCACTAACACCCCCTCCCTGAAGTTGTGACAATGATATCGCCAGTCTTCTGGTGGGCAAAATTGCCCCTGGTTGGCAGGCACCGTGCTAAGGAAAAGATACATGGAGAGCCTAGCTTTCAATCTCTGGTGGACACTGGGGTCAAGGACGAAACTCATCTTAACAACTTTGGCCTTAACACCTGACCATGAGGTGTGTGGGCTGTTGTCTTGCATCCAAACTGTTGTTACAGGGATGAGGAATTAGGCCTGGGGTGACTGGGATCTTTCTAGAAGTCAGAGTTGTCCCTAGGTGAAATGAGTGGCCTCAGAGTGGCTGATCTTCCCTATGAGGCCGGCCTGATATCGTCCATTTATTCTTCCAGAACCTTCTCCACTCTTCTCTGCTTTGTGCCTCAGGGTCTCACCTCTGTTTTCTAGTTGGAAGGAGAAAGGGGGTGAGGTGAGAGCATTTATTCCCTAGCATCCATCGGGCAAGGTGGCTGTGAGTTGGCTGGCTGTGCCCCTGGACCAAAGGTCTCGGCATCTGTTGGGGTGTGGGGAGGGAGGCGCCTCTCTGCACTACCCTGTGGTTTTGCTGTGTTCTGCCATCACTCATAACTGGTACTGGCATCAGATCCTCTGACTTCCTGTTCAATTAGGATAATTTGGATAGGTCTTATATTTCTCACTGGACCCTTGTCTAATGCACAAAGTCATGAGCATTTGACATTGAAAATACATGAACTTTCAAGGTCTCTTCTACCCCCAGAGTCTATGATAGTATGGTTAGACACAGATGCGTGTTCCCTGCTACGATTTGTGTAGGCATGAGTTTGTGACCCATTCTGGTTTAGTTGAAAAGGGAATTCTGCAGGGAGGCTACTGGTAAAGTTTCCTCTTAAAAAGAGACAATAAAAGATTTTCCCCTTTATCCCACCTCTGGACAATGTGAGAGGATGTGACATCTGGAGCTACAGCAGCCATCTTGTTGATATGAGAATAGCAGAGTCCAAAGATGAAGGGGCCTTGGTTCTTCTTCTTCTTTTTTTTAAGTTTTTATTGATTTATTTTTGAGAGAGAAAGAGTGGGGAAGGGGCAGAGACAGAGGGGACAGAGAATCCTGAGCAGGTTCTGTGCTCTCAACACTGAGCTTGATGTGGGGCTCAAACCTGTGAACCATGAGATCTTGACCTGAGCTGAAACCAAAAGAGTCTGGCTCTTAACCAACTAGGCCTCCAAGTGGCTGAAGGGGTCTCGGTTCTTGATGACATTGTCCAGCCAATGAATTAACCAAACTCCGAACTACTCTTATTCCAGAATTATATTATGTAATAAATGTTCTTATTGTTCAAGTTCATTTTACTTGAGATTTCTGGTACTTGGGATGTACCCCAAAGTACTCTAATGCACTATTTCAGGTGTTCATCTCATTTAACCCACTAATAAATTGGACTCTTTTGTTTGGATCTCCCTTTTCTTGTTGGAATTCTTTTATTTTCTAGCAATAGTCACCACCCAGGTGACCTCATTTGCTGCTATGAATTCCATGACCGTGCAGACACTCATAACTCCAGATGTAAATCTCCAGCCCTGTCCACACACTGCCCACTTGACTTGCCCCTGGCACAGATAATGGAAAAGCCTAACTTAACATGTCCCCAACAAACTGCTGGCATGCCCCCTCAAAACTTCCTTCTTCCCCAGACTTCTGTATCTCAGTTAATGGCATCTTTTTCTTCTCTAGGCCAAAATATCGGAGTCAACCATTGTGTGAAATACTTACCCTACATCTAATTGTTTAATGTTCTGTTCCAAGCATTTGTTTCTTACCTGTCCTAAGGACATCAGTCCAAATGAGCATTCAAAAATAAGTCAGACCTTGTGACTCCCCTGCTCCAAACCCCGCAGTGATTTCAGTGTCCCTTAGACCACACACACACTCCAAAGTCATTACACTGGCTTGCAATACCCCATATGTTTTGGTCTTTAGACTCCTCTCCAGCTAACTCTTTACTGCAACCATATGGGCTTCTTTATTTTCCTCAAATACATCAAGTAAAATGACCTTCACACTTACCACTCCCCATTCTGGAATGTTCTGCTAGCATGCCTCATGTCGCATCACTTCCTTCCTTCAGGCCTTTGCTGAACTGTCGCTGCCTCAGAAAGAACTTCGTTGCCATCACCTAGTTTTCATTCTCCATCTCTTTACTCTGCTTTATTTTGATTCTTACAATTTTTTACTCCTTGACGATTTATTACATATGTGTTTACTGCTTATTATCTGTCTCTCTGACTTGCATATGAACTCTGTGAGAGCAGGGATTTTCGTTTGCTCACTGCTGTGTCTTCTGCACTTACAACAATATGTGGCTATGGTAAGATTTGCTGGGTGAATGAATGGTTCAAATGGTACCATTCCCTTAGAGTACAGCAGAGAGCTTAAGTGGAATCTTAGGTTACAGAGAAGGGAGAAGGGCAGTGGGATTAGAAGCCAAACCTTGGCTCTTCTGGTCCAGGGCTCTTTCTATGACTTCATACTGTCACCTACATGTATAAGGTCATGATTGTTTTTGTCTTCAAAGGTAATTTGCAATTTTATAGGGAACAAAGTCATCAAGTGCAGAAATGGGTTTCCAATTAGGCAGCTCGTGTCAGCAAGCTAGAAGGGGAGATTGTATGTGTGTGCATGCACAGGGTAGAAGGCAGTGCTGGGGGTGACATGAGGTGCACAAGGCCTTCCTGGGTTTGGAAATCATATCATACCATAAACCACCCCCATAAAATCAGTCTATACATAACCTGGACACTCCTCTGCCCTATAGCTAGTGTCAGGGATAGGGTAGAAGCATCATGATGAGGGAGTCAGCTTTCTAAGGATTTTGGAATGGTTAGAGACAGTGATTTATACAATCTCTTTCAGACTTTTAGATCTCAAAATGGGTGGAGGAGAAATTAAGGAAGCTAATAGTAAAGCTAGTTGTGGGAGACTTGTCTATGTGTGGAGATCCTGCATGGGTATGTCTGATGCAGATTCTCAATACGATATTCAAAGAGTAGAATGAGGATCCTCTACCAGGGTCAGGTCTTTTAAGAAAAAACCTCCTTGGGCACCTGGGTGGCTCAGTTGGTTAAGCGTCTGATTCTTGACTTCAGCTCAGGTCATGGTCTCATGGTTTGTACAAGAGTTCGAGCCTTGTGTTGGGCTCTGTGCTGACAGCATGAAGCCTACTTGGGATTCTCTTTCTCCTCCTCCCCTGCTATCTCTCTCTCTGTCTCTCTCAAAATAAATACATATACTTTAAAAACTGAAAAAGGGAACAAACCTCCTTCCAGCAAATTCAATTCAGCCTGTGATATTCAAATTGATGTAAAGTGTACATGAAGGTGTTAGCCAAGTAGCCTAGTTTGTTATATAAGCTAATAATTAAATCTACCCTTTATCAGTTGCTGTGTTCCAGATGCTGTGTTAAGTGCTATTAATGATAAATTCAACATCCATTACTAATATTTATTTGTTGCTTAATATATGACAAGATATTTCTAAGTGTTTAGCAAGTTCATCTTACCCTCATGAGGACTCTTATGAGGAAGTACTAGTATTTTCTGAATATTGCTCATCAGAAATATGAGTTGAATAGGGATCATGTACTTCCTAAGATTGCTCAGCTCTAAGTGGTGGACCTGGGATTTGAACCCAGGCAGTCTGAACCATGGCCTGTACTATCTTAAGCTGTATACTTGTGCTCTCTAATTTAATCCCCCAAATTCTTGGAAATAGGTACTATCATCCTGTCTTTATAGTCCCTGCATTGTATTGCTGTAAAACAATACTGGGGCTTAAGACTCTGGTGCCTTTAGCTTGTCAATCTGGAAGAAATTGGTTGTTCTTTTTTACAGTGTGTGACTGAGAAGTGTTTACGTTCTCTATGCACTAAAAATTATAAAACACTGCCAAGGAAAATTAAAGAAGATCATATGAGTGGGAATATAGAATTTACTGATGGATCAGAACATTCAATATTAGTAAGATGTCAGTTCTCCCCAGATTATTTATCAATCAACACCATCCCAATCAAAATCTCAGTAAACTTCTTTTGTAGAAATTGACAATTTCATTCTAAACTTCATATAGAAAAGCAAAGGACCTAAAATAGCAAAAGCAAAACAAAACAAAAGAAAAAGGGAAAAAATTTATAAAAGAAGAATCAAATTTGAAGACCGGACTTCAAGACTTATAGGAAAGCTACACGAATCATGACAGTGTGGTATTGGCTTAAAGATAGACAGTTAGGTCAAGGGGACAGAAATAACATATATGGACGATTGGTTTTTGACAAAGGGGCAAAGAAACTTTCGTAGGGAAACATGGTCCTTCCAATAAATTGTGTTGGTACAACTGTATATCCATATATAAAATAATGAATTTCAATCTATAGCTTCATCATATAAATATTAACTCAAAATGGATCAGAGATAAATGTAAAACCTAAAGCTGTGAAACCTCTAGAAGAAAATATAGAAGAAATTGTCTGTGACCTTGGATTAGGTGAACATTTCTTAGCCACCACACTGAGAGGCATAGTCCATAGAAAAAAAGTTAATAAATAGGACTTCACTAAAATTAAAAATGTCTACTCTTCCAAAGACAATGTTAAGGGAATAAAGACAAGCCAGACATTGGAAGAAAATATTCACAGTACATATATTTGAGAAAGTAACTGCATCCAGAATAGACAACAAACTCTCGACACTCAATAATAAGAAAACAACCCAATTAAAAATAGACAAAATATATGAATAGTCATTTTAGTAAAGAAGACTTCCAGATGTCATATAAGCACATGAAAAGATGCTAAATAAAACCATAGGAAGGTATCACTGTACACCTATATGGATCGCTAAAATTATAAGAAAAATCCAATTATACATAGCATTGGCAGGGATGGGGAGGAACTAGAATTCTTATGTACTACTGGGGAAACATAAAATGGTATAACCACTTTGAAACACAGTTTGTTAGTTTCTTTGCAAGTTAGACATACATCTACCATGGGACCTACTCATCCATCCTAGGAATTTGTCCAAAAGAAAACAAAGCACACCCAAAAAACAAATAATCCAGTGAAGAAATGGGCAAAAGATATGAATAGACACTTTTCCAGAGAAGACATCCAGATGGCAAACAGACACATGAAAAGATGCTCAATGTCCCTTCTCATTAGGAAAATACAAACCAATACCACAATGAGATACCACCTCACACCAGTCAGAATGACTAAAATTAGCAACTCTGGAAACAACAGATTTTGGCAAGGATGTGGAGAAAGAGGATCACTTTTGTACTGTTGGTGGGAATGCAAACTGGTGCAGCCATTCTGGAAAACAGTATGGAGGTTCTTCAAAAAATTAAAAATAGAACTACCCTATGACCAAGCAATTGCACTACTAGTAATTTATCCAAAAGATACAAAAATGCTGATTCGAAGGGACACATGCACCCCAATATTTATAGCAGCATTGTTGACAATTTATAGCAGCATTGTTTATAGCCAAGTGTCCATCCGCTGATGAATAGATAAAGGAGATGTGGTACACACACACACACACACACACACACACACACACACACACACACACTGGAATACTACTCAGTGACAAAAAAGAATGGAATCTTGCCGTTTGCAACAATGTAAATGGAATTAGAGTGTATTTTGCTAAGCAAAATAAGCCAGCCAGAGAAAGACAAATATCATATGATTTCACTCATATGTGGAATTTGAAAAATTCAACAGATGAACATAGGGAAAGGAAAGGAAAAATAAGAACAGAAAGGGAGGAAACCCATAAGAGACTATTAAATACAAAGACAAACTGAGGGTTGCTGGAAGCAGGGATGGAGGGTGACAGGCATTACTAAGGAGGGCACTTTTTGGGATGAGCACTAGGTTCATACACAAGAGATGAATCACTGGGTTCTACTGAAGCCAAGACTACACTGTATATTAAGTAACTTAAAAGCAAACTAATAAAAAGGAAAAGCACTTGTTCATGCAAAAACCTTTATGCAAACATTCATGGAACTTTATTTCTAATTGCCTCAAACTGGGAATAATCTAAGTATTTATCAACAGATAAATGGATAAGCACACAGTGGTCCACTTCTACAAGGAATACTACTCAGATACAATGAAAAAATGAACTATTGATACACACCACAACATGGATGAATATTAAAATAATTATGCTCTGTAAAAGAAGCCAGGAAGAAAGGGTATATATTGTATGTTTCATTTATATTAATATCTAGGAATTGCAAGCAAATGTATAAGAGCAGAAAGCAGATTGATGGTTTCCTGGGGATGGGATGGGAGTTGGAAAGGGCAAAAGGTGGGATTATAAAGGAACACAGCGGGGCACTTGGTAGGTCAGTCAGTTAATCATCCAACTCTTGATTTGGGCTCAGGTCGTGATCTCAGTGTCCATGAGATCGAGCCCTGTTCCCAGCTTTGTGCTGGTAGTGTGCAGCCTGCTTGGGATTCTCTCTCTCTCTGCTTCTCTTCCATACATCCTCTCTCTCTCTCTCTCTCTCTCTCAAAATAAATAAACATTGAAAAATAATTATTGAAAATATAAAGGAACACAAGAAAACTTTCGGGGATCATGGATATGTTTGTTATTTTGATTGTGATGATGGTTTTACAGCTGTATATAGTGTAAACATTATCAAAACATACAATTTAAATATGTGTAGTTCAATTTATGCCAATTATACCTCAATAAAGCTGCTAAAAAAACCCCAAGTAGTTAGCATCTATGGACTTAGGACTATACATGTGAGGACACAAAAGTATACAAACCCTTCCCTAGGTACTCAGGGAGACACAGACGCACACGCACACGCACACACACGTGCGCACACACACTAATCTAAGAACTTGTAGAGACTAGGGATAATGCTCTCAAGTTATCAGGCCATATTCTTTATCCCCTTCATTCCTGCCCTTTTTGTATAGTTTTATACACAGTTTTACTCCTAGGTTCTATAGTAGAGCCTTCTGACTTTATTTTCACTTCAAAAGACCTTGTGTGAAATCTAATGCCTTGAGTGCACAAGCCTGCAGACAGGACTGTGGGGTCGGGAGTAGAGAAGGGACGGGGGTAAAATGCTAACCTATCCCCTAGCAGGTGAGAGGTACCACCTAACCTTGCAGTTTCTGGGAGCCGAATTTTGTAATGAGCTGTCCCTGTATTTATCACCTAACAATTACTGCAATTGGATAAGGTGTGAGAAAACCTGGAAAACATTACTTCGTCAACTACTTGGTATCTTTGATGAAGCTGTCTGTGGCGGGGTCCCAGATCCAACTGAAAATCAGCACGCAGCCTGTTAAAGTGGTTAGGTTCTTTCCATCCTTTTCTTCTGCAGGCCGCTCCTGGCTTACAATACGGCAATTGTTTTGTCAGTTATTAGAACATCCTGATCTTGACTTTACATATGGTTGCGTCAACATGGCGTGGGGCTGGTTCAGCGGCAGTTCAAGAAGAGCAGACAGAGGGAAGCCTGAGCTGTTGCTAGGTAACAGTACTGCAGGCCCAGGTGGATCCAGAGGTGGTGTTTACCTTGAAGAATAGATCATGGTCTAAGGTCTGTCAGGTTCATGAAAGGGATTTGGTTGGCGTGCTGAAGCTGGGGCCAGCTCATAGCCATCAGATTCAATTACAGTAATTTAAAGTAATAAATACAGCTGGCGAATAGATCAGAAAGCATTGAGACAGCTCTGTCATGAGGAGCCAAATTATCACAGGGTTGCTTGCTGTCCACAGAATCGGAAGAAAAGGCTCTTAATTGACCTTAGAATGTTACTATCAATGGCTTGGGCATTCTTGCTCCTAATAGAGATGGTCTCTTTAAGGAAACCATAATGTTTGGCCAACATCTTTAGATGTTCCTGTGTTGATGGACTGTGCTAACTAGAGGGCCTCTGTGACCCTTTGATTCTTTTTCCTGCTTTTTTTTTTTTTGGCTAACCAGCTCCTTCATTCACATAGCCTTATCCAAACAGGTACAACACAGCCAATTAGTTTTCTGTTTACTAACTTACAATCACATGTACAGCCTTTTCATCACCGTACCCCTAGATCAGTGGGGCTGAAGTTTGAGACACTTTCACACACTTTCATTTTATATATAAATAGATGGTTTCTTGGCTTCCTTCCACAAATGGCTAATTATATCCGTTCTGTTCAACTAGTCTGTATGCACTTTAAGTATGCATTTTACTAGTTTAACTCTGAGAGCTGCCTTATTTCAAAGTTCTTTGGAGTTATATAACCAGCCGGCCTCCATCTCTCTTGCTCACCATTGATCTGAGTCCAAGCTTTGCCATAAATTATCATGTGATTTAGCAAATCCGTTCATCTCACTGGCTTCATTATGACTGTTAATAATGCAGGCACGGTACCCCCCCAACCCCCAAGGATGAAAAATTTTATAAAGGGGATGCATTGAGCATTAAACACTGAGAATGAGGTAAAAATATTGAAAAATAGAAGCACATGTAATTACATTCTGCACTATTTTTAATACCTGATCTGTGAATCTAAGAAATGTGATTGTGCTTTGGTTAAATAAAATAATATAATTAGACACTCTATAAATCTAATTCTATTATTACTATTATCTATGTATTTTATTTATAATAATGTTTGGGTTAAATCAACGCCTTAGTTTCCAGCCAAGTAGCCAATAATTATTTTTATTTCTTTTCCCTGCCTAAAACTGAGAAAAACTAACATGCATCCTTTAACGACTGAGTTTTAAAATTCAGGCAGAAGATCCAGATATATAACCTTTGTGATGATAAAGTCAGAATTGAAAAAAATAGATATGTAACTGAGTGATCAGTAGATATTGATATAGATGGTCAGAAGTGTGGCAAAGGTTCTGAGGTACCTGGATGGCTCAGTTGCGTAAGTGTCTGACTCTTGGTTTTAGCTCAGGTCATGATCTCCTGGTTCACAAGATTGAGCCCCACATCGGGCTCTGCTGCCAGTGCAGGAGCCTCCTTGGGGTTCTCTCTCTCTCCCTCTCTCTCTGTCCCTCCCCCTACTTGTGCACATGCTCAGTGTCTCTCTCAAAATAAATAAATAAACTTTTTAAAAAATGTGGCAAAGGTTCATCTGGATTCCCACACAGGAGTTCTCTCTGCTCAGGTTCTCCAGATAGTGTTTAGAACCTGTCAAGAAGACCACGCCTACACCCATTTCTTTATCCTCTATTAGGTATTTTCTGGAAGTCTCTGTCTCTTCTCACTTGAACTCAAATGAGGAGGAAAATCTTTCAAGACATATTCTCCCTGAGCCAACATAATGGTTACAAACCAGGCTGACCCCGTCTAGAATTTCTCTCCTTATCAACTGTCTCAACCCTGTAAGCTATCTTGACAGAATCAAGAACAATATGCAAGCATTACTAGGTGACTTTTGGCCTCTGAATAAAGCATTATAGGGTATTCTGTTTCTATTTTTCTTGACTTTCCACAAAGTAATTTTATATCCTTAGGAGCCAAGAAGCACTTCCTGTAATGAGGGTTTGCTACTGGCACTTGCTCCTTGAAACATTCATCTGTCCAGCTCTCAGATGGACTGGACTGCATTGGAATTGTGGGTTTCGGAGCAGGGTGGTCATAGTCCTCCTCACCCTGGAGTCCTGGATAGAAAGTTCTAGAAACAATGCTCCAACTGTATCTTGAGATTTTATGGGCCTTTTAATACATTAATTGGAACTAATAGGAATGGGAAAGAGGCATTTTGGCCAGCATTGAATCAAACTGTCACTGATTAGCTCTGTGTAACTCTGGGTCTCAGTTGCCTCAACTAAAAAACACTTGAAGGCATTGAAAGCAAGGAGCATCTAAGGACTCCCTGAGACAAACACTATTAGCATCTGTGCACTTGTCAACATTTGTCAGCCTTCTCCATGGGTCAGTGGAATGCTGGTAGACCAATTGTTCACTTTTCTGGCTTGCTTCCTAAAAGGTCCCATACCTTCTGTCTTTTTATCTACACTGCTGGAAATGAAGGACTCTGAGAGGCAGGAGCCACATGGTGGAAGAAACTGAGATATCTGAGGATAGCTGCCCAAGAGAGCCAATGACTATCACAGGAGTGAGAACACAACTGTATTGTGCTACAACATCAAGATTATAGGACTTACTTATTACTGCAGCTCATTGTAATGCTACCCTGACTAATGTGTTCTTCCATCCCTAAAATTCTGTGTAGCTAAGGATTGGCAGGTACAGGGTCAAGTCAGTAAGAGATTTGAACACAAGAAAGAAGCATCAGATGTAAATCTACTATTTAATTGAATGTTGTACTCAAAGATGCTTCTCTAAATAAGCCAGGGAAAAGAGCAAGGGGTCTGGTTAACTTAAAGGTATGGGGATGCTTTGTTCCTCTAGTGCAATGATGACGCTGTGTGGTTACAAGGCCCTAGGAAAACCCAGAGGAATCGTTTTTAAAAGAGAATAAAGACAAGTTGTAGGGAACCCTACTTCATCGATAAGAACTCAGAGTAGGTCTGAGGACAGATAAAGCTCACTGATTCCCACATTTGTGGTGTTAGTGTGGAGACAATGAGCACAAAGTCATCTTGGACTTCTCTCAGATTGTAATGTTTTTGTTGTGCTAATTCTAGAATTTTTGTTCTTGCTGTAGGGAAATGGACCACATCTGGGTGGCTGCTGATCATTTGGGAAAAACAGACTTGTTTCTTTCATGTTCTCAGTTTAATCCATTTTCAGAATGGATTCCCACAGATAGTGTTTTCATCTTGACTTATTTTTACTGAGTGAAAGTACCATTTTCAAGAAAGCCCCAAAGCTTCATATTTTAGAACAAATGAGGCCTCTTTCTGTGGGAAAAGAAAGCCACAGAAGACACTGGGAAACCACATGGCCCCATGTTAAATCAGGGGAAGTCTGGTAGGGATGTGAAAGCCCATCTACGCTCAGGGGTCACTTTCTGTGTTCCAGTTCCTGTTTACTTTCTGGATCCCGGTCAGGTGTCTTTTTGACAGTATAATTTCTGCAGCACAGATGGGCTTTCTGATCCATAATCAAACACAGAAAGCCTTCAGCAATTCCATCCAGGGGAACTCCATTTTCCTTGATTTAAATGAGAATGTTAAATCTCTGTCCAGACAGTGCTCCTTTGCAGGACAAACAACTCTTACACCTGCATCTCTGAATAAGCTTCCCATTTTCCAGACAAGCTCAGGGGATCTGCATCCCCCAATAAAATTCCTGTCTGCGCTAAATTGCCTTGTAGTAGTGATTTATACCTCAATAAAACTACATCTTGAAAAGGAGAATTGGTTTGATTCTATAACTGACATAATTTATGCATGTTTTAGTTTTGGAATGCACAATATTTATACAAGGGGAGTAGCCTTTATGATCAGATGTGTACATCTACATCCACAGAACTAAATGACAGTGAGGACAGCGGAAATGTCCCCAGGCATCTAAGCACTGAACTCCCATTCTGGCTGAGACAGCACCCACTGTCTCAAGCGGGGGGCCTCAAGATTCTCCAGATATCAGAAACCCCCATGGGGCTTGCTGAGATTACGCATGTCTGGTCTTCACCTTAGATCTCCTGATTTAGATACACTATGAATGGGATCCAAGAATCTGTTTTGACAATCTTCACTGGTGATTCTGATCACACCAGAATTTGAGAAACATCACTTTTTGGCCTTTTGGCTAAGATCAAGTGCAGAATTTGAGGAGCATTTTCCTTCAAATTAGGAGATCAAATGTCCATTTCTGGTTTGAGATTGGTTACCACCAATTAATTATTTGCTTAAAGAAAGGGAAGAAAACTTACACTTTTTGGATGCCTTCTTTGTCAAGCATTGTGCCTTACACCCTTAAGTGTATTTTTTCTTTAAACCTTTCCAACAGTCTAACAAAGTTGGTTTACTTATCCTCACTTTGCAGATGAGAAATTGGAGGTTCAGAAAGGGCAAAGAGTATTAGTAAATAGTGGAGCAGAAAGTTGAACCCAGATTTCTTTGCCTCAAACAGCATACTTTTCCCATGAAGCCATACACTCTGACCATTCAGCTGGTCATTTTGGATGCACCCAGAATCAGGCCAAGTGTTTTACGGTTCATAATAGGTCACCCTTTAAACTACTGAGAGATGTTATAAGAGATTTCTTAAGAAGATGATGGTAAATATTTTCATTCACTTAGGGAACCTCTGCTTCCTTGTACTGTGAACACCCAGTGCACCAACTAGAGACTCCAGTTGACTGAGCAATCATCTGTCAGCCCCTGAAGACTGAGTGACTGGCAGCTCTCAACTGAGTCTGCCTGAGATCGTCCTCAGCTGAAGAGAGCCTCTTCATGCATATCATGCCTCGCTCCCTGGGGCAGCCCACATCCCAGGACTAGTCCTTGCAGGAGTAAAAAGGCCTAGCACCGTTGCTTCAGTTCTGAGCAACTCTCCCCATGCGTGGAGACTCCTCTGGTCACCATGGGCCTTGACCATGACTGCACTGCAGTCCCCTTCTGCCTAATGCTGCTGCCGTCATTGCTTGTAGGTTTTCCTGAGAGCATCTACCATAAACCCCTGCAGGCCAATCTCCATCTCTCTAGAGTCTGTTTCTCTGGGGACATGACCTGTGATGTTAAATCTAATTTTCCTTGCAGATAAATTACGGTTATGTTTGGGCAGCATAATGGCCTAACTGTGTCCCCCCTCCAAATTCATACATTCAAGTCCTAGCCTGCAGTATCTGAGAATGTCACTATATTTGGTCTTTTAAGATGTGGTTTGGATATAGAGCCTTTAAAAGAGCATTTAAGGTAAAATGAGGTCATGTGGATGGGCCCTAATCCAATATGGCTGGTGTCCTTGTAACAAGAAGAGATTAAGACACCGACTCAGATGGAGGGAAGATTGTGTGAGGACATAGGGAGAACTTGACCATCTGTAAGCCAAGGAGAGAAGCCTCAGGAGAAACCAGACCTGCTGACACCTCAATCTTGCACGTCCAACCTCCAGAACCATGAGAAAATAATTTCTGTTGTTTAAGCCATCAGTCTATAGTACCTGTTACAGCTAGCCGAGCAGACTAACAAAGGCAGATTTAGAGGTATTTCTTCATTTCAGTCCTTATTCTTTCATCTTTAATCTTGAGGAAAAACCTCAGAAATCTGAACAAGTTAAGTTGTCCTTTAAGTGTTGGGACATAAGGCAATAATTCTCAGTATGTGTTTTTCATATTCCTTAAAATATGTCAGAATAACAAAATATTATTTTTTGAGGGCTGAAAAAGAGTATGTGAATTACTCCACTTCATTGCATCCCCCTTCTTGGGACATCACAAACCTAGGGCAGGTATAAACTCAGTTTGATGACTATTTTAGACCTGAGATGAATGTGTATTTAATTGGGAAAAAAGGACAAAATTTTCAAGTCCTGTCAATCAATACATTTTGAACATTCATGAAGCAATAATCCAGTTGGATTCATCTTCTTTAGATAAGCCATAACAGACCATGTCCAACTGCCAGCTTCCTGCCCTAGTGTAACAGGGAAGAAGGAGGAATGTCAAAGGAAAAGATTTGCAGTTTAAAAGATATTTATTGCCAGTGTACTTGTTTTCTGAGCCAGCTCCTCTATCATCCCAGTTGGTGTGTTCGGAAATGACAACCTACCAGCTCTCTCACAGTGAAACAAAGCAAAGCACCCCTGAGTTATATAGTCTGCCAGTTTCTGTGGTGTAAATACCCCCATGATGGCGGCTGGTGAGTTACCTACTTGAAGTCACTGGGAAGCATGAGCACAGTGGGCACTTGGGACTGGGCAGTAGGTGCCTCCAACATTTCACTGATCCATGTAGAGATGCAAAGGAAGTCTGCCCACTGCCAGGGCTTTCTGTAGCTCTCAGACGGCCCCCCAGGTGTGAGCATGGGCTCTCCACCTTCCCTCCACATGGATATTTGCAGTCAACTCAGGGCTTGCTTTCACTTGCTGAGCTTTTTGGTAAAGGGCTTGCTTTTAAGAGTATTTACAAGGTTATCACAGGTTTCTCCTGAGGATGTTTCTGGCCATGACGGCACGGTGTCCTCATTGTGGCTGCTCAAACCAGAAAATCATAGCACATGGGGTTCAAAAGAGCAACCAAGTCTAGCCTGACCCAGAGTCCTAAAGGCTCAATCTCTCACTAGGGCTTTCCTTACACTCTGTTTCTCCCATCTTCTGCCTTTAGTGATTTTTTGAGCCCCATAGACTTTACTTCCAACATGCAGTAGAACTCTGAGTTTCATTAGAAACCTCTATTGAGGGTTCACTATGTGCCAAACATAATTTTAAGCATTTTGCATGCTTGATCAGCACAATAACCCCTCCCCAAAAGTGCCATCTCACACATTTTATAGATGAAGAAACTGAGACACAGAGAAGTTAGATTGTTTGTTCAAGGTCCTACTCCTTTTAGTGGCAGGGCTGGGATTCAAATCAGGCAGTATGGCTATAGATCCAGATCTTTAGCCGATCCTGTCCTGCAAAGACCAGTAGGGATATATCCTTAGAAAGCATTGACAACAAGCAATCAATGCTCTTTTTTGCTGTTAGGTGATACTAGTAATTGCCAAGTATTTCCATTCTACCTAGTCTACATGTAAGTGTGTGTGTGTGTGTGTGTGTGTGTGTGTGTGTCTGTGTGTGTGAGTGTGTGTGTATAATACTAATATACAGTTCAGTCACGAAGAGAAAAAAGAACAACCCACTCAGAAGTGATGGAATTAAGGATCCAAAGAGACCCTTGGACTTTGAACAGATAATTCTAAAGCAAATTAAAGATTTCAGATGATGGAATTGTCTGTTTTTCAGATCTAGAATACCAAAAGTTGAGAATCAACATGTATTTGAAATACCACAGTGCTAATGTTCATTGCAGGGACTCAAATGGAATGAAATACTGGCTTACTTTAGAGAATTGCTAAGGTTTTTTTTGTCTCAATTGAGTGAAACTGAGTAGGTATAAAAAAATGAGGAGAGACTATTTTTGTTTCACTCTTCATTAAGAAATGAATATTCACACCGAGTGACTTTAGGAATCAAAAATAAATGTAATTTGCTCCAGTTTGAATTCACACAGTAGTCTTCTCTTATCCATAAAGAATGCATTCCAAGACTCCTGGTGGATGCCAGGAAACACAGATAGCACTGAACCCAATATACACTATGCTTTTCCCATACGTACATGCCTATGATAAAGTTTAATATATAAATCACACACAACATGAGACTCACAGCAACAGCAATAAGGTAGAACAATTATAACGATATACTGTAATATAAGTTACGTGAATGTGGTCTCTCTCTCTCTCTTACTGTCCCTTACTCTTCTCGTGATGATGTGAGATGATCAAATGCCTAAATAAGATGCAGCGAGGTGAATAATGTAGGCATTGTGACAGAGGGTTAGGTAATGACTGACTCTCTGATGACACTCAGAAGGAGGGTCATGTGCTTCCAGAATGCATCATCTGCAATTGACTGCGGGTAGCTGAAATTATGGAGAGCGAAACCCCAGATAAAGGGGAACTACTGTAATTCTGTTTGGTTGAAGCTTCTGGAATGTCCAGTTCTGTGACAGACTTCTATATCATAGTATTTTGGGACTAGGGGGACTTTTAAGAGATCGTTATTTCAAAACAATTACAGTGATATGGCCATCTGGTTTTTAAAGACTCCCATGCAAATCCTTTTATTTCTCATCAAAATGTTTTAAAAACACATTTGTCATTTTACTTAACGTCTAGCCTTTCTCCTGTCAACAAAATAACAGCGCTTTTTGGATTGACATGACTGCCCAGTTGCCTTCTTATTTGTCCTGATGGTTGGTTCTCCATGTGATGTAGATGACAGATTGTGGATCTCAGCACATAAGGGAATTAACCTTTCTTCTGAGCACAAATTACTTCATGTGCATTCTTTCCATCTATCCTTAGGACAACCTTCTTATGTCCATTTTATAACTTCAGAGACAAAGGTTAAAAAGAGGCAAGCAACTGGCTCCTTGTCACCCTACTGCTAAGCATGAGTGTCACAAACCCAGCTCTGCCTGACCCTGAGGGCCTCTACACCATGCCATGCTGCTTGCTTCCAAGTTAATGAGCAGGTGCATCACACACCACTTCGTAATTTCCATAAAACCTTCAGAAAGCCTTGATTAGATAGGGGAATCAACCATTTTAACCCTAACCTCCACCCCAGGCCAAGTTGACTTTCTTGTGGAATGAGTGAATGGAAAATGGTGTAGCACTGATGGGCAGACAGAGAATGGAGGCACCAGAGACCTGGCTAATGTAACCTAGGTGATCAGCTTCTGAATTGTCAGTGAATGTAACTTTCAGACTTGCTTGGGAACTAGTTATACAAAGGGGAATATTCTACCTTTATCCCAGAAGACTGCTTCCCCCAAGATTTCTGAATGGAAGAGAATTTCCTGTGGGCAACAGTGTATCCATTTCAAAAAATTCTCCTAATAGAGCAAAATCCAGGGGCCTGAAATTAGCCTTTTAATTCCAAACATAAATTACAATCCAGAGGGAGGATGGAATACCATTTGGATTCTTGTTCCACAGGAATGAGTTTGAGTTGAATTGGACAAAAGGGAAGTACATGAAATGTACATTTTTTTCCATCACTACTCACCCTTGCCCACATTTTCACAGGTGCTCCTCTCCGTGAAGCCAAGGAATGTTGGAGTTCTGGACCTTGAAAAGGACAATTCCTCTTTTAGTCTCTTGACGAGCTTCCTTCTTTTCATAACTCTGTTTAAAAAATACACGATGTTCTCATGCCAGTGTGTGACATTATGGAATTCACAGCTTCTTGAATCTGAAAAGAAGTTAAAAATGTGAAAATGGGTAAGCCTTGGCAGAAGCTGAGATACGTTTTATCACTTAAGGATATCATCATAGCAGTTGGGAAAGCCAAATCCATATTCCCATGAATGAAATCCATCATTCATTCCTTCATTCAATCATGCAACCAAGGAGAACATTGATGGGGTTCTCACTACATATTAGCTGGAACTGCAAAGATACATAAAATATGACCTGTCCTCAATGGCCCCATAGTCTAGGAGGGCAAACCAAAGAATACAAGTCCATAAAATGCTACAGCTACTTTGAAAGAATACGAAGTGGATCTGGTGAGAGCATAAAGAAGGGAGAAGGTAAACTTGGGGTGGAGTCTTGAGTGATGGGTAGATATTTGCCGCGTGTTGCATATTGGGACAGAATGGTAGGAGTGAGTGATCCTTCACTGTCCATTGTCTACATTTTCATCCTGTCATTGACTGTCATTGATGTAACTTGTTCTTCCAGCCCTCCACCCACTGCTTCATTATCCCTTTTTATGTTGTTCCTTTTATCATTTTGAAGCCACCACATGTGCCTGACTCTACCTCTCATCAACAGATCAAGAAGGTCACTGCAGCCATATGCTTTTCTTGTTTCCCTAAAATGAGGAAAACTGGTGCTTTGGCAATGTGGCTATTAAACAGTCTAGATGCAAAGCCCAGAATTTTATTTTCTGAGAAAAAAATTGACTGGGCTTTTGGTTGCTTAGTAGAGGCCAGATTTTCACTTCCCTTTCCTCATCTCACTGCTATAAAGTTTTTGGGGATGGGGTGTGTGTGTGTGTGTGTGTGTGTGTGTGTGTGTGTGTGTGTGTGAGAGAGAGAGAGAGAGAGAGAGAGAGAGAGAGAGAGAGAGAATGTGTGTGTATTATGGACCATAGTTGAAATATATATTCTTAGAAAAGTCCTGATATTTAAACCACATGGACTACACAGAAATCTCTTTGAGAACCGAGTATCTGAATCTTTGTGAAAGGAAAGTGTTTTTCCTATCAAGGATGAAAAATCAAAACCAAATGGGTGTTTTGAAATGTGGAGCAGAAAAATAAGGACTGTGTCTGGCACATAGTAGAAGCTTAGCAAACTAATGAATTTATCCAGCTGCCCTTATGGGGAAGAGAAGCCTTCTTAGAACTGCTCTCCAAACAGAGGATAATTGGAAGTTGGTCTCCTTTCACTTCTGCTAGGATGGGAATAGCTTCCTGTAATTTCGGTTTGATAAACACAGTATTTAAAATCTTGGTTAAGATGGGGAAAAGAGAATTTTCCTCTGAGGCACTCTGCAGTGGCTAGGCAAGAGGACATGGGCCCATGACTCATGTCGCTGCCCAAGCCCATCCATGGTCACCCAAGTATCTGGGTCCCAGATGGTGGAGAAAACCAGCAGTGAGAGTTACTATGTGTCCATTTCCCCCTGAGGTATTCAGGCCTTAAGGCATTTTAACTGCCCAAGGTGTCTAAGCTTAAAGGCAAGCATTCAGAGCTGATTCAGAGGGATCCCATAAATGACAGTACCAGGAGTAATAGATGAATAGATAGATAGATAGATGATAGATAGATAGATTTTATTAATTCTTTATTGTGAAATATAACACACATACAGAAAACTAAGTAAAACAAATGTAGAGCTTAATAAATTGTCATAAATTGCCTTCCAGGTTAAGGCACAGCATGCTGCCAGGACCCCAGAAGTTTTCTAGGTCCCCTTCCCAGTACAACCCCTTTCTTTAAATGCAGTACTACCCTAAACCCCATGCAGGGGACCCTGTGTTGAGCCTTGTGCTTTTAGGCTTCTAGATCCTCCAGCGATATCGCTTTCCAAAGAGAGAGGAGTCTTGGAGGTCAAGAGCCATGTCCACCTAGAACCTATGTCTCCCTTTTTGCCGCGTACTGGGACATTGGGATTCCCTGTCCAAATGATTCTGAGTCCACTTCCCGGTCTTTTCTGGCCTCTTCCTCAGGTCCACTTCAAGTCCAAGGGGTGGACTGGGGGCAAATATTTGCAGGAGGCTTGGATGAACATACACAGACACAGAGGCCCTTGATGTTTGGGATGGGGCAGACATGGGAGGAGAAAACATATAGTCTAGGAGTCTGGGGCCACCCCTTCCTGTCTTACACATCCCAGTGACAAGCTGTAAGCAGCCCAAGAATCCTAGGTCCAACCTGGTCTTCCAGATGACCATGAAGATATATTTGTCGACGTGGAGGATAAAACACCCTTTATTTCATTTGGTGTTAGTTTAACTGACTTTAAAATACTTAGACCTATGACAATGATATGCAGTTCTTTATTTAAACCCCACAAATGTAAGGGTGATCCTGCCTAAAGGTAACTATCCTGATTATCATGGTAATCCCCTCCTTGCCTTTCTTTAGACTTTACCCCTTAAATTGGCATTCCTATACACTAGAGTCACTTTTCCCTATTTTTGAGCTCTGAATAAACAGATCATAGGTCTGTATTCTTTTATGTTAACTGCATCCACTTAGCATTATGTTCGTGAAATTCACCCATGTTGTTGCCAACTGCTGTAGTTTGTAATTTTTATTGCCACATAGTATTCCATTGTATTGATATCTATTAATTTTAATGTGGAGGGACAATTGAGTTGTCTTCAGTATGAGGCCATTAGGCATAATACAGTTATATAGATCTTTGTATATTTATGTTGTCCATATACCTAAGATATGATAGATATGCATTTCTTTTATTTACTGGAAAATAAAAATGGTTGTACTAATTTACATTCTCACTAGCGGGGTATGAGAGATCCCACCGCTCCTGACAATGTTTGGAATTTCCTTTTAGTTTTAACCTTTCTGTACTAGGAATATTTTAGTAACCTTCTCAAAAGTATCTTTTTCTTTTTCTCCCCAATAATTTGTTTCTGAAAATACTGAAGTGATTCTAGGAGCTTAGAGTTTCAAATGGACTGCTAATAACATCAGTAGAGGCATATAATAATAACAATGATAATTACAGTAATATCCATAGTTTTTACTTGAAATACGACAGCTAAGAGAAGATCTGTACCTGTGGAAGATTCACAGCAGTGAAATCCAAAGCAATAGGTTGGCCTATTTTAAAATAATACTGATTAGCAGATGGACCCAGGGGGTGAATCAATGTACTAGATATGCACTTGGTATTGACCTTGTCTTTCCATAGAGACACATATGTACCATGAGCATGCTCTGACAGTTGTAGCAACACTGGACACAAACGGGCCAGCTGGGGCCGGTTAGGACCACCCCGGAGGAGGATGTTTAGCTGGGGGAGCCCATCAGCTTGTGTCTCATTAGCATGTCACATCTGGCAACATCTGTTCCTCCAGGAGGCAGCAATAACCATGTGCTCTGGTCAACAGAAAGCAAGGGACATGCACCAGCCTCTTGTGCAGAAATGAGCAGAGCCTCCTCACAGCACACTTTCTTCTCCACCTACTTGGGTCCCTGAGCTTTATCACTTCACCTTCCCCTTGCTCATATCCTCAACCTCCTTGCCCCTTTGTCCTTGTAAAGCACCCTTCTGGACAAAGCCCAGCTCTGTATCTACTCAACAGTTTACTTTCTCTATACCAATCGCCCAGCTGTTGAGCACTGCTGGAAAAACCACACACCCTGCATGCAAATGGTGCCATGATAAACTTTGGTTACCAATGCCATCTGGGCCCTTGTTATTGTGAGGCAGCCCCTCTGTGTACTCCTGGTTTGCTTACCGCCCCCCCCCATTTCCCCACCTTTCTATTCTAATAATAGATCCTTTCCTGTAATGATGCAGTGAGTGCCTACTCTAGACACAGCTGGCTGTGGTCCATTATGCACAGGACTATTTCAAACTTTTCTCAACTCTCCTCAAGTCCCTGGTCTCAGTGCCAATCCCTCTACTGAGTCCTAGTTCCCACTTCCATTGTCAACCCCAATAGGCAGTGTCTCCTCCTGCTTTATGAAGAAAGCTAGAGCCACCTCAGGTGAACTCCCTTGACGTCTTTCTTCCTCATCTGCTGATTCATTTTGTATCCAAACTCATCCCTTTCTCCTTCCCACCTCTTTGTGACAATAAAGGAAGTATCTCTCCTCTCGTGCCCAAGCATATCCCTCCTTCTGATCTTAATGCCTACTCAGGGACATATCTCTATGTGCCTGACATATCTCTTTTCTGACTTCTTTCCCTTTAGGAGCTGGTATCAGAGACTCTATTGCTTGGCCAAGAACTTTATCAAAACAGGGCAAGAAAGAATGCTGTGGATTGTATTGTGTCTGCCCCCGCTTTCCAAATTCATGTGTGGAAGTCCTATCTCCCAGTATTTCAGAATGTGACCTTATTTGGAAATGGGGTCACTGAAGATGTGACCAGTTAAAATGCAGCCATGGTTTCTCTGGGTCTTACTTTCCTCATCTGTGACATGAGGAGTCATTGGATTACCATTTTCATTGTGTGCAGTTCCACAATCTGTCGGAGCAGAGGTGGCACATGAGAGGGGGAGGTTGGAAGTGAGGGACCTGAACCCTGCATTTCTCCTTTGGCCACAGCCATTCCAGTTTTAACTGGTTTACAATTTGGGGCTCTTGGTGATATTTGGCTTAAAAAACATTTCCTTGTTTAAAAAATGAAATACAACATTTGAATCTGCTGGGTTAGGTGATCTCTCAGATCCTTTCTAACCACAATAGACTATGATTATAAGATTTTTCAAGGCAAAGCATATGGGTTTGATGAACAATATTGCACAGATTTTTCTCAAAAAGGCCTGGTTTAATGAACTCTGTTTCTTTTCAGTAAAAGAGACTTGATAAAAGACTTACTAATGCTATTTAATTTCTAAGCCTTTTAAAGAGGTTCATCTAAAACATTCGCATATTAGTAAAGTGATCTTGGGCAACCAAGGTGGCTTAGTAGGTTGAGTGTCTGACTTTGGCTCAGGTCATGATGGCACAGTCCATGAGTTTGAGCCCACATTGGGCTCTGTTCTGTCAGTGTGGAGCCTACTTGGAATTCTCTCTCTCTCCCTCTCTCTATGCCCCTCCTCCATGCTCACTCTCTCTCTCTCCTTCTCTCTCTCTCTCAAATAAATAATAATAGAAAAATCTTATTTTGAGCACTGTGTGTTGGAATTTGGGGTTTAAAAATATGCTTACTGTCTCCCTGCGGCTGAGGCCTGTGTGGAGACAAGAACCTGTGCATGAACAGGACATGCAGATGATGAACTCTTGAGGTTAACTGTGGCTGCCCCTTCTTTGTTCTCCCAGGACCTAATTCCAGACTGCTCAGTAAGTCTTTGTTGCCTGAGGACACATGCTGAAGTAAACCCCCTCAAGCTCAGTGAGAAGTCTTGGTGATAGAAAAAAACAGAACTTCTTTCTAAAGGAAGGGGTGGGTGAAGTAGAATCCACAAGTACAGATTAAGAGGGTGCGGTGCTCTTGATATAGGAGGGGGTAAAATGACAGGGTTTCTGTTTGTAGGACAGTTACCTGTGGGATGGAATAAGGGGAGCAATGCAGCCCTATGGCTTCCTCAGACCAGTCTGTCTTAAGTTCCTTGTTTCTTGGCAAATCATTTCATTTCATATATGGAAGCCAATGGACCCCTGAGTCTACATTTTTCTTATTTATCCTTGGATGTTTCTCTAGGTGGTATCTGATCCTTATATTTAAGGACCTGAAATGGGATCCTTGATGGGAAAGGATCTGGGTAGCTACTCGCATAAATCAGGTTCTCCAACCATCTTTGTCTCCCATGCCGCCATATGCAACTGGCAATGTTCATGGCAGGAAGTGCCCTAGAAATCAGGAGACCTGGGCCTTAGTCCCTGTTGTATGTGACTTTGGGCAACTCCGTCATTTCTCTGCCCCTGTTTCCTCATGTGTAAGACAAAAAGTCAGACAAAAGTATGTCCTCAATTCCATATGTCATATAGGTCATCACCTGGATATGTAACTGGCGGGACACCAGGAAAGGCATTATTGACCATAAATAGTATCTTTCTCTCTCTGTCTCTGTGTCTCTGTCTATCTCTGATGGTGATGTTTCTACTTTGCTATGTCTTTTAGATAAGGCCATGGAGGTGACAGTGAAATTGCGGTGCTATTTAATTCAAAGGCACAGAAGCTAAGCATTTATCAGTTGTGAACATCAGAGATGTTCTGTTTTCACCACCTGAGGAGTATCCTGAGGTCAGGCTTAAGGACAAAGATGTCAGAAAGGTCCTCATCAGGGAACTGGGCAATGTTCCCCCTGAGGAGGAGACCTGGAGAAGGAGGAACAGAGCAGGGGCTAAAACCAGCTGGATGCCCCTTACATTTCTGCCTCAAGGCAATTCTGGGCCTGGGACCTACACACTCAGGGGAATGCAATGGCTGTCCACTCTCTGGCCACTGACAGCACCTGAAAGAGAGGGCCCTAGAAACTACACACTTATTAAGTTGTCTTCCTTGGGAGTTTTTTTTCCTGGGCTGTGGAGCCTTGCTGAGATGTTGCTTGTCAGCTGATGGAGGCCGTCTACCTGTGGGATTCACACGGTTTATTTTGGTACGTAATTAAGACAGAAAGAGTTAATTAAAACCATTCAGAAAACAGTCCATCAGGCACCTGCTTGCAGGGCAAAAAGTAGGATTCTTTGCTGGGCTTTGGAAGAATGATTGTGTGCCTCAGCCTCCTCTTGGACCTCATTCAGGATTCTAACCAGGTTACCTAAGTAACTTCTTTTTAGTTACGGTATATAATTTTTCAATTTGTGTAAAAACAGTAAATAAATACCTGTGATCTTGTCAGGCCATGCCAAAGAATTTGTAGGGGATTTAATACCCTAATGCATTGGACACACTGGAATTTGGCTAAACATCCAAACTGGGTGGTTTGGCCCAGTTGAAGCCATTTAAAGGTTGGAGTATAGCCTTTCAAGTGACCTCGGGTCTTGTAGAATGATCCTGGAAGGGACTGGCTTTTAAGTGAGTCGGAAATTCTCAGGTGTGTTTTAGAGATCTACGAAACAGGCCTTCCCTTTGTTGTAAACAGGTTAACACTCAGGAAACAGTGGGATGAACAGGGCTGTGGGTTCACCCAAGGGCACATCCACATGGGCACCCTGGGGACATAGCAATGAAGTACTACGTGTTTGGAGGTTTTTTACAAACATCAAGATATTCCAAACTATGGCTGAAACCCTGACCAAGAAAAAGGGCATGACAATGATCGTGAAATAAACGAGGGTGGAAGTCAGAGTTATGAGGTCCTCCAAACCTTCTGCACGTAGGTAATGTCTTGCATGAGCTCATGGCGCTGATTCTTTTCCTGGTCTCTGCCAGCAAATTTTCAGGAATCTCTTAGCAGAAGAGAGGACTTTGCTGCACCTTCCACTCCTGTGAAGTTCTTGGATGCTGACTGTTTACAGGGACTTTCAACTGCCTTTTTCCGCCATCTGGTATTAATTCTTATTTCTTCTTCTTTACTAGGCTCTGACTCATCTCCACCCAAACTTTCAGGTTTCCTGAGGGCTTGCTTCCCCAGACATTGGCGCCCCACCTAGGTAAGGCAACTGGCCATGAAGAAAGTACAGCGTCAGTTCCCAGTCTCGGAGAACGGGACTGTGATTTATTCAATCATCCAAGTCAGAAGCAGAGAGGTGTTTGTCAGTGCTTTCTTTATGGCTACTGCCCACATCTCCCCAGTAATGGGGTCTTGTCCTTTCTATCTCCTTAAGATTTCCTTCTTCGGTCCGCTTCCTGCCCCCCAACCTGCCATCTCAGCTCCCACTGTCTTAACTCTTGCTGCCAGACCATTGAAATTTTCTTGCTACTTTATCCTCAAGGCACAGGGAAAGACTCTGAAAGCTTTTAACTGGGAAGTAACGGGATCACATTTCTTTGTCATAAAAATCGCACTGAATCCAGCGAATGAATTGGAAAGGTGACTGGCATGGAGGTAGCGAGAAATCCATCACAGAGCTGTGCCAGAATCCAGATGCTAAACCAGAGGGTCCCCATTAAGCTCAGGACAGAAACAATGAAAACGAGAGCAAGTGGCTATTTAGCCAGTTGGTGGATAAAGTGTAATACCCGATTGGAATTAGAAGGTGAATTGGAGAGTGTTTGTAATAAATGTCTCCCAGACAAAAGCGGAGGAGATTGCATGGATGATAGTATCAACCTAAGAGAAAAAATTCAGAATTAAGTTGGTGAGCAAATGATGAACTTAATGTAACATGTTAGGTTCCAGGGTCGTGTGGGGCATGTCATGTGGGGAGAAAACCCGTCAGCAGTTATATATACACAGCTGGCATTTCAACGTCCTGCAGACCTTAGGATTTGTCCATCTCCATATTTATATGAGTCGCTTCCTTAAAATAAATCAGAATATCTATAGCTATATATCCATGCTCCTACTTCTGTGTCTGTGGAGGACCCTGACTAATAAAGCACAGAATGGAGAAGAAAAGAAACAAAATAGGAAATAACTCGGGAAGGGAGAGTGAAAGGCAAGTGTTAGATGAATGAGGTCCATGAGAGCATACGTGCTCTGAAAATGCAGGGAAAGGGCGGGTGACTGTCTAGCTGTCTGTAATATCTGATGGCATTGGTGACTCACCAACGTTATGTAACTAGAATTAGCCTTCAGACTTTGCTGCCCTGGAGGTTATGTCTCATCGAAGTGAGGCTGCCTGGCTTGGCTTGTTTTCATGTTACTTAGGAGCCGTTGCTAGCATAAGGTCATACCCAGAAAATGGAACCCTCAGTAAGATTACTCAGAGACTTGGCTGCTTTTTCCCTGGCCATTTTCTCTTTAGGTTGAAAAAAGAAACAGCTCACTTGTCTAAAGTGACATTACCCATCACTTTGAAATATGCTCTATAGGCCGGCCCTGAAATCTGGTGGGGTTTTTTTTCGAGACTCATGAAAGAGAAGATTTGTTTTGAATAATGTAAAGCAATTTTTTTTGTTTGTTTTACTCTACAGATACTGTTTGACATGCCAATTTTTAGGAAACTACCTGCTGAAGAGAAGTTGAGGCAGAGGTGAGAATTTGCCCAGCCCATACCCAGTTAATTTCTGACACAGTGATGGGATACCTTAGAAACCAGAAGGGTGATTTAAATGAGAGGTTTATTGGGCACAGAGAATTAATTTTGTTTCTGCTCTACTTTTATGATCCTTTTTGTTATTAAAGTAATGATGATTGGGGTGCCTGGGTGGCTCAGTCGGTTGAGTGTCCCACTTTGGCTCAGGTCATGATCTCACACTTAATGGATTTGAGCCCCACATCGGGCTCTGTGCTGACAGCTCAGAGCCTGGAGCCTGCTTCAGATTCTGTGTCTCCCTCTCTCTCTGACCCTCCCCTGCTCAGGCTGTCTCTGTCTCTCAAAAACAAATAAAAAACTTAAAAAGAATTTAAGAAACAGTGATTCAAAACTCACACTAAGGTATCAGAATCTTAAATTGTGGGGTGCCTGGGTGGCTCCATTGGTTAAGCGTCGGACACTTGATTTTGGCTCATGATTTCAGGTCAGAAACTCAAGTCTGAAATTCTAACCTGGCTCTGCCATTTTTCCCCCTTAAACTAGATTTGAACCTCAGGAGACCTTCTGGAGTGTTTGCTGAATTCTAATGGGAACTGAGCCCTCCAAATATTATTCTTCTTATGGTTTGCTAACATTTTTTCCTGGACACACATCATCCTGAGATGTCTTGTAACCCTTGTTTTCCAGACTATTTGAAAGCTAAAGTATGCAGACATTCAACTTCCAAGCTGATCCAGATTTTTCATGATCTAGCCAGGGTAAGCAAGGATTCCAGGGAGGGCCAAAGATTTAGACCGCCTGCATTAGAATCACTGGGAACACTTGTTTAAAGTCCTGATTCTTGGCGGTTGGATGGCTCAGTTGGCTAAGTGTCCATGATCTCAGTTCAGATCATGATCTCTCAGTTCATGAGTTCAAGTTTCACGTTGGGCTCTGTGTTGATAACATGGAGCTTCCTTGGGATTCTCTCTCTCCTTCTCTCTCTCTCCCCCTCCCCTGCTCATGCAAGCATTCTCTCTCTCTCTCTCAAAATAAATAAATAAACATTAAAAATTGATTCTTGGGACCTATTCTAAAGCTATCTTCTGAGTCTCTATGGGAGGAGGCCTGAGAACCTTCATTGTTCACAAGCCCCACACCCCACGCTGGCCCATTCCTGGTGATTCCTATGTGCAGTAAAGTTGAAAGTTAATAGAAGTGAAAGGGTCTTAGATTATCAGCCGAAAGTCTAGAGTTCAAATCCATTCACTACCGGGGTAGTGTTGGGCAAGTTACTTCTTAGCTGCCAGCCTCATTTTCCCATATGTAAAAATGAATATATTTTATAGGAGTTATACATGTTTTCCCTTGAGAATTAAATAAGATAAGACATATGACAAGGCTGGAAAATATGGAGGTCTTGCTGGATATTAGTACACTGTACCCTAAGAGAGAGGAAAAAGGGATGGTGACCTCACAGTAATCTTTGTAGAGCATGAGAGGTATATGTTTTGCAGCAATTCTCAAAGGCTCATGTAACTCCTTTTGGATGCACAAGAACAAGAAGACTTACCCATTAAGTGGCTTTACTACCTGCTAAGACCCTATTAGTGTAGGAGGTGGGATACTGTGCTACCAGGAAGATGAGATGCTAACAAGACACTTTCAGAAAAACATATTCAGGCTAACATAAAAGTGGAGTAACTCAGTGTCCTACTTCAGCTCAGGTCATGACCTCATGGTTCGTGGGTTCAAGCCCCACACTGGGCTCTATGTTGACAGAGCCTGCTTCAGATTCTGTATCTCCCTCTCTCTGCCCCTCCCCTGCTCTCTCTCTCACACACATGCACACACACACACACACACTTTCTCTCTCTCTCTCTCTCTCTCTCTCTCAAAAATAAATAAGCATTTTAAAAACAGTGGAGTAAGTTAGCTAAAAACATATAGTGAAAGTGGTGTCTTTATAGGTATGTTCCTCAACAGGGGACCACATGCTCTACATCACTGACTCATCTAGGGGACACTGGGTAATGTCTGGAGACATTTTTGATTGTCACAACTGGGAGAGATACTACTGCTATCCACTGGGCAGAGGCCAGGTGTGCTGGTAACCGTCTAAGGGTGCATAAGACAGTTGCTCACACAGGGAATTATCTGTCTCAAAATGATAATAGTGCCAACGTTTAGAAACTGTGCTGTGAGTTAAGACAGGTGACTGAGTCATGATGACAGAAGGAGGCCTGCAGGTGGCTAAACACTGCCCGAGTGACAGCCTCCAGCTACTGTATTGCAAAGGCTTATGGATAAACAACGGGACCCAGTGTTCTGTGAGCTGGCCGGTCACCATAAACCACATCCCATGTCACTCGTTCAACGGAGCCCGTTTCCTGCTCGTTTCCTCAATGGAACCAGGGGACAAGCATGCTGAAAGCTTTGGAGAAGGAGGAGGAATTGCTCTCTGCAGGAGCGGAAGAGCAATTGTCTCACTTTTTTGCCAGGAGGGTAGAGCAGTGGGAAGCACCTAGGAAGCCATGCTGCCAGAGTCCCGCGCAGACCCATGACAAGTACCTTCCATGCTTACAGGGATGCTACAGAGGCGCTCAGCATTCTGGGATGTGATTAGATCCAAATGGCCGTTGGTTTATGCTAACCTTTGCTAGTATCTTGCTTCTCTATGGGATCCTTGGCTTTGTTTCATGGACTGCTCCCAGTGCTTCCAGTTTAATGTCTTGTTTTATTCCCTCCACTTGATTCCCTGTCTCTTCTTATCTCCTCTTTCCTGACATGGCTTGTACTCTGGGGCTGTAACCTCTGGGAATCCATCTCATTGGTTGTCCTGGACTCTCCTGCGCAAGCTCGCCTGTGTGGAGACCTGGCTTCCTAGTTTTCTTTTCCTGTGCTCCCTTACGTGCCCTGGCTTCTCTTTAGCATTTTCATACATGCTGCCTTCCTGCTTGCAGGGCCATCGCTACGGTAGGCAGGACCAGTTTGGAAGGACACCAGGCTGGGTTTAAAGACTCTGCTGCCACCATATTAAAAGTCTTAATAGTTTTTTCTTTGAGCTTGTATTTTGTAAGTGAACTCTGATGGGACAACAGAGCATGCACAGGAACAGAAGAGATGCATCTAATATGCATGTCTGCCTTCTCTTGTTACTCCGTTCTTGTAGCATGTTCTACAGGAACACAGGATTCCAGTGGACCCACAGGTGTGGCAGTTCTTGGAGATTCAATATGAATGAATAGCACTGACTGCCTACCACTGGTTAAGCTGGGAGAGAGGACACCACCCGCCCCCAGAGGCCACACTTTCCTTTCAAACCAAAACTTGTTTCACGGGCACCCTCCTACACTGTTGATGGGAATGTAAACGGGTGCAGCCGCTCTGGAAAACAGTGTGGAGGTTCTTCAAAAAATTATCCATAGAACTCCTCTCTGACCCGGCAATAGCACTGCTAGGGATTTACCCAAAGGATACAGAAGTGCTGATGCATA
>NC_043706.1:17161665-17177780 GCF_006229205.1 Suricata suricatta | reverse complement strand
AAAAAAAAAAAAACAAAACACCAAGCCGTGACAAGTGAAGAGAGAGACTGGATGAAAGGGAAAAGCTTTTATTTCAGTACCTCTAATGGCATCTTCTTCTTGTTTTAAAAAAAACGGGTGCCTACATTTCCATTTTGCACTGAGCTCTGCCTGTGTGCTTTTATTTTCTAAGGCCAGAACCAGTGTCTCTTTGTGGGCGACTGTGCTCAGGCTGTAGGAATCCATTGGCCCGTATGTGCAGACAGTGCGCAATGCCTGGGAAAGGACGGTCCCTGGGAGCAGGGCTGAACCAATGGCTGACGGATTCAGAGGTATAAATACTGCAGCTTCCAGGACACTGAATCCAGGCTCCCCTGGGGGTTACCAAGCCACCTGCTCTGTGACTTCGTTTGGTAGCACCCCTTTGCCTGCTCTTTACCTTCGTGGTCCCACTGCCTTAGCAGTTTTTCCTGGGAAGAACTCTGAAACAGTCACTTTCATTCAACCCAAAGCAGCATCTCTATGTCTCCTGAAACCTAGGACCTCTCCAGCCGAAACATTTAAGTATGCTGTGCACAAGCTCACCTACCCTTTCCAGTTTTATGATTCACTCTGACAAGGCCATGGTTTTTGTGAGGTGTCAATGATCACGTGCCCAGGATCAGGTTGTGTGGTAGGAAACAGCACTACGGACATACCCGAAGGAGTCCTCTGTATAGGTCAGTGTCTGACGTTGATACTGAAAGTTTTGATACAAAAAATCTTTCTGTGCTGGTCAGAGGCAATTTGGGAAGCACTTTGGAGAACTGGTCCACCACGGACCACTCTGCCACCATCAGTGTCGGGTGCAGATCTGGGCTGAGACCCAGATGAGAGAAGACTGGATGGCCTGGATCTCAGGGAAATGTGCTCTTTGATCTAATGATTTTGATGCTACAGCTCGTCTTCCTTTGCAGGGAGACAGGAAAATAAAGCCTACAAACAATAGGCTTTGTCTTACCTTTTAAAATTAGTCAGATTCTGCGAAAATTAGGGTGAAACTAAAACAAAAATTTATCCAGTGGAAAAAGTCTCTTCAACAAATAGTTTTGGGAAAACTGGATGGTGACATGCAGAAGAATAAAACTGGACCACTTTCTTACACCATACACAAAAATAAACTGAAAATGAATTAAAGACGTAAATGTGAGATCTGAAATAATAAAATTCATAGAAGAAAAACAGAGGCAGTAATTTCTTTGACATTAGCCATAGAAACATTTCTCTAGATATGTCTTCTCTGGCAAGGGAAACAAAAGCAAAAATAAACTATTGGACTACATCAAAGTAAACAGCTTTTGTACAGTGAAAGAAACCATCAACAAAGCCAAAAGGCAACCTACAGAATGAGAGAAGATATTTACAAATGATATATCTGATAAGGGGTTATTACCCAAAGTATATAAATGACTTCTATGCTCAGTACCCCCCAAATCATGGGGAGAAGACCTGAATAGATGTTTTTCTTAAGAAGACATACAGATGGCCAACAGACACATGAAAAGATGCTCAACATCACTCATCATCAGGGAATGCAAATTAAAGTCACAATGAGATATCACCTCACACCTGTCAGAATGGCTAAACTCAACAACACAAGAAACAACAGGTGTTGTTGAAGATGTGGTAAAAAAAGAACTCTTGTGCAAACTGGTGCAGCCACTCTGGAAAAGAGTATGGAAGTTCCTCAAAAATTTTAAAATAGAACTACTGTATGATCCAGTAATTCCACTCTTGGGTATTTACCCAAAGAAAATGAAAATACTAATTCATTGATAGATGAATGGATAAAGAAGATGTGGTATACACACACACACACACACAAAACACACACACATATGTGGTATATATATATATTCCTGGGGTGATATATACACAATGGAATATTATTCAGCCTCAAAAAAAAAAAAGAGATCTTGCCATTTGCAAGGACATGGATGGAGCTAGAGAGTATAATGCTAAGCAAAATAAGCCAGTCAGAAAAAGACAAATACCATATGATTTCTCTCATATGTGGAATTTAAGAAACAAAACAAACAAAGAAAAAAGAGGCAAACAAAAACCAGACTCTTAAATATAGAGAACAGCCATGTGGTTGCCAGACAGGAGGTGGGTGGGCAGATGGGTAAAATAGATGAAGGGGATTAAGAGCACACTTATCATGATGAGCACTAAGAAATGTATAGAACTGCTGAATCACTATATTGTACACCTGAAACTACTATATCACCATATATTGACTATACTTCACAAAAAGCTATCATCTTTTTCTACTCATCTAGGTACATGGTTACTTGAGCCATGTTGGAATGCCTTCTCACCTTCTCTGACTGGAGAATTCTTATCCATGCTCCAGAATTCAACACAAATGCAAATAGCCTCTCTTTCCATGCCACGTAACTACCCGATGTAAGTATTTGTGTGTATATTTACTACTCTTAAATGATAAGGACCTTGGATCCACATTTTTATCTTATTAATTTTTAAAGTCCCATAGTCTTGTGCAGAACTTGGCACATGACTGATCTCAGAAGTGTTTGAGGGGATAACCATAATGGCAGGTAGTATGAGCCTGGCACCATGCTAAGTACTTTAGATGCGTTATCGTCTTTCCTCCTCACCCCAAACTGAGGCCAAAGAAGGTTAAGTAACTTGCCTGAGATCACACAGCCTCCCTAGGAATACAATGGGGTCAGACTGAGGTTTGCTAGCACAGGAGCCTGTGTTGTTCACTATGGAGTGAATGAAGTCTGTGAATAGGTATTTCCAAGGCTGTCAGGAAGAGTACTCATTAAGAAGGCTTGTCTGTACAACAGCCTTTTAATTAAACAGTACAGCCAAGTTACGTACATTAAAAAGAAGTCATTTTTACCTCCCAACTCGGCCTGGAACAATTTCATCATATCTAGCTTCAACCAAGTCCACTGAGCTTTGTTATCAGAAGGACTTTTTGTGCAAGTATTTAGCTCCTGTGCGAATTAAAAGCAATACAGAAACCAAGCACAGCTGCAGAATTAGACTGCTCTCAGCTCATGATTACAGCTTGCTGCAGGACTCCTCCAAAATTGCGTTGTGTGTGTTCAGCACCTAAGAAATTCATGAGGGTGGTACTGATACACCAATTAAAGACACTGGTATTTTTGGCCCTATGGGGCCAAGGAAGGAAAGGGATTTTGTTATTGTTGTTGTTATGAGAAACACTTTCTTTATTATTCACTAGGGTATTTCAAAGTATTACCAAAGAATATGAACATCATATTGAGTTATCTGAACATGCTGGACATGCATGGCCTAATGGGTGATGTTTTACAGTGGACTTGTTTTCCATTTCAGTGTGGATTCATTAAAAAAAAAAAGTCACAAAAATCCACCAGTTTCCCTGACCCTGCCTTCCTCCAGCCTTTGTCATTGAGAATGTGGGAACATGTGGGTAGGTCAATATCAAGACTGTGGGCTTGCCTGGACCTGGTTGATCCTACTCCTGCAGTGATTTGCTTCCTTGTCCACCGAGGAACTAAAGGCCCCAGAGGTCAGGCAGTCTGGACTTGACATTGTGATTTATACCTACCCAAACTTTGAGGATGACTAGGTTGCAAGAACATAAGAAATGAACTCAGATAGGAGGAAAGGTTTGTGAGAGCCACAAAAGAGAGAGAAGGAGGAAGGTTACATAGGGGAAAAGTAATGAATTGATGGTTAGGAAACTTGAGTTTCAGGTACTGTGACCACATCATTTATTATCAAACTTGTACATTTTTGAGAGTGAGAGGGATTACTACTGATAAGTGTGCTGGGACAATGGTCACAGATGGAGATTGTCCTGGAGTGGTGTGCTCCTGACTGTTCTAGGGCACTGACTAGCTGTCTAACCTGCAGCAAGTCACTTAGTATCTCTGGGCCTCAACTTCTTGCAATGCACTCAGTGATGGTAGAAGTACCCACTAACTGGTGCTGGGAAATGAGTGTGTTAGGAGGTAGTTGGTTGTGACAGTGACTGAAGGCAGACACCACTAGCATTTTGTGTCCAGAATCTGAGAACGCTAATATGACCCTTGAGAGCATTCCCATGATGAAGAGTCAGCCCCTCAAAGTGTTAAAAGCATCCCTCCTGAGAAACACCAACTAACAGAATGGCTTTTAATTCTTATATGTGAAGAATTCTTAGACGCTGGAAGAGGGCTCAAGTCACCCTGGACAAACTTCTGTAGTGCCAGGCCATCGGGCAGAAGTTTTGGATGGAGCAGGTTAGTTTTGATAGCCCCTGAATAAAAGCAAAGAGCAGAGGGCACCCCAGAAGACACTGTGTAACTCATCCCCCCCCCCAAGAAAAAGTATAAAAAGTATTCTGTGGGGTGTTTTTCTTTTTTTCCCATGTTGACAGAATTGTTGAATAATTGTCTTCATTTATTTATGAGATGGTTGACATGGTACCCGAAAGCAGAAAAACAACTGGACGAACGCTAAAGCTGCAAGTAGGCAGCTGACATCGTGTCCTTTGTCTCTGCTTTGCTTTTGTGATAAACTTGGACTTCTCCTGAATTTGGTTCCATTCACTTCTGCTAGAAGTGTGTAGCAAACCAGTTTTCTACCAGTCTTCCCATGGAATGGTGGATTCAGCTTTGTTGTGAGTTAATGGCCCCAGGGGAGAGCAGACTGAGGACTCCCTCTCCACAAGATGCCTCTTAAAAAGAACAAGGTCATTGACAACTCACAAAGGAGGCTGTGGCCATAAATATTTCAGAATTTGGCTTCCTTAGTATTTTAAATAATGAAAAACATTTGCTTGCTTGAGACTTCTAAGTCCTCCAGTCTTTGGATTCCACCCTTGGTGTCTTGCTTCAGAATTCCATGGCGAGGCACAAGCATGACGTCATGGTCAGGAGAAACATGTACCATGTAAAGCCTGGGCCGGAGAGAAGTGCTAAGCTCTCAAGAGAGCTCTAAGACAAATACATACATGCAGCCTAGCGCATGTCAGAGACCCGTGTGAGGGCAAATATCTTTATGACTTTGGTCCTGGGAAGAGAGACCAGGCCTGGGATTAGAATTTACAGCTGACAAGCTGCTGATGAGGCAGTAATGGCCATTTAGTGCATGAATGGCCATTTTGGGAACAAGGGGCTTAGCACGCCAGGCTGAAAATCTCAGAGTGAAGCCGAGGGTAACCCCATTCACCTTTGCTGGAATAAGTTAACTCACCCACAATCTGTCTCTTGGGCCTTTTCTCTGCCTTCCTTTGGATTTACAGCCCTTCCTGCAGTTCTTTAGAGCTTTGAAACACATGACAATTTAGCATCAGGGGAATTTCCAAGACCAGAGGAAGAATATCTTTCTCGGCTATAAACGTCATTCTGACATTCTTCTCATCTGTAATGTTTCAAGAGGCCTTGAAATGTGCACAGCTTGCCCCCTGCAGAGTCCCCACCCTCTAAGCGCTCACAACTTCCCGAACCTGTCTTGCTCACAAGAGTGCTTACAGATGTCTCCCGCTCCCCAAAGCATCAGCCAACTTTAGTTTAGTCATTCTCAATCGGGAGCAGCTTTGTCCCGTAGGAGGGGACATTTGGCAATGTCTCAAGACATTTTTGATGGTCACAAGTGGGAGAGGGGTGTTACTAGCATGTAGGGGATGGAGGCTAGAGGTGCTTCTAAACATCCTCCAATGTAAGGGATGGCCAACCACAATAAAAAAGGATGCAATCTACAATGTCGGTAGTGCCATGGTTGAGAAATCCTGCATTAGGGCAGCAGGAGACCACCTCTGCATAGGTCAAGAACGTCATTGTCTAAACTTGCACTATCCAGTGGAACTTTGGGGATAATGGAAATGTTTAACACGGTGCCATCCAGCATGGTGGCCATGAGACACGTGTGGTTATTTAGCACTTGAAAGGTGGCCAGTGTGAGTGAGGGATCAAATTTTAAGTTTTATATAATTTTAATTAATTAAATTATAATTATCCTATGCAGGTAATGACTACTATACTGGAGAGTGCAGATCCATATAATGGGAGCTTAGAAACACTGAGAGATAGCTTGCCCTACCAGTTATTTACTCTACCAGTTTATAATTACAGTTTTCACAATTAGACACTCCTTCTTTCAGCTAAGACTTTGACCCATTCTGATATGACACACCCTGGAAGGGAGATGACATTTAACATATAAAAACTGGTGCTGATTTTTAATATGACTAATGGACCTTGGACCTGGAAGATATTTTGATAGGAACCCAGGGCGCTGAGGGCTCTGATCTGAAGGAGAGGACACTGAGTCTGAGCAGCTGACTAAGAGGGAGATATCTAGAGTAAACTGGAGGACGTCAAGTCATAGGCTAGAGATAGCAAAAGTAAGCTTTGCTCACTTTAATCATGTGCATTCTGTTGAGAAGAGAAGCCAAATATTTCCCATTCCCATTCAGACACATGTTCTTTGGACATTAGTGCCAACAGGCAGCAGGAAAGACAAAGTATGTGACAAAGATGGCCTGTTTCCTGCCCCCCTACATGCCTTTAGTTCAGACCAAATCTTCAAACACTGAAATAATATGGTGTCCCCTCCCATACGTAAGTCCAAATAAAAGCAATGCTAAACCAACAGAACACAACTTACTTTTAATCTCTTTACAAAATTTTGGATAAGTTCATCAAAGCCATTTGTTTTGAATTCTGCTGGTGCCTTAAGCAAACAAATGCCTCCTGGTTAATCTAGCCCTGCTTTGGGGGTTGAGTTTTAGGACCTATTTTTACATAATCCATTGAATGTCTAGCTTGTGATACAATTTGCATACATGGAATATTGTATACTCATTGCAAAAATTTCTAGAAAAGTCATCCACCTCCGTGGGTAAGTTACATCTAGCCATATTTCTTGCGATTGGGAGAAAATACTAACTAAGCCAAATTAAATTGCACCAAACCAAACCATCTTTCTTAAATGTTCCTTAGGGCTCAAGCTGGAGCTCCTGGTGGCATCAGATTTGGTGATTCCCAAGGGTGAACAATGGAGATCGAACTGAAAGAGTAAGTCTACCAAAGTTATAGGGGACTTGGGTATAAAAAGAGCTAAAAAACAAAACAAGATGAGAGTTCCTCTGCTCAGAAAGACAGAAGTTGAGAGAGATGTGTGATGCAGAGAATAGAGAGTTGCAAGTACGGGCTTGTTCACAAATCTCTAGATTGCCTGAACATGGCAGAGGAGAAAGGGGTATGGAAGGGAAGGTAGGGAAAGGAACCTTTTTGTACTAGTTCACACAGGTTATTATAACAAAAATACCATAGTCTGGGTGATTGTAAACAACAGAAAGCTGTTTGTCACAATCTTGGAGGTTGGGAAGTCCAAGATTAAAGCACTGGTAGATTTGGTATCTGGTGAGAACCTCTTTTTGGCCCAAAGACATATTCTTGCTATGTCCTCACATGGAGGAAGGGACACGAGCTCTCCCTGGGGTCTCCGTGATGAGGGCACTGAACCCATTCATGAGGGCTCCATCCCATGACTTAACAGCCTTCCAAAGGCTCCACCTCCAAAGACCACCACACGGGGGATTCCATTTCAGTATATGAATGGGGAGGGGGCAAACATTCAATCTTCATCATCTGCCCCTGTCCTCCTGAAATTTATATCTTCCCCTGTCCTCCTGAAATTTATATCTTCTTGTATATAAAATGCCTTCAGTTTATTATAATAGCCTCACTATCTTTACCTTATTCCAACAGCAATTCAGAAGTCTAAAGTCCAAAGTATTATCTCAATATTGTCTAAATCAGATATAGGTAAGACTGAAAGTAAAATCCATCCTGAGGCAAATTCCTCTCTAGTTGTGAGACTGTGAAATGAGACAAGTCTCATGCTTTGCAAATACAGTGGTAGGGAGGCATAGGATAGACATTACCATTTCTGTGGAGAAATAAGAAAAAAGAAAGTGATGTCAGGTCCCTTGTAACAAGCCCCAAAATCTAATAGGACAAGCAGTATTAAGCTTCAAGTCTCAAGGATAATACTCTTCAGCTCTGCTTTTCAGCCCACTGGGGTGGCAACATCACTCCATGGCTCAGTGGGACAGTCCCCCATGGCTCTCATCTAGGGCTCTGTCTCTGCTCCTGCCCCAGTTCTCTGCCAAGCCATGATCCACCATGGTTTTCTGCTGGGACCCAGAGTTCTCCCCACATGACCTTGTCCATGCCATGGTTCCACTGGATACAGCCCAAGTCTGGGGCTCTCTGTGGGGGAGATGACCCCACCCTTTGAAATCACTCAGCACCCAATGACCTCTGAATTGCCTTCAGGGTCATCCTGTCATTGTCTTAGAGAACAGCCCCTGGCATCTGTTGTGATCGATGATCCATGCTGACCTTATCAACTCATTGCTTGGCCATATTTCCAGTGTCCTCATCTGTTTTGCAATATAGATAGGCTGAGAGTTTTCTAAATCTTTAAGTCCTGCTTCCTTTTCACTTTACAATCTCATCTTTAAGTTTTTACTTTTCTCTCTTCTCAAATTTTACTATAAGCAGTCAGGAGGAGCCAAGCTGACCTTCAATAGTTTGCTTCAAAATAGCTTCCACCAACTATTTAATTCCATTGCTCACTATTACTATGTTTCACAACACGAGAACAATAACACAATTCAGGCAAATCCCTTGCCAATTGGTAACAAGGATGGCCTTTCTTCCAGCTTCCAATAACATATTCCGCATTTCCATCTGAGACATCATCAGAATGGCCTTTACTGACCACATTTCTACTAACATTCTGCCCATGATTACTTAGGTATCTTCTAAGAAGATTGAGGTCTTCTCTGAAATTCTCTTCTTTTCTTTCTGAGTTCTCACCAGCGTCACCCTTAATGGTCTATTCTTGGCAATGTTGGCTTTTTCTAGCATGCACCCCAAAACTCTTTGACCCTCTGCCCATCACCTGGTTCCAAAGCTTTCACATTTTAGCTGCACTTATAGCAGCACCCCACTTCTCAGTAGCAGTTTCGGTCTTAGTCCATTGGGGAAGCAATAACAAAAATGGTACATTTCTCACAGTCATGGAGGCTGGGAAGTTCACGATCAAGGCAGACTTGATGTCTGGTGAGATCCTTCTTCCTGATTCATAGACATCTTCTCACTGTGTCCTTACATGCAGGGGAGTTCTCTGGGGTCTCTTCTATAGGAGCACTAATCCCATTCATGAGGATTCCACCCTCATGACCTAATAACCTCCTAAAGGTCCATCACATTGAGGATTAGGCTTCAACACATGAATGGCAGGAGGGACACAGATATTCATTCTAAGGCAATTAGTTAATATAATAAAATATGGTGGTAGTTAGGGGGGTGATTTAAGAGCTTTTTATCCCAATGCCAAAGGCTGCAGAAATAAAGAGCTCAAAAGATGTTTAAATATAAAATGGCAGTTCCATAATGAATCATTGATTAGAGAAAACAAGGGTGTTTAAAGCTAATTTCTTGAAATAAGCATAGAAAGAGGCTTCATCTCTTGCCCATAATGACCCCTGTGCCATTTCTCAAAGCAGACACTGGATCAATCTTGGGTTTATTTCTTAAGGCCATACATGCTCAACATCATAACTGAATTTGCAACCAAACCAATTTTGACACAAACAGCATTTCCAGGTAGAAGTGGGAGCTTCTCTGTGGCAGCAGCAAGCCCAGGCACATGGGGTGGGGGTCTGCAGTTCAAATGCGCTAATAGCTGTTTTTAAACAGATCCACTCTAAGTCTTGAGAGTGTAATGGCTGATTATTGGGTCAACAAACATGAAAAGCTTTGTCATTGGCCCATACTTGGACCAGAAGCAACATGTCTTTCATGAGCATTTAGGATGAAAGGTAGAAGATTAAAAAAGAAAATGTTGGTAATAGTGAGCAGCATAGGAGGGTCCTTGTAATGTGTGTTTGCCCTAAGAGAAAAAGCAGAGCAATAAGATCTATGAAATGTCCTTGATCTTTTCTCATCCCATAATCCCTGAGTTACCTTCACGTTTCCATCACCAGGCCTGTGGGGTAGTATTTCCAATCAGATTTCCAGCTTTTAGGTACATGAGATGATGTTGTCACTCATATGTAGTGGTGCAGGGAACACTGGTTCAAGGCATACTTCACTGAGTATGAATTTGACCATATAATTCCCCATTTTAAAATCCTTAAAATTCATCAGTGGTCTCCATTACCTCCCGGCTGGAGACGTGAGCTCCTTGCCCACATGTACACCTCTCACCTTTGCTCCCGACACACTGAGATCTTTCTGGTTCTCCAAATACTCCCTGTTCTCTTAAAACTCCACCCTCTGGCACACGCACTTCCCTCAGAATCATTTGCATCTTCTCAATGACAACCTCAACAGCCCTTGAGTTAGATTCTCTTCTGCACTCCATGTTTAACTTTATTGTAGCGCATCATGTCCTATTGAAATTATGCCCCAACTTAACTGTGAGATCCTGAAGGCCAGGGAGTGGTGCTATTATGCAGTCATCCTTGCTTCCCCAATGCCTAGCACAGTGCCAGGCACAAAGGTAATAGCAGGTTAATAAATGCTTAATGATGGAATGGGTGAGTTTCAGTGAGTTGTAAATAATAGAGAACTTTTCAACATAGGCCCATCCATATTTTATCTTTGACAGAATAAATGCTATTAGACCAGTTAATTCTTTCCTCATATCAGCTCCATATAGTTAAAGATGTAGTTAAATCCCATCAAATAAGAAATGGAAAGAGGAAGTGAGAACAGAAACAATTCATACATTTCAGGTAAGGAAGGAAGAAAGGAAAGACAGGAGGGAGGGAGTCAGGAAGGAAGGAGGGAAGGAAGGAAGGAGGAAAGGAAAGAAGGAGGGAAGGAAGGAGGGATGGAAGGAGGAAAGGAAAGAGGGAAGGAAAGTTTTCTTACTGAAAGTTCATCTCAGATGTAAGAGAAGAAATTATTTATATTTTGTTCTGAGGTCCATGAACCAAAAACAAAAAAACCAAAACAAGACAAAACAGAAAGTGACAGAATACATTATTTTCCATCCATGAGATTAGAAGAGGGTTGTCTTTCAGCTCCCAGTCCTTCAAAAGACACAAACTGCATTTCAACCAGAAACCTTTTCTAAAGCAGCTCAGGAGTGTGGGAGTTGCATTAGACAATGGAAAGCAAACTGAGCCCAACATAAAGTTCCTGATGAATTAGTCTGTTTATTTCCCAATAAGTCCCCTTTTCATTCTTCAGAAATGAATAAGCTTTATTATTCACCTCTATTGGACTTATGGTGTCTCGCCTACATAGATGCCTCTCTTGCAAAGAGCCACTCCCCCTCCTCCACATCTTGCTGTGGAGAGACCAAGGGAGTGGTAAGACAAACAAACCCTCCCAGGATGTGGGGAAGACATCAGGTGAGTGACAGGTGCAGAGGCCGGCCAGGGCCACACCGCCTGGAGAGGTTTCCCCTCCTGGCAGAGAAGTCTGTCTCTACTTGCTTCTCTCAGATTGCTCATCAAGTGCGGCTGGGATTTGGGCAGCCTGCAGCTGTGTTTAGGAGTACATTTGCTTTATCTACCACATCCTTTGAGGATTTCATTGCAGACCATTTTATCTACTTTAATGAACGCTCTGGCAGTTTCTGAACATGGGGTTGTGTCTGCATGCCCTGAACGGTGGTTATTTTCGCCACTGTTGAGATTGAATGGAACAGATACTCACATATCCTTTTCCATATCTTTTTCATGACATGCCCTTCATTTTGGGCCATAAACAAGTAGATGGCCAAAGAGAGAAAGGCTTTAGCTCAAAAGTTGGGGCTGTCCAGTTTTCCTCCTTCCCCTCACACCCTATCAGCTAATCAATCACATCCTGCTGCTATTTGAATTCTCTAACACTTTTCAAGTCTCGCTAAATAAATATGGCATATCCATTAGAAATCAAGTTGTACACAGTCCCTTCATGGAATAGGGAAATATATAAAGTGGAAAAAGCAGGTGATAAAATAGAGGAAATGACTACATGTGTGCATATGTATGTATGATTTTGAAAAGAACCTAATAGGATATACACATAAAAATAATAATGCTTATTCCTGGAGTGGAATTAAGTGCCATTTTAATCGTATTCCTTCTACATTTATAATTTTTTTCCCAAAATTTTTACATTGGGCACATTCTAACTTTTATAATCTGAAAAATTCATACAAAATGCTAAGAAAATGAAGATACATGCAAAGCAAGTATTCCTTGTACTTTCTATCCCTGTCGCCCCTACCAGTTTATTGTTGTTTTGATTTTCACCTAGAAATTTCTCCTTACATGGTACCCTGTCGTGAGCCTCTCCCACCTTTAATACACTCCCTCTCCTAACGATCTTCCTGAAAAGGCAATCTCTCTAAGTAGCTCCCCCAAATCCTCCAGGGGTTTCTGTAGGACAAAGGAGTCCAAAATTCTCAGGCCAATGATTAAAACACTTTAGAAGCTGTGTGCACCCAAAGTTCAAATCCAATTCCTATGCCTCCATCCTGGGTCACCAGAAGGCTGTCTGGGCCTTCTCCTGCTATGAGCATCGAATCCCCTGGGACTCTCCTCTCCCCTCCTCCCCTCTGCCCTGCCCTCGCCAATATCATTTACTCTCTGACTCAACCTTGGAGAGTCAACTCTTGCGTCATTTCCCACACGAAGCCTTCCTCGGCATCTCCAGGTAGAGCTAGGGGCTTTCTGTCTTGTTCACATCTCCACCTCAGCATTTTCCACAGCAATATGATTATTATGTTATGCATCTCTTTTCTCTACCTGGAAGGCAGGAGGGTCTCTGTCCACCTCTGCAATCAGCTCTGAGGGGAGCGTAACACACGAGTAGGTGTTTCATAGACATTACATTACATTACAGAGTGAATATACCCTTAGCTGGTGTGATGAGAAGAGGGAAGGAGAAACTTATCTGAACTTATTTTATTGATTTCCTGCTCTGGTTGTAGAAGCTGTGATTTTTAGTTGACTAACTTTAGACTCTCTTTCCTCAGACGAGGGTAAGGCATGCCCAAATTTTAGGGTCTTCAAATTTATACCAGCATTTATCCACTTTCTTCATTTGGGGGATGCATCTTATTAGCCATGCCTTAAAGACACACTGCAAAATACTTCCTTTCTGTGAGCAATATAATTCTGGATAAGCAAAATGTTATTTGGTGTTGTGGGTTGAATTGTGCCCCCACAAAATTCATATGTTGAGTTCCTAAACCTCCAATGCCTTCAAATGTGACCTTATCTGGAAATAGGGTTGTTGCAGATGTAATTAGTTAAGTTAAAGTGAAGTCATTCGGGTGGACCCCCTAATCCATTATGACTATTCCAATACAATGTCCTTGGGAAAAGGAGAAGTTTGGACAAAGACACACACACACACACACACACACACAGCGCTATATGAAAATGAAGATGGAGATCAGGATGGTGCTTCTATAGCCAAGAAATGCCAAGAATTGCCAGCAAACCACTGGAAGTTAGGGGAGAGGTATGGATTCTTTCCCAGTGCTCTCGGAAGGAACAAGCCCCATGGACACCTTGGTCTCAGACTATAGGCCTCAAGAACTGTGAGATAATAAACTTCTCTTGTTAAGCCACGCAGTTTGTGGTATATTTTTTAACAGCAGTTCTAGTTAACAGATATACCCAGGGAACCTTAAGTGAAATATCAGAGAGACGGATGATATCCTAAATGTCCTCTATTGAACTCCCATTGTGTTGGCCAGCATCTGGCGTGATTATGGCTCCTTTTGCAAATAAGAAAAAGAAGGTCCTATTCTAGCTGTTTTGACAATTAAATTTTGGGCATTATTTTCCTTTACTGTATACTTTTTAATTTTTTCAACTGAAGAAAACATTGTCTGAATTTAGTATATATAGAACTAAATTCAAAAGACATAGGATAGACCGAACAATAAGCCTTCTATTTCCTGTTGGCCCCCACCATTCACTCCCCCTTCCCAGAGGCCACCTCTTTTATGTCTATGCAAATGTATATTTCATTTTTTACATAAGGGATCATACACTATACATGCCATTCTGCTTGATTTTATCATATAATTATTAGAATACACAAACATGCCTCATTCTTTTTGATGACTGCATGGTATTTCTTTGATAGATATTTTTGGCTTGTTCTTAATAAATTCCTAGCTGATTTTTCTTAATCAATATACATAGGAAGCATTCTCAAAGTTCCTTTCACAGCCCAGACAGGGCTGATCCTGTCCACTGCTCTTATCTCATTAAAGAGATGGATATTCTCTTTGCCACCAGAGTTTGGTAAATATCCTTTAAACTCTGGGCAAGGCTGACTTTCCTTATGTTTATAGAGATGTTCCAAAGCAAGGCAGCTTGTGTTTAGTGCAAGAGTGGCCCACAGTGGCCTTCCAGGTCCAGTGACATTAAATTTTTCTCCTCCTGTGGACTATGCTAGAAAGTCTCACTTGGATACATGTTGGGCCAGATGAAATGTGAGGCCGCATGAATTAATCAAAAGCTTTGAGTCATGTGTCCATTTCCTTCCTGTGGCCCAATTTACTGCACTGGGATCTTAGGACTCACCTGAGTTCTCTCTGCTTGCTTTTTGAACCGCACAGGGATAAATGATAAATGCTTCTGGTTCTATAAGACTCTTCTTACATTTTTCATCTATTTTCCTAAAATAAGTTAATAAAGTCATTCCCTTGTAGTATCCTACTTTGTATGGTTGATTCTGACTGTGAACTTAAGGAGATAATGGCCATTTCGAACTCATTATTTTTCACATTGAGTTTAAGAAGCTCTTTAAAACATTAACTGTGGCCAAGATTCAAGTGACCTTCAGAAGCCATAACTTGCATGGAACCTCATCGTCAGTGGGTCTGTGACTTTCAAATAGGTCAGGCAACACATGTGCATGATATACATTCCACTCCTTTCCAGAGTATCCATCCTATTCATCCTTCAAAGTCTGACTGTGTCCCTGAAGTCTTCAAAGATCCCTCCAATGGAATGAATACGTTTCCCTCTTTATTAAAGATCTGAAAATGTGTATCTCTACTTAGCTTTTATTTCCTTCAGTGTTGTTTTAAGACATTGTTTCCATGCCAGTTTCCTTTATTAAGCTACACATATGCCTTTAGGACCAGAACTGCACCTCTCATTTACAGAGCAGGGAATCAGCCAATGTCTCTTGAATGAAGAGATGATCATCACACCTTCCAATTATCAGAGAGTAATAGTTATCACTTTTGGAGCACTCAATACATATAAGTCACATACATGAATTATCTAATTTAATTGTCCTAATATACTTTATGTGATATTATTATTATCTCCACATTCTAGAAATAAAGAGAGACATTTTAAGCCACGTTAGGCAAGTCATACAGCTAATTTGGCTGTAGGTGATGTATTCTTAGGCCCTAAGATATCTATCTCTTAGTGAGCCTTAAGTTCTACAAAATTGACAAAAATCTGGCCACCAAACTTGTATAATATAGAATTTTAATTCATTTGCAAGTTTAGTCAATTGATTATTTCACTGGTCTTACAATGAAGTTTCCTGTCTTTTCCCTTGTTCCCTTGTGTTTGTCCTAAAGGTTTGTTCTCAACAGACAGTTGATCCTGTGCTAACTCAAATTAATTCTTGGGCCCAAAACTTCTCAATGGCTTCCACTGCACAAGAGTAATAGCCAGAGTCCTTATAATGGCCTATTAGGCTAAACAAATTCTTTTCCCATCCCCTAGCTTCTCTGGTCCTATTTTCTACTTTCTTCTTCATTCACTGTACTCCAGCCAAGTTGCTTCCTTGCTGTTCTACTAAGTCAGTGTGCTTCTGCCTCACAGCCCTTCTCATTGTTTTTTCCTTCTTTCTGAAACTGTCTTCCCCCAAAATATTTTTCATCTCCTTCGAATTGTTACTTAAAAGGAAATTTCTTGGGCTCCTGACTATGATGGAGTAACTGATTTCAGACTAGCTCACTGCCTGTAAATAATTAGGAAACTGGACAAGATATGTGAAGTAAGATTATTTTCAGATAATGGAAAATAAACAGCACAAGACTTCAGTACCTGGGAGAAAGGAGCATGAGGTGAGCCCCATAGTTTTTCAGCT
>NC_043706.1:17110261-17161565 GCF_006229205.1 Suricata suricatta | reverse complement strand
TTCAATAAATGCTACATGAATGACTAAATGAATCAACATCTGAATAAATGAAGCAATGAGTTGACTTTCTTTACTGGTATTAAAAGTAAGATTGCATACATAAGCTAAAGTAATTCTATGCTAGTAGGTCATGAAACTCAAGACACCAGATTTTAGTCTAGCTCAAAACAAGAAGGCAAGAAACATAAGTAAAGAAGGTACTACAGATAGACTAAATGCACGTGTAGGAGTTGCTTGTCACGTGAGATACTTGACCTGGCCTCTCAGGTAACTATGGATGTTTACAACAAATACAACCTCAGATGTTTTTCTCTACTTTACCCTCTAGAAGATAGAGATGTATATAACCAGGAAGTTAGGATAATAAGAGGGAGAATCTTGGTCTTGTGATGGCTGGGCCTGTCCCATTCTGGCTACCGATGGATTATGGACATAATATCAGAATATGAATTTGACCTCACTTCCAATGATTAAGGCATCGCATTTAGCCTCAAATTTCAGGCAAGTGAGAAAAATTCACCCACTTCTCTTCCTATCCACCCTATTGAAGATATTTACCTTGAAGAGAGAGACCTCCATCAAGGTAGACAGAAGTTTAGAAGGGGGTTTACACAAAATTACAACAGCATCATGCTCCTGTCCTGAGCATCATACCCTTCCAAAGGAAAGAACAAACTGGATTCCTAATTTCAGGGAAGGGTATATTTATGTCATAGTTGATAAAATAATATTCCAACATGCACATGGATGGCTCTGACAGGTGTGACCTCAGTACCCACTTCTCCAAGGCTAACTTCAACTTTATTCTGTGCTGATTACCACTGAACTTAGATCACGGAGCACACACTCCAGCATGTGACCACATTCTGCCTGGGTGTGTGTTGGCCAATATTGCACCTCCCTCACCCACCCCAATATGAATATCAGTCTCTCCAGCTCCAAAGTTCAGAAAAATAGCTATCTCGTCTCCTAGTTTGTTTATTCTTATCATTGAATAAGAGCAACACATTTTTTCTCTTCTTCTTTATCCCCCAACTTTCCCCTACTCCTGTCCCTCCCCCCATTAGAGAGTTAGTACTCAAAGAAACTGGGGATTGGGACTCAGTGGGGAGTATTCATACTTCTCATTCAGTGGCCTTCTGACTGCTAGAATTGTAAGTCACAGGGGGCACCCCTTTCAATGAAAATAAAAGGAATCTGAGGGGCATTCTTGTGGCACTAGAGAAGATATCAGAGAAGGAAGTATTCTGTAAGAGATTTTGTCTGGAATAGGGTAAGTAGGAAGGGGGCCTGGAAAAGGGGACCAAGGTGAGGCAGGATGGCGAGAGGGTAAAATGGGAGTGAAAATAAACATGAAGATACCAAGAAAAGAAAGAAGAAATTCACCCCCGGGAATAGTTAAGATTTGACAGGGAATTGCTGGGAGAGGGGAATGGGAGGTGGAGAAGATGATGTGCTCTGAAACCAAACCAAAGGTGGGTGCTTTAAAACCAAGACAAGAAAACTGAGTAACAAGAAACCATGACATTCGTAACTTATTTTGACAGTGTGCAGCTTTGGACAGCAAGAGGGAATTTCAGGGTTTTATATTACTTGTGTATGGAGTTCTCCCCATACAGGACAGCAGTGACTGTGATGGAGAACCAAGCACCAAGTCAGCAGGTGTGTGCAAGTGTGTGTGTGGGTGTGTGGGTGTGTGTGCGCGCATGCTACATTTGGAGACCTTACAGGAGACTTTCTCCTCTTGCCAGCTTTAGTTCTGTACATTGAGTAAGGATCTGTCTCCCTCCCCTACTGTCACAGCCATGGAGGATGATGGCTTCATTTCCCAGTGAACTTCAAACCACGCAAAATTGAACCTGCTCTTAGTCCCCTGTCCCCAGCTCCCATTTCCAAAGAGATTTTCCGAACGAGAGATTATCTTCTTTTCAACTGCACAAACAAGTGTAGAAGATTTCTCTCAGAGTATAAAGTCCACAGTGCATCATGCATTGGTGATAAATACCAATACAGTACTAAGCAAAGCAGCACTACTGAAAGGTATTTTTATTTGAGATCAAAAGGCCCATGCCAGTGTGATGGATGAGGGCATAGCCAATCTCCCAGCTCCTCTTGTACCACTTTCCCTGGCTCAGGCCCTCCAGCCCCACTGGTCTCTCACTGTTTTTCAACCACAACTTCTGCACCTGCTCTCTGCCTTAAGGCTCTGACCCTACTCTCCAGGGTTATGGCTTCTGAGACCTCTATATCTAAAGTGTGTCCTACACTGCATCACCCATGTTCAGCTTCCGTATGTCACTCCCCACTCTCTGACATATTTAGTATATCTATTTATTTACTTGGCTTATTTGTGTCTTCATCATTAGAATATAAGTTCCATGAGAATAGGGCCTTGCGCATCTTTGCCAGTACCAAAGATACTGTCTGGCACACAAAAAGTGCTCAATAAATGTTCATTGAATGAATAACATGTCTGTTAGTATAATATCTGTATTTTTTTTATATTACATAGAAGGCATTTTTTTCTGCACTGCATACTGATTCAGTAGACTCTCCCAGCCCTCCTATTCTATTCAATGATGGGGACAGCCTTTAAAAGACAAAAGAATGAGGGGACCAGTTAGCTGCTAAGGACCCAGTGGAACAGCAATGCTCTTTATTAAAGAAGCAAATGTCTGTGGTTCACTTTTGTTGTGTGGTCATAGGGAGGCTCAGGGATCCCCATGTGAGTTCAAATCCTTTCTTTTTTTTTAAATTTCTTTTTATGTTTTTTATTTGTTTTTGAGAGAGAGAGATAGTGCGAGCAGAGGAGGGTCAGAGAGAGAGGGAGACACAGAATCCAAAGCAGGCTCCAGGCTCTGAGCTGTCAGCACAGAGCCCGATGCAGGGCTCGAACCCACGAACCGTGAGATCATGACCTGGGCCAAAGAGGCTTACCTGACTGAGCCACCCAGGGGCCCCAGTTCAAATCCTTTCTATTTACTTGGTAGAATCAATCTTATTGTGATGCACATATTAGAATTTGCAGGCAGAGAGGGCTTGGCTCTCTGCAGTTTCTGTTTGTGGCCAGGGTAACTCTCCTTTGTTGCAGAGGAGATCTGGCCTATTTGCTAACTGAGCAGCTACCACCTCAGCTTTTCAAGACTCCTCCACTTGCTTTGATCACTCAACTATTAGCTGCTGCAGAGAGCAGTTTGTGCTCAGTAGGGTCCCAGCTCTTAGGTCTTTCTGTAGAGAAGGTGTGAAAACCCTTTTTTTCCTCTATGAAAGCCCGCATTCAGCCAGCTTCAGAGTCCAGAGCTACTCAGTCAGGGCTGACCAAAGCTGAGTTGTGAAGGATCAACCAATCTTTTCTATTTTCCATCTTCACAACTGCATTTCCATGTCTCTACCCTTCCCCTTGCCCTTCACAGATCCCATTTTGGGTTAAGGAGCCCAGAGGGCATATTTTAGCCAGCCTGTCCTGCACAGTCCAGCCCCACATCCACTTCTTAGCTTCAGTCCAGGGCACACCCCGCTCCACCAAAAAAACAGGGCAAGGTACAGTGTGAGGTATAGTGTGAGGAGGGGCACTGTGGAGACCAAGATGGGGACACCTGTCCACTTGTTTTCTTCTTTATGAGCTCTAACTCTGGGCAAATCACTTCTTTCTGAGACTCAGTTTCTTTCTTTGTAAATCTGTGATGAAACTCCCAATTTATCTAGCTCAGAGTATCTCTAGATTCAAAATAGATAACAGATGGTGTACAAACTAAGTCTGACCTGACCTTGTAAACTGAGAAGATCACACTAGAAATATTTAGAAGTAAATGGTTCACAGCTCTTCAGGAGCTAGTCTGAGCAACACAGTTTGATCTACAAAATAATAAACTCATTTATAGTTGGCTATTAATGGTTACACCATGTAGGTAATATATTTTCATTTATATTCAGTCTCTTCAAGTAAATGCAATCTTAAGGAGAAATCATTTAAGGTGAGGATTTCAGATAGCAGGCTGACCTCTAGAGCCAATACCTTGAGGGAGAAGGGGCCTTTCAACACTCCTGTCTTAGTTTTGATGATTTTCCTCTAGGTCCATTCACACAAGCATGCAGTTCAGGTATTTTGGACAGACCAAAGATGGTCTCAGAGGTTACCATCACCTTTACACAACTTATTATTTTGCAACTCTTGCCTCATCAAAACTATGTTTTCCTCTTGGTTTGGTTTCTCTGATTACAAACTACAAAGACCAGGTGAACGTGGGCAGCCCCAAACAGAAATCGCGTCATCTGGCTTTGGCAATTTCCTCTCTGTGACTAACTGGGAGCAGAAATAGACTCAGACTTTGGGAGTAAATGGGAACTTAGAGGTCAGTGGGTCTGGCCTCCCTCAATGTCACGCATTAGTCACCCTAAAGAACACTTACACTGGGCCAGATGTTGGAGCGGGTACTGGAATGGGTATGTCCAAGGTGCTGAACTGGACATTGTGGCTAACCCCTTAGAGGAAAGCAGACAGGACGATAAGAGGTTGGGATGCACAGATAAATATAGTGAAGCTGAATGCTCAGGTTCATGGAAGGGATGTCAACCAAGGTGGGGGAATCAGAATTGGCTTTTTAGAAGAGGTTGAGTCTTGAAGGAAGAAAAGGAGTAAACCAAAAGAAGACCAAAAAGTGGAGGTGGGGGAGGGAAAATGTTCTAGGTGGTTTACAGCATGTGCAGGGCAGAAAGACCAGAAAGGAAAAGTGGTTGGAAGAAGAAAAGGAGAGATGGAAAGAGCAAGATGAAGGAGTGGGAGAAGCCCAGGAAAAGATCAAAGGTATGTGACCGAGCTTGTGGCGCATTTAGGCAGCTGCCAGGAGCCCTCTGCTGCAGTGTGAAGGTACACGTGGGGAGTGGTAGCAGGTGAGGCTGGACCAGTAAGCAGGGGCCAGATCAAGAGGAGCCTCCGGGTCCTTGTGAAGGAGGTAGGAAAGTAGGACTTCATCTCATCGATGACAAGGTGGCTCTGAAGATTTAAAACAGTGCGATAAGTTTTAAGTTTTCTTCAGTTGTCTGCCTGGCAGACAGTTCATTCCACTGTGAGGCAGGTCAACTTGTTAACAAAACGTGTGTTCAAGTGGAGACCAAAGATGGACTCCAGGAACAAGAGCCTGGTTCTGTCCTTACAGGTCTGCTTGCTCTTCCCCCTGAAGTGGTCTCAATACCGGAAGGCTTTTTCTTATCCTACTTGCGTCCCACATTTCCTTCTCTTCAGGGTTAACAAGCTGATCCCCTCTACCTCTTCTCATAGAAATAGAAAACTTCTCCTTGGAAACATGGAGCTTGGGAACCCCAGTTTATCCCCCTCTTGCCTCTCTAAGTGAGCCGTCGACACCACAGATGTTCAGTCAGCCATCTGGGCACAGAAGAAGCAGAGGAGTCCTCTCCTAGTGGCAGTAGAGACACTAACACAGACACTGGGTCCAGTTGCTTTGTCTTACAATATTCGGTCTCTGGCATTGTTTCCTTGATTAGCTAACTCTCCCACTGTTGCTCATTTGGCTCACCACTCTCCTCACTCTTGCCCGTTCCTCCACATATGTACTCTTCTTTTGGTGCTTTATTTTTTTGGTTAAACTTCACTTATAACTATTCAGTTTATTCTTGCAGTATCTTTTTCTGAGGCTAGGTAAATTTTAATTGGAATGCCTTAGCTCTCCCCTGGAAACATGACATAATGGTAAGAACAGTCTTCAGAGTCAGAAGGACCTGAGGTTGAAGTTTGGCTCAGTTGATTAATATCTGTGGGACTTATAGGCAAGTGATCCAGCCTGTCTGAGCTTTGATCGCTTCATCTGTATAATGCTGACAGTATCTATCTTTCAGAACTATGAAGATCTGAGTTCATTTGGGTACTGTCCCCCATACAAAGTGGGCACAGGCTTACAAGAACTGATGGCTATTAAAAATAAAAAAAACAATGATAATGACAATGATGATCTGGATCTTCCAGTCATAGCTGAATGCCCTGGGTCTACTGCTTCACTTGGAGCCTCAGTTTTCCCATCTCTTAGATGAGGAAATCAGTAATTATTTGGTAGAGCTATTTGAAGTTTCAATGTAATAAAAATGTGCAAAGCACTCAGCAGGGCCTAGAGCACAGGTACGTACTCTTTGCCCTAAAGGGGACCCCTTTCCTTTTAGCCATTACCTCTGTCATTGGACACTGTTCCCTCCATCTTGGCTGTTCCTGTCAGGGGTCATAAGCTCTTTCTGGGAAAACAGCTTCTGAGAAGTTAGGCTTTCCTTTTTGTTTGCCTAAAATCAGAGTCATTTTTCTTTTCCTTGTTTTTCTCTTTTTATCTCTTTCTGGCCTGCTACGGATTGAGTTCTGCATTCCCCACCTCTCCTGGGTTGGGGGTATGGGTATGCAGAGTCCCAGCCTCCAGTACCTGTGAATGTGACCTAATTTGGAAATTAGGTCTTTGCAGATTTGATCAAGTTAAGATGAGGTCATTATGGTGGGCTCTCATCCAACATGACTGTTGTCCTGATAAGACAAAAACACCATTTGGAGACAGAGACACAGAAGACAGTCTGGGAAGACAGAGAGAGATTGGAGTTTTGCCATCACAAGTTTTGGAAGCTGGGACTATAGAAACTGGAGGAGGCAAGGAAGGGTTCTCCCATAGAGGTGTTGGATTAAGTGTGGCCAATACCGTGATTTCAGATATCCAGTCTCCAAAACTTTGACAGAATGCATATTTGCTATTTTAAATAGCCTGGTTTATGATCCTTTGTTACAGCAGCCACAGGAATCTGGCCCCATTGCTAGTTAGAGTCTACTTAACTGACAGGCTCATTAATTTGTGAAATAGACATTCTTTAATTTTTTAAATATTTATTTGTTTTTGAGAGAAAGAGACGAGCACAAGCAGGGGATGGGGAGAGACAGAGGGAGACACAGAATCCAAAGCAGGTTTCAGGCTCTGAGCTGTCAGCACAGAGCCCAACATGGGGCTCAAACTGACTAACTGTGAGACCATGACCTGAGCCAAAGTCAAATGCTTAACTGATTGAGCCACCCAGGTGCACCTATGAAATAAACATTCTTAAAGCCCATATTTAGAATCAACAAGTTCTGTACCCAAATTTGGGATATATTATGTGATTATTTGTGAAATAAAATGGATAGAATGGAGTAGAGTTAGTCGGATCCAGAAGGAAAAAAGGGCCACTTAAGAGTCAGAGCACCACCCTGCTAATGAATAAGACAAAGCAACTTGTAAAAGTAAGGATGGTCTGAAATGAGGGTCAAAGTAGCCACAATTCATAGGTCTCAGAAGGGCTGGCAATTTTGTGCCAATTTAATCTACAATTTCAGCTTATCCAGGGATAAGGTTGACAGAGTGAAAATTAGCCACAGGGTACAGCTTCACTCCTGGCTTAAAGGCATAAAGCAAGCCGCTGCGTCAGAACTTGCAGGGCAGTGTGAAATGTGGTTTGAACAAAGCTGAGTTGGTCTGAGTATGAATTAACAGGAAGAAAGGAAGGAAGAAAAAGAAAGAGCTCTTGTCTATTTATTCCTTTTCTATGGGACACATTGAAGAAAAGAATTGTCACAAGTCACAGACCCAGCTGGAAGACGTGGAGCCAGACAGGGCACAGCAGCATGAGTCACAGCTCCCAACTTTCAGAAGCTCCAAATTTGGAAGCCCAGCAAAGGGCCCTCCACTCTCTTGGTAGAGTCCCCTTGGCTTGGAGGCTGCTGTGAGCTTCAGCCAAATGTTGTATAGGTCTTAAAAATTAGAACCTGTGATGATGGCCTTGGACTCATGCAGCCTGTTGTTTCAGGTAAAATAGTACTCAGATCTCAGCTGGGTATGGGAGGAGGAAGCCAGCTGACACTCTGTTGATGGGGTAACCAGATCTGATGGGGGTGCAGGGGCTCTTGGCTCAGTTTAAGACTACAGTGGACTTTCATTTGACTGTCATGTGTTCCTCCCTCACTTCTGGGAACCATATTCTGTTGTTTCTTTGGGGACTCGCCTTTCTCTCTTCTCAGTTCCTGCTGCTAAGGGCAGGTGTGTGCTATGCTACAGCCAGTTAGGTATTCCATTGTTTTGGCCCCATAGTAATTGGTTTAGGAGTGGGCACATGTCAGCCCAAAGAGTCAATCCTAGGGCTTTTCGAAAACTATTGAGAATAAGAAGCAGTCAGCTGGGTTGCCGAGAGAAGAGGGTGTGCACCAGGAGCTGCTGGGAACCATCTTGGTACCATATTGGAAGAGCTTGTGTGAGTGAGCTCAGGGATGGAGGGAGATAGTCCTGATGAGACAGTCTCTGCATCCAGCTATGCTTAAAGTTCTTTTTTCTTACAAGAACCAATATATAAGTCTTCTAGTTTCTTAGGCCACTAGAAGTTAGGTTTCTTGGAAACCTAAAGAGTTATGACTAATACACAGACCTCAGCAAGGCAAAATAGGATCACAGCAAATGCCACCAAGGTATTTAGAAGACAGACTATATAAGATGTAAGGTATGGCATCTGGTATCCAAGGGTTTCTAAAGAACAGGTGTGAACATAAGATTAGCTTTGAGAGCACTTAAAAGTTCTCACTTTTTAGAGAACTTAAGAGGATTTCTAAATAGAAAATGATGGTGTTACTCTTTTAAATCCTTCTGGAATTAGGAAATAAAACAAAGTTAAAGAAAACAGTAATCTGAATTCTTCTTGTAGTACTATGGCATCCAATGACCCTCCAAAGGCAACAAGTGTGGGTTTCATCTGGGCTCTGACCTAGGGCTACCAGCTTGTCCTGGTTTGTCTGGTGGTACTGTCCCTGTTTTGAAATTGAGCGTCTCCCATTCCCAGAACCACCTTGGCCTGGGTAAACCTAGGTGGTCCATCACATCATATTTTGGGGGATCTCCAGGTTTTCATAAAGGGTTATAGTGGTCACTGCAAAAGGGAAGAGGTGGCAAATGATCTCTTCTGCTTTGGTCAGAGGAATCTCTCCTCTGTATGCTTAAAAATAACTAGAGTTTGCCTGGGGTGGCTCAGTCGGTGGGGCTTCCAACGCTTAATTTCTGCTTGGGTATGATCACAGGGTTGTAAGAGTGTGGAGCCTATTTAAGATTCTCTTTCTCTCTCCATCTCCTTTTCTTCCTCCCTCCCTTCCCTGCTCATGCTCTCTCTCCCTAAAATAAAATTTAAAAAAAAATCAGAGTCTGCCTAAGATTTGTAGGGGATAGGAGAAACCTGCTCTTTGCAGGACCACCCTTTAGAATTCCACTTTAATATTCTTTGTTACAGGGCAAATGGCTCTTATAGACCGTGGTTCCTGCACCTGGCTGATCATAGCAGTCACCTGGGGAACTTTAAAACGACATACATTCCTGGCCACCACACCCGGAGATTCCAACTCAGCCAGAATCAGGCAGAGCCAAAGATCTGTGTTTTTTAAAATCTTTGCAGGTGACATATATATAAATTATTCACAAATGTTGGTATGTTAACTATCATTAATAATAAATCACTTTCCACACACCTCACAAATGGCCAAGACATACCATTGTTTGAGGTACTGTTTCCATTACATCTTTAACTTTCCGTGCATCAGGAGGGTTTGTTCCAACAGCCAGATGGACCCCACCTGTAGGGCTTCTGTTTCAAGTAGGGCTGGGGCAGGACAGACACTGCATTTCTGATGCGCTCAGGTAGGCATCATCATTGTAGACCATAATAAGCTTAGTTGAGTGTCTTCTCTGGTCTCTTTAATGTTTGTAATCATTGTAACATCCCCCTCTCATGTCCCTCTGGCATAGTACTAGGTGAATTATTGATGAGACAATGTAGGGATAAATGTTTTATTGGCCTCAATGACAGTGACCTTCCCACCACTTTCCAAAGAATATTGTGACCTATCCCCCTTAGCATGTAAGAAAGACTTCTGTTGGTTATCTAAGGAACATTGCCTCATGGGACCTCCGCTGAGGACAGGGTGGGGAACAACAGGATTTCCTGCTCTGGGCTTTAGGGGCTTTGTGCTAAATACAATGAGGTCACTGCCACATTCTGTCGTGGGGCCTCCAGCCATGCACATTGGACTCTCCCCAAGACTCCACTTTGCTTGTCTGTCACTCTCTTTCTCTAAGGCTGGCAGATTTGCTTTTCACCCACCAGCTCCTCTCTGTCTTTCTTTAGCTTATATTTAAATGTTAATATGTTGTTATATTTAAATCTTTAAACTGATTTGCCAGGACATTACCTAAACATATTCTGGTTGCTGTAACTCTTTCATTTCTGTGGGTAAACTTGTCATTATGTTGGAAGCTCAAGAATGACTACTCCAATCCCTGTGCTCAGGCTGTGCGGGGGGCCCCGAATCATGCCTGCATCCTTTGGCTTGTGTTTCTTCTCTGTTGGTGCTGGAACAGCTGTGGGCCATTTGGCACCATCTTCCCACCCATCTTCATTAGTATAAGAAATGTTTCTTGTACTAAAGAGACCTACACATGACCATCGTCCAGACCTCAACCCAGACACACCCCAAACAAAGTTTGGGAAAAAAAAGAAAAGAAGAAAGCCACTGACCATTATTAGCTGCTAAATACAGGAGTACACTGTCCAAGTCCTGCAAGAACATTCAGATAGTGTTTAAGTGGCTTTGTAACTTATGCGTAGCTACTTCAAATAAAAAACAGCACCCAGAAAAACATGAATAGTAATAGTAATTGGATTTAAAGATTCCTTCTATTTCAGAGTCCTGCTACCATGATAATATTTCAGATGGTTGTTTGGTTGGTATACTGTCTAGTTACCCCATTTCTGGGGTATGTGCCCAAAATGCAGGAGACAGAGGACCATCCCAGCTCCTCCCTGCAAACAGGGTTTGCTTTTGATGAGAGCATATAATTACGGAGAAATAATCCCTTCTAGATCAGCTCTACATCAGCCTGGCTCAATGGCCAAGTCTGTGGCAGTGAACAAAAGCAGCTTTCTCTGCCCATTACCCAAGGGGTCCCTGTGGGCCTCTGCTCCAGAGGTGACTAGTCAGCAACTAAAAGGAGCAGTCACTCTGCTATTCCACAATGCCAATGGCATGACAGGGACACCGCCTTTCCCCCAGTGCCATGGTGGCAGAAATGTTTGCCTGTGTGGAGCTGTGCTCTGGTGCTAATTGGTCGGCTTGGTTATGTGTGTTTGCTCTGGAAGTCTCCAAAACCCTTTTGGTGTTGTGATGACATTTGTGTTTCGGGAAACACGTCTGAACCTGGCTGACAGGAAAGTACTGTGTTATATAATAATAAAATTGAGGACTGAAAAAATTTTGACTCTCCCTTTGAAGAGTCAGGACAGTCTAGAGGGAAATGGGGTATTTTTCTTGTAGGCTTTCAGAAAATGGTGGGTAGTGATGGGGAGAGGTGTGGAGGAGGGAGGAAACATGGTCTGTATGTCAATCTTCACAAGTGCCCCTTTCTTTGAATCGGGATGTTGATAGCTTTTTACTTCACAAAGTGTGTGTGTGTGTGTGTGTGTGTGTGTGTGTGTGTGTGAGAGAGAGAGAGAGAGAGAGAGAGAGAGAGAGAGAGAGAGAGAGAGAGAGAGAGAGAGAGAGAGAGAGCGAGAGAGAGAGATGGTCAGGGAATGGTGTTGCAAGGAGAAATTGAAAACAGCTCCCAGCATTCAAAGAGACTGAAGAGATTCAAATACGAAGAAGTCAAGTTTACACCATTGTAGGCAACAGAGTGAGAAGGCCAAAGTATCTTGGCTTAATGATGCATATTACCACTGCTAGGGAGGAAACTAGGCATTCCTCAAAGTCCATCTTTTTTACATGTGTCAGGATCAAATATTTTGTAAGAGATACACAAGTTTGTAAAGCTTAGAGAGACATGAACTGGCTTCTGTACATAACAGAGAGAATCCAAAGCCCCTGCCATGTGGGAAGACAAATCCTCAGCAACCTAAGTCAGATGAGTTACAGGAAGAAAGCCAGCAAGGATTTCCTTTGGGATGGGGGTGGAGGAGCACAGGGAGAAGGAAATATACATGTATCTCTATGTAGGAAATTGTTGAAGAAGCAGACGGAAGTTTCCAATAAATCCTGTTTACCCTTGGAATCCAGAAGCAAATGAGCCTATGCTCAGTAGTCTAAGAAGTCACTGGCCATGTTCGGATTTCTCTGAGGAAGAGAATGGAGAAGTTTCTACCTAATGGTCTGGCAACATAAGACATACCCAACAGGCTTTACAGAACAAGTGCCCGACTATCTGTATTTCATAATAGTCCGTATTGGTAAGTTAATTTTCAGTAAATTCACATTGAAGAGATAACTAACTACATATAAGCCAGTTCAAAGTTATAAGTTCCTCTCACTCTCCTGTATGAACTTGACTTTTACCTCATGTCTTTCTGGACCTAATCCTCTGTGTTGATGCTTGATTGTCATCACAGCAGTTTCTCAAGAGCTGCTTCAAACTTGTTGGGCAGAGTTGTGTTCTCTTTCATAGTATCCCCAATATTCCAAATAAATTGCCACATGTTGTTGACTCCAGGCTTCAGAGAGATCTATCATATAAGGTTGGCATCCAATCTGTTAAACACTATCTTTGTCATGAAGATCTTCTCTAGTTAAGAGAGCTTACCATGTTGGTGCACCATTTTGTTTCCAGATGCTTACTCCCCTGAGGCTTGTTTCCTGCCACTGAGGGAAAAACCACATCTTGAGTCAGTGTGGGGGGAAAAATAGGCCTTATGAAATAATTTTCTGAAATTCTTGCCTATATCACGGCAAAGGAGGATACTCTTCTATCAGCAGAGATGGGTGTGAAATTCATAACGAAACTGCCCATCATATGCTAGGACCCTGCAGGTTTCAGTTGCCAATGTGTCAGACAGCAGGGAAACAGTAGTCCTTTCCAGCTCCAAATTCTCTGGTTCCTGGAACTGCGGCTGGAAGAAGCCTCAGTCTCTGGGGCCACTGAAGAGGGAAGTATGGATAGATTCAGGAGACATCAAGCAAAAGAAACCCTTGACTCAAGGTAAAAAAGACATCACATGTGAGAAAGGATTAAACTACAAAGTACACCAGAGATCAGCAAAACAGCAACCAAAGGAGAACAGGATCAAGAGTCTGCTAATAATTTAAAGAGTCTGGGTAAGAGGAGAAAATGAAACAATCCTCACAAGTTAGAATGGCGTGGTCACGGCTTAGCCAGGAAAGGGTACCACTTCTTGTTTGTGTGGACCTTTTGTGAGAAGCTGACATTTTCCAAGAGCAGAATATTATGGCAGGAACGGAAGGGGTACACAGCACAGTTTCCTACTCAAAGTTGAGAGAGTGGCCAAATCCTACCATGTGTAAACTTGTCTGTGTGTACACACAGAAGGCACTTTTTCTTACTGCCATTTACTTTTGGGGTACTCAAGCCTTATTCAGTGAAAGAGTGGAGGCTGCTTCTGAAAATATGCCTCGACAATTAAGCTACTCTATCTGGAAAAAAGAAAACCACCTTTAACAAGCTTAGTTGGGGTGCCTGGGTGGCTCAGTCAGCTGAGCCTCCGGCTTCAGCTCAGGTCATGATCTCACAGTACGTGGGTTCCAGCCCCGCATCGGACTCTGTGCTGACAGCTAGCTCAGAGATTGGAGCCTGTCTTCAGATTCTGTGTCTCCCTCTCTCTCTGACCCTCCCTGCTCATGCTCTCTCTCTCTCTCTCTTAAAAATAAATAAAACATTTTAAAAAAATTTTAAAAACAAGCTTGGTTTTGGGATTTTGTTAAAGGAAACTTTTGTGCTTGGACAGCAGTACCATTGGGGTAGGATTTGGAGGAAAGAGGATCCTGGTTAAAGTCTGATCAAACCTTACATGGTACCCTCTTCACAGTAGATGGTTAAGAAATGAGCGTTGCCAATGAGAAAGCAAAAAAAACTGTAAGTTTTTGTGAAGAAACTTAGGGGAACATTGTGTGTCAACTATGCCTCAATTAAAAAGAAATTTCCAAATCTAAAATGAAGGAAAAAACCCCGTCATGTGGATTTAAATAATTGTAAATAATTAATGATGTAAGAGTGAGGTACTTTGTTTCATATGTGATAATTAAGTGTTATAATCAAAGATTCATATGTCAAGTATATGAAGAGATTTCATTAAAGAATCTTTTGTTGCTGTTAAAAAAAAGAAACTACAAAGTATAGCAAAAGTTTGTACATATAAATATACAGTGATAATTATGTATGTGACCTAATTATATATGCATATGTGTGCACATAAATACATAAAAATATATTTATATATAAGTATGTAATCTCCATCAATAATTATATATGAACTAATTATATATGCATATATGCATACATGCATATATATTATCCAAGTATACATTCAAATTTAACCAATATATGTATATTAGATATGACATAATCTAAGTGTGACCCTAAAAAGCAATATCTAACATTAACAAGGATAGCTATACATTTGGAGGAGAGAGAAAGCACTGAGGGCTAGGGGCTGGAACATTCAAGAAAATATGTCAAGAAAGAAGGAATATGTGAGGTAAGTCTGATACGCAGGTAGAAAGGAGAAATTAATCTGGGCAATGGTGAAGACAAAGTCAAGGAAGAGGTGGGAGATTGTCTAGGAAGAAAAATGAAGTCCTAATGAATGGTCATATGCTAACCGTCTTCCATTTCATCTCTCTTCCTGCTTTGTGTGCTTTACCTCTCCCTTCTCCTCCTCATATCGTGAGTCCTTCTGTAGCACCCTTGAACCCAGCTACCAGCAACCAGAGCCACAGTGAATGCTTTGACCTTGATGTTCTCTGAGCTTCACTTCTTATTTTTTCTGGATCCCATGATTTATTCTTCAAATTATGAAATCAAACAACCCTGGTCATGTTATTCTTTCATTTTAGTTTCCTTCTCTTGCTCACTTTTCTCACTGCAGGGAGCGATTGTGTAGGTGTCAAAGTTTGGCACTGGGTTGACAATAGTCATCCAGGAAATACCCACCCACACACTTGGGATATGTCATAAGCCACCAAGTCAAAGGTGAATCTCTTTTATTAAATGGCAACACATTAGAAATTGACTGTTAAAGGAACAGACCTTTACTGACCATTCACCATGTATAAATTCTATGCAAAGCTTTATAAGGGACAGAAATGACTAAGACATTTATAAAAGCTTCATTTATTGGAAGAGACAGATGCATAACAACTGTCCTAATGTTGAAATCAATTATTGTGCCAAGACTCTTGGTTTCATCATACTCTATGATGATATGGCAATTTCCATTGAGAGTGCATTTTTTTGTACTTAAAATTCCTCCCTTACAAAGTTTCTCTCATAGAATCTAACTATTGAGGCAAAATTCAAAAGATTCAGCTAGCCCTGCCCAATTTTCCAATCGTTTTTTTTTTTGACTAAAATATCCCTCTCAATTGAGGGACTCTGTTTCAATACAGAGATTTATCTAGTTCAGCTCTACTAACTTGTGCCACAGCTGTCTACACTACATTCACAGCCAGTTGTGGTATGCTCTCCTGCTCATCCCGTTGACAGAGCCAAAGACACGAAAACCTGGTGAAAGATGGAGTAGAGGGAATTCTGTGATGTAAAGTCATGATTAATTGGTTAGCACTGGGAGGGGGTGAGCGGGAGAAATTGCTTTGCCGGAATTTGTGTAAACCTGAAAATCATTTACAATTGGATGGTTTCAGTTATCATATGAAGATTCACCATCTAGATGTCATAAAAAATTTTAGAACATTATGAATACATAGTCTGAAAAAAATGAGGGACATCAATGAAGTGTACCTAATTGAGTAGGAGGGAAAGACTGTGGTAAGTCTAAACTATGCTTATGTGGGACATTTAAGTACTAGACTCTAAGAGTATGTTTGACCAAGGAGGGTTCTGCATCATAGTGTGATATTGAGTGTAGTTTGAGGAAATTATGTCTTCAAAACAGTCAGCTACACTTCAAGCCTCCAGCTTCTGTGAGCCTGAGAAGGGAGGGACCTACCACCTCCACTTCTAGTGGGGCTTGAAGGAAACTCTTTTGCTTACTCTAGAATGAAGTGAATAAATGCATGGGTGTTTTTTAGTCAGGTAGATGTGAGTTCAGATTCCCGGTGGAAAAATCTTGGTTTTGTAGTCATTCTAGAGCTTAGTAATTTTTTTCCATTTACTAGTAAGTAGTGGCTAAAAAAATGTTTAGGACTTCCCAAGTATAAGGCACTGTTGTGGGGAGGCTAGGTGGTTCCGTCAGTTAAACATCCAACTCTTGATTTCAGCTCAGGTCATTATCTCAAGGTTCATGAGTTCGAACCCTGCATTACGCTCCTTGCTGGCAGTGGGGAGCTGCTTTAGGATTGTCTCTCTCCCTCCTGCTCTGCCCCTCCCCTACTCACTTCTCTCCAAAATAAATAAACTATTAAAAAAAGACATTGTTGTAAGCACTGGATGTATATTACTTAATCTAAATTCACAAGAATGCAATGAGATGATGTACGAAGAAGAGTTAACACAGCAGGTCTGGGGCTACTATCCTTAGAAAGCCCTGCTTGAAAGATTGGCCCTTGGCTGGCTTCTGGGAACTTGGATTTCAGGAAGGTTTCCACCATTCCCTGATAAGATTTACTTATTGTAGCTAATTGTACAAACCATGTGGATTGTGCTAGCACCTGGTCTTCTTTCTGGAGTTTGAAATTTTGGTATGTGCCAGACAGAGGATGCCTAAGTGGCCAGCCCTTGGTCAAAAGCCTAGGCTTGAGTATCTGATGAGGTTCTCTGCTAGACATCATTTCATACCTGTCATGACTCATTGCTGGTGGAATTAAGCCTATCCTGTGTGACTCCTCTGGGAAAGGATTCTTGGTAGCTTGTGACTGGTTTCCTATGGACTTTACCCCGCTTGTACTTTTCCTTTTGCTAATTTCAGTTTGATTCCATTGGGCATAATAGGTCTTAGTTGCAGATATGACTCTATGTTGAGTCCTCTGAGTCCCCCTATTGAGTCATCAAACTGGGGGTGGGCTTGGGGACCCATGGCACAGGTGTGTGACATTATTGTCATCTCAGTTTTAAAGGAGAGGAAACAGTATCATGGAGAGACTAAGTAAATACCTTAAGGTCACACAGCAGGCACTTGTCACCATCAGGGTTTGAACCCACTCAGGATAGTTACAGAGCCCTCATTTCCCCCTGTGGAGCCTCTATACTTCCATCATTGTGTGATTGTAAGTCAAAGGAGGTTTGCTCAGAACATACTAAATGCTCAATGAAACTGTATCACATTATTATGCACCATTTCTCTGTCCCTTCCACCTGCTACCCAGGAAAGCTACCATACATTTTCCAATGACAAGTAGAATGTCTCCAAGAAGTTGAACCATCCATGAGAAAAGAAAAGGAAGGGGAATGGCATGCAACTCAATGACTATCCTTTTAAATGTTTACTTTATGTTTGAGAGAGTGAGCAAGAGAGTAAAAGAGCACAAGCAGTGGAGGGGCAGAGAGAGGGGGGAACAGAGAATCCAAAACGGGTTCTGTGTTGACAGAAGACAGCCCCATGCGGGGCTTGAACTCACAAATTGCAAGATCATGACCTGAACCACAGTCAGACCCTTTACCAACTGAGCCATTCAGGTGCCCCAAAGACTATTTTTTAAACAAAAATATTTATAACAAGACCCTTTATTTATACACCAAATAGGGCCTCTATTCTTTCTCTCCTCTTTCCTCTTCTGTCTCCTTGGGTCCAGCTTGGAGGGGCTGGATACTGTGGTAATGATGTCAGCAGAGCTGGCTGGGTGTTTAGGAGAACTGAGGCAGAAGCAGGAGAGGGACTGGGCAGCTTGGGTTGAGCCCCTTTCATTAGGGTAACCCTGTTTTCTATCACCCATCCCCCACATGGGAACACATTGTCTTGCAACAGAATATTTAACATTCTAGTTGCTAAAATTATTTCTCAATCACCCCTTCCTACATTTCAACCCCTCTAGTTAATGTAGAAACATCCAGTCTCTTTCCACTGAGGGAAAAGAATGATCCTAGCATTCCACAAACTTATTCTTGCATTGCTTTCAAAGAAAAACCACTCTTTCTGTTAAATGCCAGTTTGCTATACATCAGAGCAAATGTATGGCAAATTGCTGTGTTGCCTTAATTGATAGATCAAGATGTCCTACTTCGAGCTGCATTGGCTAAAACTTAGTACATCTACATGGCAGAATTTGGAGGGTAATGGAAGATGCCCTTGATGTTAAACCTCATCTTCTCCATCTCTGCCTCAAAATCCCTTTTAGCAGGGAAACAAATTTATTTTGTAGAAAGAAATATGACTTAAAATGTAAATGGCGGGTGAGTAGTGGCTTGACAATGCCGAAATCTAAATCAATGAGATCGAATCCTTCCCTGTGAGCACATTTTGATAAAGTAAAATGGAAAGGAGCCCATGGATATTAGGTAGTTGGAAAGAGGACTTGGTCACACAAGTGCCGAAAGAAAGAGATGGGATCTACCTGTAAAATAGACTTTTCCATGGGAAGTCTTGGCCCTTGCTGGTCAGCACAATATAAGCAATATGGAAGAGGTGGAAATAAAAACACAAACCTCCTATCTTGAAATAAAGTGTCTTTTTACCTAAGAAAAAATCAATGTCTCCATGTCAAAAGCATGTACCCTGTCAGGATTCACTGTGAAGAGTTGCCTTGTTGTTAGATAAACTCTTTTAAGCCAATGACTCTGCCAAAAACCCCCAGATTTCAGTCCTAGCTGTGTCTGTGGCTCAACTGCCCAATTTTATATAAGTTACCTCATCAATTCTACCTCTATTTCAGTTTCATAATTGGTGGAGTGGGAGATATAAGAATGCTCCCAGGACCACAGTAGACATTGGATAAGATGATGTGGGTCAATGTGCTGACTGACCTCTAAGTACCTAAATGTTAGTTATGAATAGTTTGCTCCAATAATGTTAGCTATCACCAAGACTGAAGAGAAAAATCAAGCATGAAATAAAAACCTAGTTTTCACTGTATCAGCATTCAGAAAGGAGGGTTACCTCAAGAGTAGAGCCTTATAATGCTAAATTACAAATGGGAAGGTTATTGCGATAAACTCACTTGTATGACCAATTAAAATATTAACGTTTCCCCATTGTAGCAGCTTAATCCTTCCTCCTGGGTTGGTCTGTTAAAAACCACACGCAGCGGTCTAAAAAAAAAAGTGATTGGGCATCAATTAAGACTTAGGTCAGATTTCTCAAGTAGCCAGTGATTTAGTTGCTTGGATTAAGGGAGTCAAAAGCCTTACCAATGGCTGGATAAAAATAACATTCCTTACTCTTGTGATCATCCTACATCAAGGAAATGTTTGAGATTTAAGCAACATAGTATGATGTGCCTGCTACAGTTATTATATGGTTGGACTTCTGAAAACCACAGCAGCACAAATGTGTTTTATCAATCTTTGCTGTTGGTAAGAACCTTGGAGAAAGCAAATTTGAGTCACTTCCCAATGCAGTTCACTCTAAAATGGATCATTATTCTAAGGCACTCATCATGCGTGTTAGATTCAGATTCATCTGCTCAGAGCCCTCCACCTCCTTCCCCTCCCCTACCCCTCACCCCTCTGCTCCCCATCATTCAAACACTGTGCTTTCTTCACAAATGCTGCATACAGACTGTCATTAAGTTCAGAGTAAGCTGCAATTAGCAAGTCTGTCAGCTTCTCTTACAAGGAACTTATTTTTCAGTGGAAATTTTTGTAATGGTTCCTGCCTGATCTTTAACTCTTCCCTGGAGACAAAACTCCCCAGCTCAATTCTTGGCAATGTGATTCTAAGAGTGAATGATACCCCTTTGGAGCAATTAATTACTGTAATTTCTTAAATTTAGCTACTAGCTGTTTTGGCACCTTCCACACAGCACCCCTTGCAAATAAATCCTGCAGAGCTCTGAAACGCCTGGCCTCCCGGGCTGCACCCTCAGAGATTTGTAAGCCTAGTTCTTGTCCTCACAAGGCCTCTTCAGTGTGGTCAGGGGTAGTAAGCAAAAGCCTCAATGTTTCAGGGACTCACTTGCATTTATTTTACTGGGTGAGGTTGATAAGGTGATTGCCAATGTCGCCCAGTTCAACGACCAAGGGGCTGCTTGAGCTCACGGGGCTCTGTGTCACCTGAGCCCACGGGGCCATTTGCAAGTTGAGAAGGAGAGATAGGGATGGAGGATAACTAGGAATCCAAACAGATGGAGGAAGGTTTTCAACGCAGAAGGCAAAGCAATGGAGATCTGTTTAACTGACAGATAAAATAAACATTATTTCATTTATCAAATCCTGGGATTCCTCACAAGACCAGAAACTCAAGGGCTGTCTAGAGGTAAATACAATGATTTTTCTTTCTATTTGAGTCACACAAAGGTAACTACTAAAACACTTGGGTGTGTTACAAATCAACATACAACGAAAGAAATCATCGGATAGTTTTCTGACTTTAAGCCCAACTCAAAAATGTCCCATGCTGGCAAGGACTGTTGGTGCTGTTCTCATCATAGCTCAGCACATTACAGGGACTCCATAAATGTTTGTTGACTGGTGACTGATATGCACGTTGGTCTGCATGAAGACAAAGGACATCCTCCTTGTATTTCATCTCAATACTTCTACCCATGAGCTCATGCTTATCATCTAGGTAATGAAATATTATTCTGACCTTCTTTACAGAGATAGAGATGAATTTAATTGGATTATTTCATTCATCCTAGAAGTGTTTGGGTTTTGGTTTTGCATGCTCTTCTCTTCTGGGATTCTTGTCAAATTCTGTTCATTCTTTAGGCCCCTTCTCTTTTACGAAAACTTATTCTCTCTCCTCCTCTTCTTCCTCATAGTTAGGATGTACTGAGCATTTAATGTGTCAGATATAGCTCTAAGCCTTTTGCATATATTGACTCATAGAACGCTCAAACCCATGTACTGACTCAAAAGAAAAAAAAAACTAAACCCACACCAAGTGAGGTATTACCTCTCTTACCTCCCTTCTGCAGATGAGAAATGGAGAAACAGAAAGGTGCAGTTGTAACCTCTTCAAGACCATGCAGCAGGAAAGAGATAGAGGTGGGATTCGAACCCAAGACTTTTGGCTCCACAGCTGCCCCCTTAAGTATTCCACTGGTTATCCAGCCTCTTGGATCTGCCCATTTCCTAAACTCTGATGATCCCTTTTTGTTGTTGTTGTTATTGTTGTTTACAAGAAGATAAACAATAATCCTCATTTTATTAAAAATAGGCTAATCCTCTATGTCCTATCATATCTATTGCTTTGGATTTAGATCACATCGTTTCATATCTTTGTGGTATAGATCACCTTTATTCTTTTTTAACAGTAGCATAGGGGTGCCTAGGTGATTCAGTCAGTAAAACATCTGACTCTTGATTTCGACTTAGGTCATGATCTCACGGTTTGTGAGTTTGAGTCCCATGTCGGTCTCCTTGCCAACAGTGGGGAGCCTGCTTGGGATTCTCTCTCTCCCTCTTCTTCTCTCCCCTTTCCCCACCTCTCAAAATAAATAAGCTCAAAATTTTTTAAAAATAAACAAATGAGCACACAATCCTGATGGATTGTTTGGACAGTGTTCGCATTTTCAGTATCAGGCACAACTGCATTTATGAAATGCAAAATGAAAGAAACACATAGAAGGTTAAAGTCAAATAGAGTGTTGGGTCAAGTAGCTCTTTCATACTATTAAGAAATAAATTATTCAGCAGAGAGAAAATAAGACCTAGATGAGGCCAACAGTTCTCTAAATGGGTATTGAAGGAACATTGCTGCTGCAGGTATGTAAAACCCTTGTCTCTATGCAACACTTTGTTTAACTGTGAAATAGACATTTCGCTATTAAATCATGCTGGCAGGGACCCAGGAGGGCCAATCACGGGCCTGCTTGGAGCAAGGCATCACACGAAAGATTTCCTGAAGTTTCCTATGGCTGAAGCAAGCAGCGAGCCACATTTTCTCTGAAAACTGCTCATGCCAAAAATATTCTTTGCTCTGCTATATTGAGTTCAAGTCTGTTTTTCAATCAGGCTGTTATTCAAATACTGGAGTGGATCCAAATTTGCTTTCCTGGGGAAAAGTCTGTCTCTGCCTACAGCATGCTCAGTCCAAGGAGGTGGGCTCCTGGCCCTTCATAAGGGACAACCAGGCCTGCCCCTTTCTTGTGGTGTGCGAGGTGGGGAGGCCTGCCTCTGCCTTCCCACTACCTGCACGCAAGTAGAGAGAGCAGCTTTCAGGTCCCCCAGAAGCGCACCAGGGCCCAGCCACCTTGCTCCTCTGCTCAGACCACCCCCCTTCCCCTCTCACGATCTCCTCATGCTTTTCTAGATCTTTCCCACTCTGCGATGCCAGCCATCGGAGCCCCAGCTCTCCTGAGCAGGCTTCCTGACTTAAAGAGCTCTTCTCCTGCACGATGGCACTGGCCTCTAACACTCACCTGGTCATTCACTCACTCCTTTGTTTATCCATCCAACTGATACTACGCACCCTACCAATGTCAGACATCCAGCAATGAACAAAACTAAGTCCAGGGGAGTAGACAAAAAATAAGCGAATACACAGGTATTTACCACGCCAGGTGGCGGTATGTGCAGGGAACGGCAGGAGGGTTGGAGGCAAGGAGGTGGCTGTTGTATCGAACATGGTAAGGGAGGGCTGGTGTGATGACGTGATGTGTGGGACCTGATTGCTGAGGGACGGGAGGACCCTCTCACGGAAGACTTGGAAGGTCCTTTCAGTCCAGAAGTCCTTATTTGGGTACATAATTGGCCTTTTAGGGGAACACCAAGGAGGCCATTTAGTGGTTTTTTTTAAATGTGATTTTTGCTTTGCAAACAAATGTATGTTTTCTTCTCAACTTAAGCGTAGGCTTCCTGAGAGGGGTGGAGATGCCCAGTGACAAACGGTCATAATGCTTTCTTCAGTAAAATTCCACTCTCTGAAGTGTGCCGATCGAAGGTTTTGGTAAGGGCTGGAAAGGGCACAAGGACACTTTGATAGGATGATAAGCCCTAGCTTGTGGCCCTTGAATGTCCTAGGAAAACTCCAGTGCTCTTAGAGCATAAGTCATGCATGTGACCCTCAGTATCCAGGGCCAATTACAGCAGCTAGCAAGCAGGCACAGATAACCTCATTACCTTTAAAAAATGGATTATTAGGGTGCCTGCGGGGCTCAGAGGTTAAGCATCTGACTCTTGATATGAGCTCCGGCCATGATCTCATGGTCTGTGGGACTGAGCCCTGCATCAGGTTCTATGGGGACAACATGCAGCCTGCTTAGGATTCTCTCTCTTCCTCTCTTTCTCTGTCTCTTCCACACTTGTGTGAGCGTTCTCTCTCTAAATAAATAAGTAAACAAGCATTAAACAATTTTTAAATTAAAAAATGGGTTCTCAGTTCTAAATAATATGAACTAATCCCTTTATTCCTAATGTCTGCCCTTGCTTCAGACAAAATACCAAAAGCACAATGAAAACAAAGGCCAATAAAGTAAATAACTTAAAGCAACCAAAGAAATTAACACCTTAAAGAGTCCTAACTAAGCCTTACCAAATCAATGCTTCTTAAATCTTAACATCTTTATTAAGTGGTTCTTTTATCCATCTAGCCATAAAAATAGAGAAATATGAAAAAATAATAACTATGTGCAAAATACTTTGGCCACTTCATTTTTTTAAATTTTTAAAATGTTTTATTTATTTTTGAGAGAGAGAGAGAGAGAGAGCACGTGCACAGGGGAAGGTCAGAGAGGGAGACACAGAATCTGAAGACAGGCTCCAGGCTCTGAGCTGTCAGCACAGAGCCCGACATGGTGCTTGAAATCACAAACTGTGAGATCATGACCTGGGCCGAAGTCGGACACTCAACCGACTGAGCCACCCAGGTGCCCCTGGCTGCTTTATTTTAAATGCAACTGTATGCAATTTTTTAATCTTGCTGTCAGTTATAACTGAATTATATGTACTTTTGAAAGCTATATTGTGGATAAAATGTTGTGTATAACAGTTGAAATGCATTTATGGTCAAAATTTATACCCGAGGACCCTCCTCAACCATGAAGTCCATGAAGACACAACCTGATTATATCCCAATACCATATTATCAAGAAAATTGGATTTGATTGACTCACTTGCAGTGCTTCATGTAGGCATAAATATTACAAGTGATTTTAATTACTGGGCATCTCCTCCATATGAATTCCTTAAAGATGGGGATATTGTCTACCTAGCTTCACTGTTGAGTCCTCAGCACCTAGCACAGTGTCCACCCACAGGGAGCCCTTCCCTAATGTTGAGCAAATAACTACTAACTTATTTTCTGAGATGAGATATGGTATCTGTGATTATTAATTTTATGTGTCCACTTGACCAAGCCGAGAGACCTGGATATTGATCAAACATGATTTTAGAAGTTACTTGTTAGGTAAGATGAACATTTAAATTAGTTGACTCTGAGTAAAACAGATAACCCTCTCTAATGTGGGTGAGCCTCGTCTCATCAGTTGAAAGCCTTAAGAGAAAAAGAACTGATTTCCCCTGAGCAAGAATTCTGCCAGCAGACTCTGCCTTTGCCCTCAGCTGCAACTTCAGCTCGTCCTTGGGTCTCCGAGGAACTTGCCTGCTTCCACAGAAGCATAAGCCAATTCCTTAAAAGAAAGTTCTCTGTAGCATTATACATACACTCATATACTATTGGCTCTATTTGTCTAAAGAACCCTGCCTATTTCAGTATGCCTTACTCATTTACTCTCTCAGTGAATCATTCAACACATGTTATTTACCAAGAATGATTCTCACCCACAAAGGCCCCGCAGCCCCCAAAGCCAGACTAGTGACACAACCCAGAGAGCTTGCTTTTTTATTAAAATTTTTTTTTTTTATTTTAGAAAGAGAGATAGAGTGCACAAGTGGGAGAGAGGGGCAGAGGGAGAGAAAGAGAATCTTAAACAGGCTCCATGCTCAGTGCAGAGCCCAACATGGGCCTCAATCCCACAATCCTAGGATCCTGGGATCATGACCTGAGCCAAAATCAGGAGTTGGACACTCAACCAACTAAGCTACCCAGGCTCCTCCCCACGTCCGACAGCTTTTGACCTTAATTTCTCCACTCTGGTGGAGGCCAGAGAGCATTACCTCCTCAAAGTTTCATTTCTCTTGTGATGCAAAGGACCTGTACATCATCTCTCTAGAGAAACAGGTGCTAAGAGAACCTTGTACTAGCTAAAGCCATGTTGTGATGGTGTTATGGGAGGCATCCACTTACTACTGTGACTTTAGGGGAAAGCACTTCCCATGGTGGTGCTGAGCCATTAATAGTATCACTTCCTCTAAATATTTCCACTCTTTAGAGTGAAGCTGTGGGTGGGGAATTTCCGTCATGGAAACTAGCCGAAAGGTTACAAAAGGTTCACGGACACTGTACCATTTGATGTGTGGCAGCTAATTGGTCCCCCATAAGGCTAAGGAGCAGATGAATCTAAAAATACATCAGTGGGAAGCCTCTAGGGGAACATGGCGTGAAATGTGGTTCTCCTGGGGGACGCGGCAAGGTGATTGGCAGTGGAGGGAAAGAGTCCATATTCACGTAGACCCATCCACCGAAGGTTTGTGTGGCAGGGGAAGTGGACATTGAGAGTGAAAGCCTTTCTTAATGTGCCTGGAGGAAGCACAATTCACCCCTGGGAGTATGTTTGCTCTCTGGGGGTCTTTTTTGTCTCTTTCTTCCTTCCCCCTTAAGGCCCCTCCTCTCCTTTGATGTCTTTTTCCTTCTGGCTCTCAGTTCCCTAGTCCGTTTACCTCTTACCTTTAGTGAAAGCCTGTTTCTAACCTGAAGCAAAGCTTCACACCTCTGCTGGTAGTATTTAGTGCATGAGAGAGGGAGACATTTGAGGAGCATTGTGCCTTCCTGAAAGTCTGAGCCTTCATCTGTGGCAATGACCTAGCACTGTCAATGGAGAGAAACGATAAATAGACAGTCATGTGGTCACTTGATAGAATGCTATACATCATCAAAATAACTCAACACCTATTTGCGTTGATGTGAATAACATTCAGAACAATGTTGAGCCAAAGAGCCAGTTATGGAAGAATATATTACATAATTATATTTGCACTGCTTCTTGGACTTTTGGCTAAGATCAAGGGTGGCATAATTATATTTGCTTACAGTTCCCAAACAGGCAAAAATAAACAGCATAGACAGTACATCTAAATTACACATGAATTAATTTTTATATAAATATAGGCATAAATTACAATACACATATTGGATACGTGTATATATAGAAATGAGGCATATCTAAAAAGTAAGGAAACGTGATTAACACAAAATTTAAGACAGCAGTTCCCTTTGTTGGGGGCGTGTATAGAAACTGATACAGTTGATTAGGGGCATGAATCAGGACTCAAGGGTTGGTAAGGCAGGAAGCAGGGAAACATGCATTATTTTTTAATGTTTATTTATTTTTGAGAGAGAAACAGACAGAGTGTGAGTAGGAGAGAGGCCAAGAGGGAGAGACACACAGAATCTGAAGCAGGCTTCCGGCACTGAGCTGTCAGCACAGAGCCTGATACGGGACTCAAACTCACAAACCACGAGATCATGACCTGAGCCGAAGTCAAACGCTTAACTGACTGAGCCACCCAGGTGCCCCAACATGCATGTGTTTTATTTCTATTATTATTAAGAATGTATGCATGCATAAGAAATACTTCTTGGTAGTATGAAATGTTTTGCAATACTTAACAATTTTTCTAAAGGAGAATTTGTGCAGATTATTAATCCTCATTTATTGTCTTCCTCAGAACAAAGGGAGGGGCTTGGGGAATAACAGCTGCTTATAAAAACTAAGGTTATAGGCCTCCATTAACCAAAGCGTCCAGTCAGAAATGAAGATGAAAACTAATGTTCACTTGTTCACCATTGCTGACTTACTTCTGACCCCCCAAGGTGCTTCCTTAGGGCAGAACCATCATATAATGGAGCCTGCAGGGATGTCAGTTTCAAGTAGTCTGTCATCACCGCCTGGATACTTGGGCGCTATTGTGGGCGCAGTGACGTTAGTTATTTGAATAATCAAAAAAGTCTCCAGCAAAGGGTGGCTTGGAGACCCCACCCTGTCGTTCGTGGCCCGGCAGCAGCACGCAGCTAGCTGGGTGGGAGAAGATGCGGCCGTGGCCTTGAGGAGCTCCTGCTCTAAAGAAGTTCTGCCAGTCTTCTCTCAACAGCCCCCTCCTGTGTCTGCCATTTCAGCTGTGCTCCCAGCACAATTAGTAACAGGATTTTTTTCTTTCAGTCGACTCACTTTTTTTTAACTGAGAGATATTTACTTATATTAAAAGAAAGTGTATACCACTCCTGCAGCTAAGTTGCCAGTGCCCCTACGGTTAATAGGAGGTCATCATGAAAAATAGATGCAGAAAAACAAACCTATGCTGGTAAATTTTAGCTAGCTACCAGTGCCTGCTGATGGCTCATAACCCAAGGCCCAGTTACTCCTTGTTAAAAAGGTAAATGGCCAATGGTTAGAGAATGTTAAGATCAGGCCCCAATCAAGCAATCCAAAGAGTGAAAATGGAAAAGTTTTCTGTGACAGCGTCTAATGACTCAGTGGGATTTTTATGCCTTATCTGTGGATCGTGTACCATGTAAAATTATCCTATGGGGCCCCGCAGTTTGGAAACTTTGATCAAAGGAGTTGCCAAGAGACAGATAAGCAGAAGGAAAATGCATGTGGTACAGTTATGTACAGGACACATCAAGTCTAAAGGAGCTTTCCCCGGGGTGCCTGGCTGGCTCAGTTGGAAGAGCATGTGACTCTTGATCTCAGGGTTGTGAGTTCGAGCCCCATGTTGGATGTAGGGATTACTTAAAAATAAACTATTTTCATTATTTTTTAAATGTTTGTTTATTTTTGAGAGAGAGAGACAGAGTGCAGGCAGGGGAGGGGCAGAGATCAAGGGAGACACAGAATCCGAAGCAGGCTCCAGGTTCCAAGCTGTCAGCACAGGACTCAAACTTACGAACTGTGAGATCATGACTTGAGCCAAAGTCAGACATTCAACTGACTGAGTCACCCAGGAGCCCTAAAAATAAACTCTTTAACAAAAAGAAAAAAAAAAGGAGCTCTCCCTGTGTACCTGGGTTCTTTCTCTAAGCAAAATCTCAAAAGGGACTGAGGAAGATCTCCTCCAAATGGCCCTGAATAGATATGAGTGATATGGAAATGCAGATGCCTAAGTAAATGGGGACAGCGGATGACATGACCAGAGTATCCACCGGGCTGTGTAGCAGATGGTCTTTGCTTGAATTTCCCCAGAAGCCGACCCTGACTCAGATTCAAGTGCATGTACTTTGTTGGTTTGTTTATTTATTTACTTTCAAAGTTTATTTATTTATCCCGAGAGAGAGAGAGAGAGCCAGTGAAATTTGGGGATGGAAGGAAAGAGAAGGAGAGAGAGAATCCCAAGCAGGCTTCCTGCTGTCAGTGCAGAGCCTGACACTGGGTTCAAACTCTCAAAACCATGAGATCATGACCTGAGTCAAAACCGAGTTGGATGCTTAATGGACTGAACCACCCAGGTGCCCTCAAGTGCATGCAGTTTAACCAATGATCCCAGGACACTTTGCTGGGGAGCAGAGAGCCACAGAGGAGTAGTGAGAAGGGAAGGGCATGTAAGAAGCCCATTATCAAGCCGGCTACCACTGTGGTAACTGAACTTAAGTTCACGTGGAAGCTGTAGGTAAAAGAGGCATCTTAGATTGTTCTACTCAGGCCTGAGGGACCTGGGATGTTTATAGCCCCCTGGAGAGTTAGTTTCTGGGCATTTTCATTTGCCTTTAAGCAAATACAGTGGCCCTCCTTGGCTTGGAGAAAGCTCTCAGGTCCTGAGACTCAGGCTGTTAGAAGTTAGTTCAGTCCCAACGAGGCCCAAAGGATGGAGGTAGGAAACTGTTTTCACTACGCCCTTCCTCTGCTAGAAACTTAAAAACCTTGTCGTGTTTGAGCCATCCCACAGCATTCCAAAACGACTCTTTCCCCTCATTTACATACAGAGAAAGAGGCTCTATCATTTTGGGCATCATTTGCCCAAAGTCAGGCAGCCTGTGTTCTACACCTCTAGTTACACCTTCCTAGTCCTCTTTTTGAACATCAAAGTGAAATTCACATAACATAAATTAGACGTTTTCAAGAGGACATTTCAGTGACATTCAATATATTCAAAATACTGTGCCAAACCACCTCTATCTGGTTCCAAAACACGTTTTTCACCCCAAAAGGAAGTCTCCTATTCATTAAGCCCTTGCTGCTCAGTTTCCCCTTCCCAGCCCCTTGGTAGCCACCAACCTGCATTCTGTCTCTATTGATTTATCCATTCTGGATATTTCGTATAAATGGAATCATGTCCTTCTTGTGCCTGGCTTTTACTTTGCACAGTGTCTTTGACACTTATCCCTGCTGGAGCATGTATTAGTAGTTCATTTTGGTTTTGGTGGTTGAATAATATTCCGTTGTATGGACATACCACAATTTGGCTCTCCACTCACCTGCTGATGGACATTTAAGCTGCTTCGCCTCTCAGGCTGTTGTGAATAGTGCTGCTGAGAAAGTGTGTACACATGTACTTATTTGAGTCCCTGTCTTCAGTTGAATGTTTAACTAGGAGTAGAATTGCTGAGTCATTTAGTAATTTTGCATTTCACTTTTCAAGAAACCAAGCTAGTCTTCTTAGAAGGCTCCTTATTCTCTACGTCTGTTTCTTTCTTTCTTTAAAAACATTTTTTAAGCATTTATTTATTTATTGAGAGACAGAGGGGAACAGAGCGCTAGGAGGAGAGGGGCAGAGAGAGAGAGAGGGAGTCACAGGATCCAAAGCAGGCTCCAGGCTCTGAGCTGTTAGCCCATAGCCTGATACGGGGCTCAAACTCACAAACCATGAGATCATCACCTGAGCCGAAATCTGATGCTTAACTGACTGAGCCACTCAGGTGTCCCATGCTCTACCTCTATTTAAATGTTAGAATGCCTTGGAGCTCCTGGGTGGCTAAGTTGGTTAAACATCTGACTTCGGCTCAGGTTGTGATCTCACGGTTCATGAGTTTGAGCCCCACATCTGGCTCTGGGTTGACAACTCAGAGCCTGGAGCCTGCTTTGGATTCTGTCTCCCTCTCTCTCTCTCTCCTTTCTTTCTCTCTGCCCCTTCCCCACTCATGCTCCTCTCTCTCACAAAAATAAACATTAAAGTAAAATAAATATTAGAATTTTTTGAGATTTGATTCTAAGCCACCCTCTTCCTTTCTCATTTGATACTTTCCTTCAAGTAGGTATCAGCCAGAGCCATGGTTGCAATTACCAAGTCTATGCCAAGGGTCCCCAGACCTCTCCTCTGAGCTCTAGAGATCAGTCAGTGTCAAATGCCTGGCTGACATCTGCATTTGGATCAATTCTAGAACTGAACTAACCCAAGTCTGGACCTCACCAGCTTCCCTAGTCTCTGTGATCGGCAAGCAGCCTCAAGATCCATTTGAATGGGCAAACCAGGAACCTGGGGGTCATCTTGTACACTTTCCCCCTCGCTGTCCTTTTCTGTCCACCACAAAGTGTTGTTGATTCTCCTTTCTAGCTGACTTCTAAATTTGTGTAATTCTGTCTCTGCTGCTACCACTCTTGTCCATACTCACATAGACATCCTTGGCTGCTGACTCCATCCACCTGCTGATTGGTCTCCTTGTCTCTACGTGTAGTTCTTTCCATTCATTCTCCACACCTATTCTAAATTTTTTTTATGTTTTATTTATTTTTGAGAGAGAGAGCCTGAGCAGGGGAGGGTCATAGAAAGATGGAGACACAGAATCCAAAGACAGTTTCCAGGCTCTGAGCTGTCAGCACAGAGCCCGACACAGGGCTCAAACCTACGAATCCTGAGATCATGACCTGAGCCAAAGTTGGATGCTTAACCGACTGAGCCACCCAGGCGCCCCTCCACACCTATTCTAAAAGCCGTGGAGAACCCCTCTACCTCCTCCAAGGCTTTTAGAATAGGCAGCATCTTTGAAGCTACACTTTGGGCTCATTTTGCCCTACTACCCACTTGCCTCCGCTTGATTCTGTGGTCTCCTACCTCAGGAAATGGTATGCACTGTTCTCTCTGCCTGGAGCATAGCCTTGTGAACTCCTACCCCTTTTTTCAGTTCTAGTCTCACTTTCCCTCTAGAAACCTCCTTGCCTCCCAGAGGAGATCAGCTTCCACAGTATGTTCTGATCCTTATCACATTTGTGTGATTAGTAATTAACATCTGCTTCTCCCCTGCCCTGTAAACTTTTTGGAAGCAGGGCAATGTCAATTTTGCTCCATCTTATGTAAGTTTTGACTTAAAAGTAGCTGCCACATGAATTGACTAATTAATGAGTGAGGGGGGAGCTCCAACTCAAAGCTGATTTCCCATCCTTCGCTTTCCACTTCTCGTCCTAAGACAGGCAAGTCCTTGCAAATTGGAAGGACTTTATGCTCAAACTGAAAGGAAATAGAAACAAGGAGAAAAATCCCTTGACTGGTTCCCAGGGTCCTGTCATGGGCAGCTGCTCTTCACACCCCCTGCTGGGTGGGAACCAGTTTTCTGGGTGGGGGGGAGGAGCTTCTCAAGCACGGGTCCAGAAGACCAGGGCATCCGCCCTCAGCTCTCATCATGGGCACAGAGGGAAGCAAGCCAGCTCGCCAATGTCCACACAGCTTTGAACAACACTCAGCCCTTTTTGAATGGCATTCCCTTGAAAGTTGTATGTGTTCTTCATTTTGAAATGATTTCAGCAAGATGAAAAGGCTGCCTCAATGCCTTTGTGGAAGAAAGGTTAACGAATGAATGAATGAGTCAAGTGAATTAGTAAATAGAGAAAAAAGAAAGGATGGAGATGTTGAGTGGCCCAGTGTGAACAGGTAGAACACAGTATAATTTGTCCCCCACTCCTTAGAGATGATGCTAATGGCCAGTTGTCTGCAGAGCTGGACACACTGAGTCTAATCATCAATCATCGTTTCCTCCCCCTCTGGGGTGATTCCCAGAGGGACCAAAAATGACGTGAATGACTCTAATCCACCATAATGTGCAAGTGACCCAGCCCACACTTTGAAATATTGAAGTAATTTAGGAGAAGCCAAAGCTCAAGGTCATTACAGGTAAGCTCTCTGAGGAGGGTAACAAGGGGGAGGAGCCATTCAGCTGATACACCAGGAAGCACCTACCCAAGATGACTTAAAAAAAAGAATCATGTAGGCTTTAGGTCCCATTAAAGCCAGTGCCTACAGGTCAGCTTAAAAGAATCCTGGAGTCACTCTCCTCCGTTGGGACATGTGGAGTCCCTCTCAGTTTCAGTTAAGGGGTGTCAACCGTGGGGAACACTAACAGATTGTCTGATAGCAATTCAGGAAGTCAGAGTCTGAGTGAGTCCCACCCCTCTGCCGGGCCACAACAAGTGTCTGAGAACTTACCCGGGGCAGAACCACTGCTGCTGGATCAGCTTGTGTCCCTGGGGTTCTCCCCCTCTCCCCGGCCAGGCAGGTGGGAGGTGGCGGTTCAGTCCTGCCTCATCATTTGGCTTCTGTCTTGCCACCGCCACCAGATTTGCTTCTAAAGGCAGCTGCAAGCATTTCCCTCGCGAGCCACCCCCCACACAGACTGTGAGCAGGGGATGTATGTGTGTTTTTCCTTCCGGTTGCTGCAAGTGATGTTGTCTCAGTCCATTTCCTCTCTGTGCCTTTTTTTTTTTCTTTGGGGGACTATATGTAGTTCAGGGGCAGGTGAGAAATGTAGCTCTTATCTATACTGCTTGCTTTTTTGAGAAACAGAGGTGATCTTTAAATTATCATTGCAATGACATTCTGCAGAGTGGCATGAGCTTTTTTCCAGGCTGCTTGGAGGCAAACATTAGGCTGTGTTAAGGTCAACCAAATTAGGATTTTGTGATTTTTATGGGCTTGATACACTCTCAAAAATTCCACTGTAAATTGATACGAAACCCGTTTTTGTTTGACGAGTATTTAAGTTTGTGCACTGTGATAGTCATCCTGCTAGGCACGAGGCACCCAGGTGGAGAATTCCTATTCACAGTGTGGAACGGATGCCTAGACTGAGAATGTGGGAAGGGCTTTGGAAGTTCCTGAGTCCCGAGCCTTTGTTTTTTTTTTTTAATTTTTATTATTATTATTTTTAATAGTTTATTGTCAAGTTGGTTTCCATATAACACCCAGTGCTCTTCCCCACAAGTGCCTCCTCCATTACCATCACCTCCCTTCCCCCCCTCCCTCCCCCTTCAATCCTTGAAACTTTGTCTTCTATCTGTGCTTTTGAGATAAGTGGTCTGGTCTGAAGCTAACTACCTGGTGGTTGCCTTTTAAGCACGTTTGATCTTTCTGTGTCTCAGCTTCCTCAACTGTAAAATGGGAAACTCATAGGATTATTGTGGGAGTTAACTTAGCAACTATACGTAAAGCCCTCAAAGAGTGGTTGGCACAAGTCAATAATAAGCAGGATATAAGTGTTTGGTATTATCACTAGTGCAAGTTATATTATTATAACTCAGTCCTTTGCTTTTTTCCTTCTCTTCCCACTTCCCATCCCTTCTTGTTGCCTAGGAAAGGACTGGGGGACAGAGAGGGTTGAGGAGAGAGAAAGATGGCTTCAGATCCATGTCATTTAAGTGTTGAACCAGCCTGAATCATATTAAGGAAATACTTTACTCATAAGCAGATGCCATATTTAATTTTTTATTGCTTATTTATTATTGAGAGAGAGACAGACAGACCATGCATGGGAGAGGGGTAAAGAGAGGGGGAGACACAGAATCCAAAGCAGGCTCCAGGCTCTAAGCTGTCAGCACAGAGCCTGTTGCAGGGCTTGAACTTAAAAACCATGAGATCATGACCTGAGCCAAAGTCTGACGCTTAACCGACTCATCCACCCAGGTGCCGCACCAGATGCCATATTAAATAAAGAAACAAAACATTCTGCTCAATGCCTTGTGTAATTAGGACTTCTAAATAAATTGATGACAAGGACATCCATGGTAATCCTCATATAAATATTGCGTCTATACATTCATGCTAAAAATATCATCTATTTTTTCTTTCTCTCTTCTTTCCTTAAAACACCACTCTTGCGTGCATGCTATATATCAGGAACTATTCCAGATTTGAGATAGAATTATCCTATTCCCAAGTTTTTATTTTCTAGAGAAGCATATCTAACAAATCGAGCAGGGCCAAAGTTCAGACTATGTATTTTTTCAAAATGTCCCTCTATGCATTTCCCATATCATGTGCTATTTTCTTGTATCATTAGATATTTAAGCAGTATAAATTTAAATGTGTTGATTTTGGAAAAAATAACTTCCGGTTATCCATAATACCTCAAAGATGAATACTACCGAGTTCCCTCCTTAAGTCAGTGACACTCTAGGTAAATTCTCATGAATGAAGGCTAAGCTTGGCCTTCATTTACATCAAGCACTTGAGTTGGGCAACTTGATTATCCTTAACTGTTCTGTCATCTATATCCCCATGGCTTCCTCTCCCACTTGGAGGTGCCTGCCCGCCCTGGATGAGGCCTCAGAATGGAGAGAGGGCGTGTCTGTCAAGGCGAACTAAGGAGGTCAGCCTTTTTCCAAACACAGATCACACTTGTTTTAGAAAAACAAGTGAAATATTTTTTTCCCACTTGGAAAGATGAAGGTTTGCTATGCCTGTTTTCCTACTTATGGTCTCAGATGTTTTCCTTTTTCTTTTTTTGGTTTGTTTTCTTCTTTTTTGATTAGTGGCAGACTATGCCACTTGTCAAGATTTTGACAAGCCCCAGATGGCTCTGATAAAAAACAAACACCTGTAGTTTCTAATCACTCTATCCAACGAAGATCGTGTTTACATTTGCATCTTTATTTCAACAATCTTCTTGACTGCTTTAATTAACTTCTTCATGTTGGCTCGGTTCACACCACTGCACAGTTTATTACTACCTGTTAAGCAGTAGCCAAACTCCTGGCAACTGTTTTGAATTTGTCATGGGTGTTTGGTCCAAGGAGTGACTGTTGTATGAAGTCTGAGGAGCGGAGGAGGCAGAAGTGAGCATTTGAGAAGATAAAAAGTTTAAAAATCTATGGCCAACTTTGTGTGTGTGTGTGTGTGTGTGTGTGTGTGTGTGTGTGTGTGTGTGTTTATGATCCTATATGTGTGACTGTGTTCCTCCATGACTGAATACAGTATGAGCCATAGGGAATTGGCTACCCACTGAGGAATTCAAATGAACATGCCCAAGGGTGGGTTTGGCAAATTTCAAGAGCAAAGTTGTCAGTATTATAATGTGCACCTCATCCCTGCTCAAGAATGGCAGTCACTTTTGTGATTTTCGTTTTTAGATGAAGAAATTAGAGCTTAGGAAGCTTGTGTGTCTGTTCAGTAGCCATGTGTTCCCACAAACTCCTGTGAGCTTTCCCGGGCATGTTTGATACATTAGTCCTGGAGCCATGGGGCCTGCCCTCAAGGTAATCTGGTGAGATAACTATTCCCATTAATGTATTCACTCAACTATTAAAAGCATTTATTGAGCAAGTGCTATGAAAAATTAAAAATGAATAAGAATCATCTCCCCTATGGGCCAGTAGACATGGCAAAACAAACTTTATCCACCTTCTTCTTCTGCTCTCTCACCACTTACGACCCTTCATTTCTCTCATTCTAGGACATCACTGTCTCCCCCTTCTTCTGTTCTCTCAGTTCATCAGCCAAATCCCCGGTTCCAAATCCCAGAACCTCATGACCAGCTATTAAGCAACATGCATGCATTAATGTTGATTTCCTTGTTCTTGTTCTGGGTGCTTATGTATTTCCAGCCATGAGTGTAAGCCCTACAGCAACCCAGTTTAACCAAGGCTGATTTGTTTCCTTGCAAATTCTCCCCCAGTCAACTCAACAGAGGCCTTTCTGCTGCTCAGGAGTCTTCTTGTGCATTTCCCACGGACGACCTATCGAGTCTTCTTTCCATACTTTTGCCCACTGTCCAGCAGTTGTGCACCCAGCCCTCACCTGGTGTCACACGGAGGGTAAGCACTGATGTGAGCTCTTCTAAGTGTTGTCTCTGTAAAACTTGGCTCTTCCATCCTCCTGTTCCTCGTTCTCTGCACATTCTCTAACCCTTTCAACTGTAACTTCTAGCATTGACACTTGAGGAATATAAGAGTCATCGCTACCATTTTGATGTTTGTAATTAGGAAGTAAGTGACATTTGCAAAGATGAATCCATTCTTCTAGTTCACAGAACGGCTGTTTGAAGAAATGCAGGCCCCTGGAAGGGCAAAAGGAAGAAAGAGCAGATTATTTTTAAAAGAGCACTGATGGTCAATTTTCAAGATTCTGATTCTGGGGAGCATTCATTGCATTTAAGTATCTGGGAAGCACCAAGCACTCACTTCTCCATTCCCCTATCCTTTTTCTGCACAGTAACCATTTTTGGATCTTTTCCTGTAATAATTGGGAAATCTTACTACTGTTGATTTTTCCACAATTTTTAAAAAACTAATGTTTTAAAGGGGCACCTAGGTGACTCACTCTGTTAAGCATCTGACTTTGGCTCAGGTCATCATGTCACAGCTCACATATTCAAGCCCCATGTCGGGCCCTGTGCTGACAGCTTAGGGCCTAGAGCCTGCTTCAGATTCTGTGTCTCCCTCTCTCTCTCTGCCTCTCTGTTGCTCATGCTCTGTCTTTCTCTCTCTGTAAAAAATAAATAAACATTAAAAATAATTTTAAATTAATGCTTTAAATCTAATCCAATAATTTTACATTGTAAAAAAATTAACAGTGCTGGTAAAACTAAAGTGCCTTTGACCATCAGCCTTAATTTCAATTCCCTCCCCTGCTTTGCCCACAATGAACCCCTACTATCAGTCTAGGATATATTCTTCCAAGACATTTTCTAAGCAATTTACATGAATACCTGTAACCACCATCAGTCTGCAGTTGGGCACATGTGCCGTCTCCCCCTTGAGTGAGCTTGCGCACACGAACAGAACCCGAGACTGAAACCATCCTATTACCTCAGTTTCTGAGGGAACTGTGTAAACTGCTATTCTGGTTTCATATGCAAATGGCTATTTGAAAACAACATCTTATTCGTGAGACTATATGACATTGCTGCCTTTGAGGGTTGGAGAGATTAAGTTCCTCCGTTTGTCTGGCTTCTGCTCATCTGTTTTCTAAATATGCAAAAACGTGGATTTCTGTCCAGCTGGTTTGTCTCTGAGTTGAGATTCCCAGATCAAATGCCAAAGGGCCAGTGGTGATTTGATAACGTGAATTTCTGGGTTTTCCTCTTTGCCCACCTGATCGCTGAGCAAAAAATCAAATCAAATCGTGCCACTCCCTAGGTTCTCTGTGCTGCCCCTTACTATGTCCCAAGCCCCAGGTAGGGACTGTCATGTGCTGTTTGTGGTCATTTATAGTCACCTTTCTCTTTGTCCTCTCTCTTGAACATTTTGTTTTTCCTTAACCTCAGAACAGCCTCCATTTAAAACCGCATATTGTGAGATTACTGCTTTAAAGATTGAGGTTTTCGTTTTTGTTTTTTAACTGGTACCCAGTACTTAAACAAGATTTTTTTTTAACCTCTTATTTATTTTTGATACAGAGAGAGACAGAGCATGAGAGGGGGAGGCTCAGAGAGAGAAGGAAACACAGAACCGGAAGCAGGCTCCAGGCTCTGAGCTAATTGTCAGCACAGAGCCTGATGTGGGGCTCGAACCCACGTATGTGAGATCTGACCTGAGCCAAAGTCGGAGGCTTAACCAACTGAGCCACCCAGGTGCCCCTGGTACCCAGTACTTAAAACCCCAGAACTGCTTTATGTTCCCTCTGTAATTTATGCAATTATTTTACTCTAATACAATAAAATTTAAAAGGGAGCTCCAACTTATTCCTCCTCTATTTTCAGCATGACTTCTTATTCTATAAAGCAAAAGCCTGGAGTCATGGAAGCCCTGAATTTCAGTCCCTTAGCTCTGTCTTTGGCTAAGGTTGCTTTGCCTCCTCTCTTCTTCCTTGCAGGCTCAACTTTTCTGATAGAGGAGTCTATATCTGTGCCTCCACATCCACACCTTCCATTCCCTCCTTACTCACTTCATGCCTACCATGCTGACCCCTGGATCCCGCCCCAGACCCCCATGGAGATTGTCCCTGTTAATGTCACTCAGGGCATCCTACATGTTGAAGTCAACAGGCAATTCCCTCTGTCAGCATTTAAAACAACTGATCACCTCTTCCCACTCAGAGCACTTCATTTGTTCCTTGGGGGACCCCACTGGGCCCTGGTTCACCTCCTTCACGGCTCACTGCCCCTCCTGCACTTACCATTCCCCATTTTTCACCATTGGAGTGCATACATTTTCACTCTCTTGCTGTCTCTGGATGGGCTCATCAAGTCCCATCTGGGCGTGGGGCAAGCCTTTGCCCCCTGCACTCTCCAGTAGCGTCATTATCAAACCCTTAGTCTCTGTCTAGTGCTGACTGCTTTCACAACATACCACAGGAGCTGGGAGCTTAAACAAGAAAGGTATTTCTGAGAGGCTGAGATCAGGGTGCCAGCATGGTCTGGTTCCAGCTAGAACCCTCTTCCTGGTTTGTAGATGCCCATCTTCTCACTAGACCCTCACCTGCAGAGTAGACAATCTCTTTTGTATCTCTTCTTTTTTTTTTAATGTTTATTTAAATTTATTTTTGAGAGACAGAGACAGCGCGAGCAGGGGAGGGTCAGAGAGAGACAGAGACACAGAATCCGAAGCAGGCTCCAGGCTCTGAGCTGTCAGCACAGAGCCCGAAGCAGGGCTCGAACCCATGAACCGTGAGATCATGCCCTGAGCTGAAGCCGATGCCTAACCGACTGAGTCACCCAGATGCCCCTCTCTTTTGTATCTCTTCTTGTAAGGCACTAATCCTATCATGACCTAATGCCTCCCAAAGCCCTCATCTCTTGATACCATCACACTCGGGATTAGGCTCCATTGTAATATGACTTTGGAGGGCTGGGGACACAAACATTCAGTCTATAGCAGTCTCTTTGCCTCCAAACACTGCAAACTTTCTTTTCCTTGCTTCTTCAATTTAACTTGTCACCAAATTCTTGGGGGTTTTGCTTGCTTGTTTGTTTGTTTTGTTTTATCTCAAATCTTGTTGACCGATTCTCCCTGTACACCCTCACCGGCACCAGCTTAGACGTTCATTCCTTGGACCATCACGACAATTCCTAACTGTGACAACCATTCCTTTTCTAACCCCTAATACTTAGCATGCTGTTGGACACAGATTGGGCCCTCAGGCATAAACATCTATCCAATATTAGATAGCCTCAAAGGCAGATTTTTAACCTTCCACCAGCTCCAGGTGTCTATGAAATAAAGTTGAAAGGACTTAATGGTGAATTGAGAGCCACAGTATCCTCTTAGATTCTCCCCTGGTTATCTGCACCTAAGTGCCAGTTACCTTCCCATCACCCTGAACGGCTCACTGGTCCCGAATGATTCACACCCTCTCATGACCATGGCCTTGTAAAAGCCATACCCCTGCCTACACTGCCCTTCCCTTTTCTCCTTGTGGCAGCCTCATCTAAGACTGTACTCCCCTGGACAGAATATCTTTTCTCTCTCTGTCACTGGACTTCTATTACCTTGATTACATAACATCACCATAGTGCACCTGCCTTCCCTGGACTTCAAGGCTCCCGATGGAAGGGAGCTACTGCTTGTTCATTCTGGGGACTAAACATTTTACAAAGTGGTCTATAGAGGTCATGCATCAGAATCACCCATGAGACTGGTTAAATACAGATTTCCCAAGCCCCATCCTTGAATTGCTGAATCGGTTTGCTAGGGAGTGAACTCTCTCAGGTAATTCTTATGCATATGAACATGAGAATACAGTTACAGTATCCAACAAATATTTGATAAATAAAGACATGATGAAAAGTACTGAGATCCCTACTTCTAAAAATTTTGTCTGCATCCGTCATTTATCTAGGGGTATGTTTTGGCTGGAGAGAGGTTGGGGGAATTTGGCCCAGCCATGGATCAAAATGACCTAGTGGGAAACAGCCCTGCCTTATTCTCTAATCAGGTCATGCAAAGTACCTATTGTCCTGTCCAAATGCCAAATGAAGCTTAGGGTCATTCAAAGCCCTGAAGATGGTTGGCTGTGATAAGAACTAGCAAATTCTTGCTCAAGTAAGAACCGGTATTGCAGGCATGTTCTACATTTTTCACTCACCACAACCACGTTCTTAGGCTTCAGTGCTTCACAAGTACCTTCTAAGGAGTCTCAGTCTCATTTGCTGTGCTTTACAAGTATCGATAACTCTAATGTCAGTTAGTAGCCCTTCCTAATTGACACTGAGTGGGCTATGAATGAACCCTAAGGATTTTAAGATTTTAGGTGAGACTGACTTGTGAAGGTAGGCAAGTCTTATTTGGGCCACAAGGTCTTTAAATGTTCTTTTTCAGTTTCTTCAGTAGATTTTGAGTTCTATCAACATGATCTTGAGATCTGTCATAAAGCACCATACCAAGCCTAGCGAAGACTAGTATGCATCATCTAAATGACCTCATGACTACACAAAGTATCCTCCATAAATCTTTGCTGGATTTGTTATTTACCAAATAATTAAGTATCTCTGAAGGTACATGTAACCGAAGTGTAGAAACACACCAATACCATTAGGTAGTTAAATTCGAACATGAGTGCATGAGACATGGAAGTGAAATGAAAGGCATCAAGAGTGGTTTGAAATTGATGGTCCTTTGTGGAAGAAATGAGATCTGGGGATAGCACCCAAGAAAAGGAGGCAAGATATAGGTTAACGATTAAGCCATCTCCTGGATTGCTCATACAATATCACACCTGGGCTGTGCCTTAGAAGCTAATATTCTTATATTACTGATTCTTTAATATTTCCATTACTTCTTCATTACACAAGTAACATATACTCATTGATGAAACCTGAAAAAATAAGTAATTAAAAAAGATGACATGACCAATATTACATTGTAGTATATACTCTTTTAAATGTTTTCTTGTATATACGCAGTGTGGTATTATAGTACATTAATTTCTTATTGTTGCCATCACCGCCAACTTAATGGCTTAAATGAAAACACATTCTTTATCTTACAGTTCTCTAGGTTAGAAGTCCAACACCAGTCTCATTGGGCTAGAGACAGCATGCTAGTAGGGCTGCATTCTTCTGGAGGCTTTACGTGAGAATCCTTTTCCTAACTTTTTCTAGCTTCTGGAAGCCACCCACATTCCTTGGCTCATGTACCTTTCCTCCACCTTCAAAGCCAGCAATGTTGATTTCTATGACCATTCTTCTATAGTCCCATATCTCCTGACTGCAGCTGAGATGTTCTCTGATTTGTAGGGTCTGAGTGATTAGATTGGACTCTTATGGATAATACAGAAGCTCATCTCAAGGTCAGTATCTTAATAATATCTGCAAAATCCCTTTTTCCTATAAAGTGACATATCTATAGGCTCCTAGAATTAAGACATGGATGTATGGGGTGACATTATTCTACCTATTTTATAGAAGTTAAGTGAGTTACCAAAGATCACAAAGCTGGTAATTATTGGATCTATTAAACTCTTTCAGGATGCAAGACTCTGCTGCAGTTAGAGTCTCAGCTAATGGATATTAATGATAAAAGGATGTAGGGAAGAACTGCAAAGAATTTGAATGAACGTAGAACCAAACTTCTCAGGAGGTGGCACCTCATTCTCAGTCTATAGGTGCCAAATCAACATGACACCATGTTGACATCAACAAAGCCACTGCCTGTTTCTGCTGCCACTCTCCACACTTCTTAGATCCTTTCTAGCTCTCTCCAATGGGCTTCCTTTACTGCTTAGCTTCCTAGTTTCTACTGACTCATCATGGCTTCTACTCACTGCCTCCTTTCTGTGGGTCTCTTGGTTTCTGGATCCTTCTGTCACTTGTAGTTTTCTGTGTGTCACCTTCAAGTTCCTTAAAAGAAAGGATCTGGAAGACCTTGTTGGCCACTACAGAGCACTGGACATGTTTATCTGACACAGGGTTCTCACTGGCTTATCTCATTGGCTGCCAGCCAGTTTAGGGGTGGCTGTTTTCAAAAACAATGAATGCTTCCTGATTCATCAGCCAGGATCATGAGGTCAGTTACCACAATCGGCATGTAAGGAGTCATGTAGGGTCACCTGCCTCAGAATAGAGCCATAAGCAAGTGGTACAAAGAGATTCTTCTCCAAATGCTAGGTTAGAATGTCTTCCCCGTGCACCCCTACATCATACATTGTAATTAAACCATATCTTGGAACTACAACTAGAATAGTCTAGCTGAATGAAAGAGTGTAAGCCAGGGATAAATGAGAGGAGGAGAATGGTGCCCAGAACTAATACTAAATATGGACATTTTGAAAAAGTTTAGGTAATTACTTTCAGTACTTGAAGGCTCTAATTGCTGATCTTGAACAAAGAGGCTACACAGGCTTCTGAAAGTTCTAAAATTATATCATTTTTATCAGTCAGAAGGACCTCAAGTTGCTACCCAACTTATGAAAGAAGGCTTTGGAAAGGGGACTCTGGTGTTTCTATATTTTGTACCCATTTGTTTCTCCAGCTACATTTGCTCTGAAAGGGGAAAAGTGGTCTCTGTAACTTGGAAAGAATGAGTATGAACAAGTTTCAGAGGGAGAAAAGCTGTCTTGGGCATGCCGAGCCCTGCCGCCGCCACCCTTCCTAAGGGAAGAATGTTGCTCTAAAAGTTTCATCTGATATTTGCCACAAAAATGTGTACTGTGGTCACAGCTCAGTGATGCCAACACAAATCTCAAACACAGCCACCTCCTGACTGAGAATACAATCTGGGCTGTTTTTGGTCTGGACCACGGTGACCAGGGACAAAAGTTGATTTCAAATGTCAATTAATTACATGGGAGGAAAAGGCCATCTGACAGACAGGGTCTTAGCATAACTGCTTTCCCCCTGGTGTCAGAGTATTGAGGTGCTACCATAGTACAGGGCTTTGTCTATGTGGAATGGTATTTTTCCCCTCTTCTTGTACTTTTAAAGAGAATGCCAATGGCATGTTGCTGTCTTAACTTTCCACACCCTGTAATAATTCAGTGAATTCATTCATTTCCTTTACTCTGAAATACAGAACATTCTTTATGCAGTCAATCAAAACATTGTTTTTGAGCCATTACCACTGTGTTGGAGTTGGGAATAAACTAGTGGGTAAAAATATACATAGTGTATTGTGTATATTGAATACTTTGGCTATAAATAACATAAATATAGAATTTATAAAGGTTTGGACAAGTTATTCGTTGCCTCACCAAGCTAGATACCTGGAGGTAGAGGTTGGTTAATTCAGTAGATCAATAAAAGTCTCATGTCAGCTTTGTTCCCAGGTTTTTGGTTCCCTCATGATTTCAAGTGTCTATAATAGCTCTAAGCAGTGCATTCTCAACCACATCTATATGCAAATAAAACAAATACATAAAGCCAAAATAAAGACACTCCCACTTTGGGTCTCTGCCTCTTTTTGAGGACGATCTCTTTTCTAGAAGGATGTTCTTCCCTCCCCCTAATCCCCAGCAGAAATGCCCTCAAATCTTAAGAGGCAGAATTGTGTCACAAGGCTGTTTCTAATCCAATCAACAGTAAGGCAAAAGAAAAGGTCATAATTATCTTAGATCAGCAAAACCTGGTTAGGAAGGAACTCAGTCTTTCCTGAAGCACACGTCTGCCCACCGCCCCAAATACAATCTAGCTCTGTTAGCAGGAGGAAGGGATTAGTTATAGGAAATCAGCAGGCTGCCTCTGTGTAAGACTTCCAGTTGACCCAGCAGGACAGGGAAAAAACTCTCTACATACACATTTTTTGCATGGAGTCCAAAAGAACTGTGTTTCAGTATCTGCTTTGCTACTTAGTCGTTGCAAAATCTTGGATTAGTTGAAGCTCTTGGAGCCTCAATTTCTGCATATGTAAAATGGGAAATCATCCATATTTCACAGGGTTGCTGTGAGGATCAAATATATTAGTATATGCAGAATATCTAGCACCATGCGTGGCCCGTAAGAATCCCTTCCTCAAAGCTCCCAGGCTGCTTACAGTCTAAATTGCTGGGTGATTGACAGACAGATGGTTGGCTTGTATCGTAATCCATAAGCACTGTGATCTGAGTGTGTACAGAGGCTTTCACACCTGCTAGGAATCACTGAGGTTTTTGCTACACACAATGGGTCCTTTTCGTTTTCTTCTCTTTCTGCAGCATTGTTTCTCTGGACAGTTCCTTTTGTTTGTGAACTCTGTTTTTCCTGCATATCTTCTTTCCTGATAACCTTCTCTCAGTTTACCTCTTACCTCTCTAGCTGTTCCTTCCCATACTGCCTTATAGGGTCCCCTTCGCTGCCTACGCCAGAATAGTGTTCTCCTCCTCTGTTTGCAATCTCACCTGTTAAAGGTAAGACTTAACCCTTTCCTATACTTTCCATTTCTAATTGTATATTCATGGCATATATTAGATATTGAGTACATATTTCATTAATCTTTTTGTTATTCAATCATTTTTTCAACACGTATAGATTGAATGTGTACTATATGCCTTTTTCTGTTCTTTTGGCTGGAGATAGAGCAACAAATAAAACAGGTCAATCCCTGCGTTTATGAACTTACTGTCTAGTGAAGACACAATGAATAAACAAACATCTCCTATGGAGTAGATGGAGTAAGTGCTTTAGGGTACCTAAGAATGCCTCTTTGATGACACATTTACACAGAAACCTGAAAGAAGTGAGTGACCCAACCATGAAGCTTATCAGAAGAAACAAAGAGCACAAATGCCGTGGGGTGGGATTGTGCTTGGCATTTTCTTTTCTTTTTTCTTAAAAAAATTTTTTTAATGTTTATTTATTTTTGAGAGAGACAGTATGACCAGAGGGAGGGCAGAGAGAGAGAGAGGAAGACAGAATCTGAAGCAGACTCCAAGTTCTGAGCTGTTAGCAGAGCCCAATGTGGGGCTCGAACCCACAAACCGTGAGATCATGACCTGAGCCAAAGTCAGACGATTAACTGACTGAGCCACCCAGGCACCCCTGTGCTTGGCATTTTCAAGAAATCCTCATGTGGTCAGAATGAGGTGGTCCTGAGGGAAGGGAAAGGACAAGGGGACAGCAGGGGCAAGTCAGGGAGGCCCTTATGGTCAGTGTTAAGGCTTTGGGAGCCAAGGCTGGCTTCAGAGATAGAAGTGTTTTAATCTGTCTTACACTCTTAGAGGCTCACTCTGACTGCTGTGTTGAGAAGAGACTAGGAAGCCAGAATGAAAGCAGGGAGGTCTGTTAGGAGGCACCTGCAATAATCAAGACCAGAGAAAATGAGGGCTTGGCTCTGGATGACAGCAATGCAATGGCGAGAAATGGATGAATTTTGGTTCCAATCTGAGATGAGACTAATAGGATTTCCTGTTGGATGTAGGGAAAGAGGGAAAGAAATCAAAGTTAGGCCCAAAGATTTTGGCTCTGGCAAGAAGAAGGAGTTGTTATTTTCAGAGATGAGGAAGACTAGGGATGGAGATGAAGAGGTAGATTGGAGGCTGGGAAGGGCTGCACCACTACTAGACATTGAAGTGCAGCTGTTGAGAAAAAGGTTAGACATATGAATGTGGAGGTCAAGTGAGAGCTCTGGGCTGGAGCTAGAACTTGGGGAGTCATCAGCATGTAGATGATATTTAAGCACTGCTGCTGCATGAGATCACCAGGTTACACATGGAAAAGGGAAGAAAACTGGGGCCTGAGCATTGGACACACCAACATGAGCTGTTGGGAGGGGAGGTTGGGAGAGGAGAGATACTAACAAAGGAGACTGAGAAGGGGTTGCCCAAGAAGAGAGGACCACCACCAATGTGTGGTGTCCTGGAAGGTCAGTGAAGAGTGTCCTCAGGGAGGTGACAAGGGTGTCAGCTGCTTTTAGCAGAAGTATAATGGGGACTGAACTACCTGATGGATTTGTTGATGTGCAAGTCATCAGTGACCTTGACAAAGCGGTTTTGGTTGTGGGTGCAAAAGAGAACAGGAAAGGAAGTGGGAGGCAGCCATGTAGATAATTCCTGCAAGGAGCTCTGCTCTAAAGCAAAAGAATGGGGTGAGTTTGGAAGAAGGGACCAGAGTCAACGGAGGCCCCTTTTGTTTTTAAGATAGGAGATTTAATGCACTTGGACGAAAATAAAAATTTAATAGAAAGGAAAAACTTTAAAAGACAGGAGAGAAGGGAGTGAACGGTTGGAATGAGGACTTTGAGAAGGATAAAGGGATGGGAACTATGGTATAGTGGAAGAAGCTGGCTTCCATCAAGGGGTTAGCTCAGCTGCTCCACAGTATTGCTGCTTCAACAGTCGTTGTTGCTGTTGTGGTTTTAAGGAAGTTTTAGGCGGAGCTTGAACTCATGACACTGAGATCAAGAGTAGCATGCCTTACTGACTAAGCCAGCCAGGGGCCCCTCAGCATTCATTTTGTTTGGCCAAGAAGCCTGTATAAGCCTTGAGCTGACAATAGCCCTTTCATGCAAGCACATACCCTAGATAGCAGCCCACAGAGTCATAAGCAAATGCAAGTTCCTGATATGACTTCCCCAGTAGCCCTTGTGATCAAGTCTCCCCCACCTCCCAGGGCCTTCCTCTTGCGTGCTCCTTAGATAATACCCCCTGGAACTTTAAAAACCCTATTAATTTTGGTCTGAACTGGCCAATCTGTCCTCTGCTTGACAACCCCAAAGAGCTCCATCTCTGATCCTAATGAAGGCTGTGCCTCAGGTTCTGTCACTTTCTCTGCCTTGGCCTCCCTGCCATGTGCTTCCCCCAAGACCAATGAGTCATAAACCTCTTTACTTCACTTTCTCCTGCGGTCTTTTATTGAACCATGGCTCACCATCCTGCACCCTGTGTTCTTTAATAACGAAGTCCTAATGTAACAAAGTCATAACAGCTCCTCATGAAGATGAGCAGACTACAGGTATGGGGTGGGATGCAAGACTCTTGCTGATTCCTTCTGTTTGTCTGGCAAATAAAAAATAAGGTCATCAACTAAGACTGAAGTCTGGAAGGGAGGTGATGGAGGTTTAAAGTGAAAGGGTAGGATGTGAGATAGTCATCTTGAAAAATGAATGAACTTGGGAGATGTGGTAGGATCACTGGTCAGTAAACCAGGCTGGATCAACATTTTCAGCTACTGTATGTTGGCTCCTGACATCCCTCCTGGGTTCCACACTCACATATCCACCTGCCTGTTGGCATGTATCCCCTGCCTTCTCATGGGAACATTAAAGCTATTCTCTCTCTGCCCACTTCCACCCCGTGTTCCTATGGCCCCCATTTCCAAGGCAGAATAATAAAACCTTTGACTAGCTCTTAAACTAGTGTAAGGCTTTTTTTTTAATTTTCTGAGACTGAAAACACTGGAGGAGAATCATGGTTTTCGAAGGGATATTATTTGTTTAGACATTAGATATCAGTCGAGATAACTGTGAGAGATCCCAGTAGGAGACACGAGTAGTTTAGCTGATGCACATTGGATTACTGACCATCTGGCCTAATATTATTCCGCTGGCAATTATGAGGCGTGTATACAGCCCAGTGTGCATCCAATTAATCCGAGGATCTTATTAAAATGCAGATAGTGATTCAGTAGGTCCAATACCAAGTTTCAGATTCTGTAGTTCTAAAAAAAATGCCTCGATGATACCAATGATACTGAACCACAAACCTCACTTTGAGGTTTAAAGGTTAGGAGACAGAGGGTGGCTCAGTCAGTTAAACATCCAACTTCAGCTCAGGTCATGATCTCACAGTTTGTGGGTTCTAACCCAATGTTGGGCTCTGTGCTGACAGCTCAGAGCCTGGAGCCTGCTTCAAATTCTGTGTCTCCCTCTCTCTGACCCTCCCTCAGTTACTTGTGTTTTCTCTCTCTCTCTTTCAAAAATAAATAGACATTAAAAAATTATAGGTTAATAGAAACCCATGCAGATCATTTCAGTTTAATGTGTTAATTGCTATAATAATAAGAGAGATGTATGAACATAGGTTAGCAAACAGATTAAGGCAAAACCATGGAGATTGTTCACTTGTGAACCAAAGAATGTGTTCTTCATCCTAAGAAGGATGTAGAACCATGGAAGGATTTGAACATTGTGGTAACAACGCTTGAGCATTTGTCATTTGAGTACTGGGGTGTAAGATGCTTATTGGAAGTCAACCATGTGTCAATTACTACCCAGGCAACAGACATAACGAGTGAATAGTGAGCAGGCAACCAGGGTCTTGTCTTCAGGGAGCTTATGTCCTGGAGAAGTTAGACAGGTAGTAGTAAGAAAACAAAGAAATAAGGTAATTGTTGATTGTAGAAGTGTTGCCAAAAAATAATAATAATAATAACAAGGGTTAATGTGATTGAGCCTCAGAGGACTGCTGTAATGGGAAGTAGTTGTTGAGCCCAGAACTAACCATGCGCTGGAGCCAGTCCTGCCGGCATCTGGGGGAAGTGCATTCTGGGCAGAGGGAACAGCGAGGTGGAGGGCCTTGAGGCAGGGGTGAGCAGTGTGACAGGAGAATCAACCAAATCAGTGTGACTAGAGCCTAGTGAGCAGGGGGAAATGGTAGGAGATGGAGTCAGAAAGATGAACAGGGGCATGTAGAGGCTTTAAAAGATGTGCTGAAGAGTTTGTATTTCATTTTAAATGTGGGAGTGCAAGATGACTCTTGTTACCATGTGAAGATGGGACTGTTGAGTATGTCCATGGGTCAGGTGCACTGTGGATTCCTTGGGCATGCTCAGAACTATGCTTTAGAAAGAGGACTCTCTTAGCAACATGTAAAGTAGCTCAGAGAGGAAAGAGCAGCTCTTCTGAGATGTCTGCAATTGATAGAAGGGGAGTGTGAACAGGGGAAGTCAGACTCATGCTTCCAAATGAGGTGACAAGAAGCGAGATGAGAAATTCAAATAATACCCAACTCTCATAAGCCAGGCACAGAGGCTAGGACTTTCGCACTAATACCCTCATTTAAAAAAATAATTTATTTATTTGTTTGTTTGTTTATTAGAGAGAAAGAAAGAGCATGAGCAGGGGAGGGAACAGAGGGAGAGGGACAGAATTTTAAGCAGCCTCCATGCTCAGCAAGGGGACCCATGCAGGGCTTGATCCCAGAACCCTGGGACCATGACCTGAACCAAAATCAAGAGCTGCACTCAACCAACTAAGCAACCCAGGCACCCCCACCTTTTTAATTGTTGAATACCCTCATTTAATCCTCTCCACAGCCCCACAATGCTGGCTACCAAAACCAGGTTCCAGGGTTTCAAACCTGACCTACTGAAAGAGAGGTCCAAGGGCATCTGGTTGTCAATACATAAATGTTTCGGGTGATTGTAAGTTCAAGGGCAGTTGGAATCTCTGGGTGGGGCTCCATCTTGCCACTCAAAGGAATGGAAACAGCTCTCCCTAAGCCTTTCTTTAAACTGCTGATTAATTTACAACCCAAGGAGTGACATTTCAGGAATTCCAGCATGAGTCCGCCTCAAAAATAATCCCCAGCCAGGTTAGGGAGCCTGCTGAGGAGGCCTCTGCTCCCTGCGGGGGTTGGTGTGAAATGTTGCTGGGGGTTTTAAAGGAAAGGCAAATCTTGGGGGTAATGCTTCATGCTGCAATCCATATTTGTGTCTTAATGTAAATGAGTTTCAGATCCTTCTTGAGAGAAAATTGGGTCTGGGAAAGGATAGACGGTTCTGGGCCTAGAATTGCAGGGCAAAGGCTTAAGGGAGTAAAACAGGGAAGGGGAAAAGGGAAGAGGGGTGGAACCGGGGCACTGAACTTGACTTCCTTCCCACATTTGCTGGGAGCCCACCCTCTTCCTGAGCAGAGGGCTCTGAAAATGCTGAATGAAGAAGTAGAATATGGTTTTATAACTTTGCATTATCTGTGCTTGATTAGATTCTAACGTGACCAGATCATCTGGTTGATTGACTTAAAATATGCATTTTTTTTTTTAAGGGAAACTCTGATCTGCATTCTAACTGCTTTCCCTTGTTGTAGCTACTGGACTGTGTCGTGTCCATGAGACCAGAAAAGGTTTTGTGTGTGCACAGCGGAGCTACATGGTAGAACAGGGCTGGTTCACTGGCCTTCAATTCCATAGAAACAGGGGGGTGACAGAAACAAAGAAGGAAGAAAAGCCATCACTGTTTGCCACTTGATGAACATGACCCCTCTATGGGAATTATGTTGGCTTAAAAGAATAAAGATATGCAAATAGTTTATTGTCAAATTGGTTTCCATATAACACCCACTGCTCTTCCCAAGTGCCCTCGTCCATTACCACCACCCTGCCTTCCTCCCCACTTCAGCCCTTGGTTCATTTTAAGTATTCAGTAGTCTCTCATGATTTGCGTCCCTCTCTCTCCCCAACTCTCTTTCCTCCTTTCCCTCGCTATGGTCCTCTGTGAGGTTTCTCCTGTTAGACCTATGAGTGTCATGCTAAGTGAAATAAGTCAGGCAGAGAAGGACAGATACCATTTATTCATTTTTTGAGAGACAGAGAGAAAGCAGGGGAGGGGCAGAGAGAGGGAAACACAGAATCCGAAGCAGGCTCCAGGCCCTGAGCTGTCAGCACAGAGCCCAACATTGGGTTAGAACCCACAAACTATGAGATCATGACCTGAGCCAAAGTCAGACACTTAACCAACTGAGCCACCCAGGCGCCTCTCCTGAAATATCTTTGAAGTCCACTATGTTTTATCTTAAAAGTTCATGCACATCCTATTCCTTAGTGTAGTTGACATGATTTTATTATTAAAGTGTTTTATTCATTGATGCCCAAAGAAGATGGGCCAGCTTCACCCTTTAGATTTAAATATTTGCAGATAGTTACTTCCATAAGCTCTGAGCAAAGGTGAAAGTCCCTGGCTGGCTCCTTTTTCCCTCGCCCATTCACTACCACCTTCAAAGAGGCCGGGGGAGGGGGGGGAGGGCGGGGGAACTGAGCGCCAGCTCTCTACACAAGTGAAGTAGGGTGGAAACTGAGGCAGAAAAGAAGGGCTCTTTAAGAGTAGTTTAGCTGAACTGATTAATCTTTATAAATGCCCTGGGCCAGAGGAACTGAAGTAATTGTAGTATGAGCCTTAGCATCTTAGCTACTCACATATCATATTATCCACATCCACTTGG
>NC_043706.1:17088454-17110161 GCF_006229205.1 Suricata suricatta | reverse complement strand
CATATTATCCACATCCACTTGGCCGTAAGAATTTTCTTTACAAAAGAGTACAAAATATAAAAGCCACATGAAATTGCCTAAAAGAAAAAAAAATGCACATATATTGGATTCTTGGCAAACGAGTGCAAAAATGTCCCAGAACTGATGAAGCAAGTTATTTTTAGACTTTGCCCTGAAATATGTTGGTGCCTCTGTGAGTGAGTTCATCACACATGCTACAAACTCCTTTGGCCTGATCCTTTAAAAAATATCTTCATTTTTCCTTTTTATTATGTAATAAAGCAAAATGAGCAGTCTCCTGGTGCCGTCTCTTGGCAGCTTTGCTCAATCGAAAGTTCTTTTTACTGCTTCTATCTTCACATTTGCCATCCTTCATATGGGCCCTTTTATTTATAGGCCCTTCTTTTATAGCCTGAAGGTGTGAATAGAAATGTAAGTTCTGTCCACCATTCATTTAGTATTTTAGTTGATCTCTTGATCTCATTTTTAGCCCATGAGCTCACCCTTAGGATTCATCAGATTTCCTATATACTACGACTCCATTCTCCAAAGACAAAGTTGAAGACAAGCACTTTATATGGCATTGCAAGGGAAAGCTAAAGCCACTGGTACTTATGGAGATCTGACTTTGCGATAAGAGACCTCCCAATGATTAGAAGATTTCACCTAGTTGGTCTTAAAATGGAATTAGCCCAGATGGTGCCAATGGGAATTAAGGCACTGCATGGTCCCAGAGCAAACACAATACCTGTCGTTTGGATGGTCTTAATCTCGGAGGCAAATGAGGGAAATAAGGCTTTTTGAGGCCTAGCCACACATTCCCCAGTGATTATAGTACCAAATACTCATGATTCAAAGTGACTGGTTATCAGATACTAGAAACATCTAAATCGTTAAAGGATTTAGAAGTCTGCTTGAGGGCCCCCATGTTATCAAAATTAATGAGTATTAAAGTCATTTATACACATTTTTGAGGCTTCATCTACAGAGGTTTTCAGTAATGTTGGCCATATTTATCATTGGAAGGAAAAGCAAATTTATTTCTAGAAAGCACAGCCTGGATACAGATATATTTCCTTAGTGTAGGCTGTTTACTTTGCTTACAGAACCTCTACCACATTTATCCTGGACACATTTTAGAAACTCTATGCAAACAGACAGTGCTTATTTCTTTGTTTCTAGTATCCTAGAATTTGACATAAGAGTTAAAAAGTACATTCTTGGTGCATGTACTGCTACTAGCAGCTAGGATAATCCAGAACCCCTCTGTCCTCATAGGATGAGATCTTGTCCTATAAATTATTTCTTATAAAACTCTCTGATGACAGAAGTAATCAATTTCTGGGCTTAAGGTTTAAGCTTGAACCTCTGGTAACATGTGCATAGTCTGACTGAATCTTTTTATACTGTTATCATTTGTTTAGACCTTACTGGGAATGAAGATTCTGAAAGATTGTGGTACACAGTGAAGAAGAGAGCTCAGGTTACTGTGATTCTATGGGCGACCATGAAGTAAGGTTTTCTGAAGGCTAAAATGAATAAATCCTGATTTTTGCTTAATTCCTAGTTGTGCATGGGATGGCCTTACCCTCAGGATGACACTAGGACAGCTTCAAAGAAGACCAAGTTTCCAAATTTCGAGTATCTCTAAAAAATTAATGTTTATTTATTTGTTTTGAGAGAGAGAGAGAGAGCATGTGTGCATGAGCATAAGTGGGGGAGGGGCAGAGAAAGAGGGAAAGAAAGAGAATCCCAACTAGGTTCCGTGCTGTCAATGCAGAGCCCGACATGGGGCTTGATCCCACAAACCATGAGATCATGCAAGGCCTGAGCTGATATCAAGAGTCAGACGGTTAGTCGACTGAACCACCCAGGCACCCAAAACTTTGGGTACGTTTTTTCATAATAGGAATTAAATCTATGGTGTCACAGAATCTAAGAGCAGCTCCCATTTCTGGAGGCCGCCTCTTGCGGGCACGCAACAATGGATGTCAATGTGGTCAAAGCAACGTGACTTCTGTTCGTCTGTATCTCTCACATGTCCTTGGTGGCTCACTTTCCTGCTGCTGCTTACAGATTTGACTCTTGAGGCCAGTGGTACAAACACTTGCACCCAGAGTTTTCTTTCCTTCTAATGTCTTTGGTCTTGCTCCCAGGGTGATAACCACTTTATACAAGTAGTTTGAAAGTGGGCTCTCATCTTATTTTTGGAAGAGTTTATGAAAGATAGGTATTTCTTCTTTGAACATTTGGTCGGTTGCACCACAGAGGCCACTGGACCTGGGTTTCTTCCTGTGAAGTTTTTTGTTGACTCTGTGTGTCAAGAAGAAAGAAATGTGTGGGTTGTCTCATGACCACTAGGTAGTGACTTACGGCCTAGAGGCTGCGAGGGAACAAAAGGCTTCTTTTTAGGATAACGAAAATATTCTAAAAATAGATTGTGGTGATGGTTGCACAAGCGTGTGAATATACTAAGGACACTAAATTGTTCACTGTGAGTGAGCTGTTTGGTATGTATATTTTAGTGAAGTTGTTTAAAACATATGATTCTTTTCATCTCTCAATAGTCTTTTCTGTGTACCATTAAGTCCTGCTCTCTTTCCTTCGTTTTATTTAAAAAATTTTGTAATGTTTATTTAGTTTTTGGAGACAGAAAGAGAGAGTGCAAGCAGGGGAGGGGCAGAGAGAGAGAGGGAGAGAGAGAGACACACAGAATCTGAAGCAGGCTTCAAGCTCTGAGCTGTCAGCACAGAGCCTGACACCGGGCTCGAATCCATGAGATGTGGGATCTTGTCCTGGGCCAAAGTTGGATGCTTAACTGATTGAGCCACCCAGGCACCCTCCTTCCTTTATTTTTAATTCTTTGAATCTGCTCTTTTTTTACTCACTTATTAAGTTACCTCCATCTGGCCCTTTGGGGCTTGCTGACTGAAGAAGTCTTATGTTGGAGGTTTGGAGCTCACATGCCTTAAAGATTATGGCCTCAAGGATTGAGGTTTATGGCCAATCTGGTCCTAGAAACAGCAGTTAGTGCCTTTCAGATCCTGGAGGTGAGGCTGTTTTTACATGCTACCAATTCAAGTAGACAAAATTCCCAGGAGACTGTTAGCAGAGATTTTTCTTAGCTTTTTTTTTTCTTTTTTCGGGAGGTGTTTCACCCACTCTCCAGGTCAATTTCTATTGCCACATTATACAGAATAATTTTAGTTACCATATTCTCAGATGAGCTGAATTGTCAGATGTTGGTGCCAGCTTACTGCCCCAGAAGCAAGCCTAGGTCTTGTGCTGTGTGCACAAAATTGTCTTGCCTTTCTGGCCCACATGCCTGGTCCATGTAGATGCATATCATGTTTTGAACCTGCTTTAAGTATTGTTGTACTTATTTATTTATACTGTGCCTATTATGGTTCTTGTTTGAAGTGGGAGATGGGCATACCAAGCGTGTACTTACTGAACTAATCTTGATGCCTCCTTAAGGTGATTCTTGTTTAAATACAATCTTCAAATTGCTTTAAAAATAACTCAAGACCAACTGAAGTAAACCCTTTCTTTGTGTTTTCTTAAACTTCAGAGCAGTGTTGTCCAAAAGAAATAAAACACAAACCATACATACACTTTTAAATTTGCTAGTAGTTACACTAAAAATATAAAAAGAAACAGGTTGGGGTGCGTGCGTGGCCCATCAGTTCCATGGCCCACTCTCGATCTCGGCTCAGGTCATGATCTCTGCTCAGGTAGTGACCCTGGCTCTGGTCGTGATCTCATGGTTCCTGAGATGGAGTCCCACATCCAGATCTGCGCTGACAGCATGAAGTCTGCTTGAGATTCTCTCTCTCCCTCTTTCTCTCTTTCTCCCTGGCTTGCACTCTTGCTCACTCTCTCCTCTCAAAACACATAAATAAACTTAAAAAATTAAAAAGAAATAGGTCAGGTTAATTCTCAAAATATATTTTATTAACCCAATACAGATCTTCCTCAAGTTATGATGGGATTATGTCCTGATAAACACATCTAAGTTGAAAATTTGTTTTATCCAACTAACTTACAGAACATCACAGCTCAGCCTAGTCTACCTCAAACACTCTCAGAACATGCACATTAGCTTACAGTTGGGCAAAGCTGTCTAACACAAAGCCTAACTTACAATAAAGTGACTAGCTCATGTAAGTTATTGAATGCTGTCCTGAAAGTGACAAACAGAATGGTTGAATGGGTGCAGAATGGTTGTCAATGTGTTGGCTGTTGACTCTCTCGATCAGGTGGCTTACTGGGAGCTGTGGCAGCTGCCCATGACAGGTTGTCATACCGAGCATCACTAGCCTGGGAAAAGATCAAAAATGAAAATGCAAAGTAGAGTTTCTATTGAATGGGTATCACTTTTGCGGCATCATAAAGTCGAAAATTGTACGTTGAACCATCAGGGACCTCTGTACATCTAGCACCTTATCATTTCAAAATAAGATCAGTATAAAAACCAATAATATTTTTATTCTTCTTTCATACTAAGTCTTTGAACTCCAGTGTGTATTTTATACTCAGGGCACATCTCAATTCAGAGTAACTGCGTTTCAAGTGCTTGATAGCCATATGCGGCTAGCGGCTTTCATATTGGAAGTACAGATATATAGAACATATAATGACAGGAAATCTAATCAGAACCACTACTACTTTGGATTTGGGGGGGACCTTTTTGTTCTAAGAATTTCATTAAGTAATTAAAACACACAAAACAAAATTTAGATGGCCTCAAAGGCTCTATGTTCCTCCATTATACCTGTCATCACCGTGCTAGCATATTTGGAGGACTTTCCTTATTCTCTCTTTTTGAATTGAGGGAAGAGAACAAAAGGCCTTATGTGTATAAATTTTCAGTAGAAGAAGGACTACTTATGCTATCAATCTTGGAAAACTGTTTTCTGAAAAATCAAAGTTTTGGTTTTTTTGAGTTACATAAAATGAGATACATATAAGGCTTGAAATTCTTGTTGTATTAATTACCTATAAATTAATTAAGGAGTTAAACTCCATTTACTGCAAAAAACAAAAACATTTAAAAGTGCTGGAAAGGATTAGGAAGACATCCTAGAAGTAAAATTTGATGGAGTTTTATGGGTTCTTTGGAATTTTGGGGGTGATATTAATTTTCAATTCCCCCGTGACAAAGAGTATTTGGTTGTACTGAATGTTGTAATAATGATTTTAATAGGCCGTTTACAGCCTGATACCCTCTGTATGTCAGGCAGATAGATAGACCTGTTTAAATGCAAGAACTCTTTGTTCTTCATGTGGGTCTTAGAGACTCTTGCTATTTCCGCGGAAAATAATCCTCTCGATGTATATTGTTACATTATTAAATCGCTTGTTTCCTAAAGCATGAGACCACCTTCTCTCAAGATCTCTAAATAAATCACATTACTTTATCACACTGCTTATTTACACAGCTTAGAAACACTGATAGTTCATCAACCTCCTGATTTTATGGCCAATCTTCAGACACGCTAATCTGTCACATCTTTTGAAACCCTTTCCTTCATGGGTAATAGTTTTCCTTGGAATTCCCAGTCATGTCATATTTAATGAAAACAATACCAGTAATCACACTGGTACATAGCCCTTTCCCCTTGAGAATCTCCAAATGGTTTCCAGATTGGTGGGGGTCAGTTTTCAAAAGCCCCTTGGAAAGAAAGAGGGGGAGGGGATTAGTTCTCTATCAAGGTGGAGGGGGAGTAAGGCTCACAACGAGATTGAATCATTGCCTGTGTCATTCGGTCCATCTGTGCTGTATCATTTCCTTTCGGACCCTATGTTCCAATAAGTCGGAATGCACCTATTTGGCAGGGACTCCCCTTTTGCTGACCGGGGGACCATCCCACTGTCATCACAGCTGGATATGACAGGCTCCAGGAGTTTAGAAACTGCTCTTGACATGGTGAGAATCGCGTTCATGTCTTCACATCAGGAATGCGTCGTTTCCTGTGTAAGTGGAGCTGCTCTGCTCCCAGCTCTTTCTGTCTCGTTACCACAGTTTATTTTCCCCTATGGTGCTAATCACCACATAACGGGCTACATATTTGTCGGTGTTTGTCTTTACCTACCAGCATGTAACCTCCCTGAAACCCCCAGCTTTGTCTGTTTGGTTCACAAGTGCGTTTACTGCCCACTTAGTGGGCGCTCAGTCCATATTCAGTGAATAAAAGAAGGAATGTATGTGCAAAAGCCTCACTTCCTTTCAAATGCTTAAATGGAGTCAGAGAAACCTAGAATAACTTCACAGTGCTGCAGTTTATTGGCTGTGAGATCTTCAGGGATGAAATGGAGTAATAATACGTAGCTTACAGGCTGGTTGAGGATTAGATGATGTAATATGCTCCACTGAGCAGAGGGTCTGGCTTGCAATGAGCACTCAGCAAAGAGTGGCTATTTAAAAAAAATGCATTATTGGCCCGGTGGTTCTTTATCCAGAAGGTTGTTAGATCTCAGAACCCTAACTTTAACCATGGAGGTTAAGCCTCAGGGCTAAGCTCTATTCCTTCAAGGGTCCAGGACAAAGACTTGGGCATAGTACTGGTCCCAGGGGGCTCCAGGGCAGCAGGAACACGCAGAGGGGCCCTCCAGCAAATCTAACCACAGTCTTCAAGGATACCTTGTCCCTCACACAGACACTGCAAGCCAGCTTCATATCCCAGGCCTGCGGGGACAGTTTCTGAGAAGGGGTGGGGGCTCATGATACCCTACAGCAGGTGGCTTTCAACTAACAGAAGGAGAAATTTGGTTCAGCCCCCTCTGGCTGGGGGTTATCAAGTTGACTTTGCTGAATGGTGTCCTGTCCTTATTTGGGCAAGGAGGGAAGTGGAGGGTGCTATTGAGGGAGGAGGTTCATTCCTATACCCTGATTACCAGTTCCTTCCCAGCCCTAGTGGGGTAAGAGCAGTTAGAGTGACAACAGCTGACTCACCCAGCACAACCCAGCACGTTCTGGGGAAAAAGAGATACAGGCATTCTTCTCTGGAGGCCCTCCTGAAGACACATACCTCTGAAAGCAAGTGAGTGTTATGTGCACAATCTTATCTGCTTCTCAAAGCACAGAAAGAATATTTTACCGCCATTTTAAATAAGTGACCCTGCAAAAAGCCAACATTACTCATATAAGCATTCCTGGCACCTCCAGCATTGGGCGGGGGGAGCCCTTCCAAAAAGTTAATAATATAATGTAACAAAAGATAGGAAAAGCCATTTTTAAGTTGTTTGCACTTTTACACATTGTTATCATCACTCAGACAACATTTTCCAGGTTAAGGAAAGGGAAGAAAAAGGATGTCAGAGACAGAGCATGCAAATAAAGATTTCTATTAAAGCACGTATGTGCTTTCACACACATGCACACACACATATGCACACACGCCCGTGCACACACACACTGACTTCTCTCGGGGCTCCTGCACAGAGTGGTCATGGGGGAGCACTAAACCTACAAACTTTGCCTGTTCCCAGTTCCTGCCACAGCTGACCTGCCACCCAGGAATGCTAGGAATGCCCCCGCTCCTCCTGCCTTCCCTTGTCCCCACCCCCCGTGCTAGCTAGTCCACCTTCCCAAATCCTGTTCAGTCATCTGGGCTCCAGCCCCAGGCCCTGGAGAATACTCCCCTACACATTTCACTGCAATGCACACTCTGCTTTCTCTAAACATCTGTGACATGTTGTGCTAGCCCGTTTTTCTAATCGGAAGTTTGTTCTTGTAACTGGAAGAGAGGAATACACAATGGCGTGGGTCTTGCACAGAAGGGTTGTAAATTCTCACACCCCCTCTTCTCCAATGGAAGGTCTCTGGGACGCCTCCCTAGGACAGGGATGTGACCTAACACTACAGCAGCATTTCAAAGCTGAGGCCCTGTGCCATCCGTGATCAGACAGCGCTGACTGACGCTGGGTGTCATCTACAGGGGTCAGGGACCCAGAGGGCAGCTCCCATCTGAGGGGAGCAGAGTGGGGCGCTGGGGTCATTCAGTACATCGATGTAAGGTTCCAACTGCATAAAATAAAATTATACTGTGTTACCATGGGATGGATTCTGTCATATTCAGAAAGCATACAGATTCCTGGATATTGAAATAGATCACATGATTTTTAAAAGTAATAGTTGTTTTTGGAAGTGTGTATGTGTGTATGTGTGCACGTGCACACTTGCAGTGGATTCCAGAGTTATCTATAGGACAATCAGCAAGCCCTCCTTCTGTGGCTTACCCTGCTTCAAAGCCCCTCCTGGATCCCATGAAGTCGAAACACTGGACTCATTGAGCACCTACTTTGTGCCAAGTCATGTTCTACATAATCGAATCAGTTCCCACCATCTGGGGGTGACAGCTTTCCTGGAAGCGAGAGAAGAGGCGAGGGAGCACGTTGTGTGGCGCTGGGGGTGGGGGCGGGGCTGATAGCTCCAGCTCAGATAAATCACATGATTGCAACATCATGTGGGAACTAATTATAGAAAAATTCATCTCTCCTGGATTATAAACAATTTCCTGTAACTATTTTGTTGAGAAATCTAATCTCATGAGGATGTTTTTGTGTGTCCCTTTCCTGACTAATTTGTTTTTGTGGGATGTGTGTGTGTGTGTGTGTGTGTGTTTAACTGTCATTGGGATCATCATACACAAAGCCTGCTCAAGAGAAACTTGGGATGGCCTGAGTCCCATGTCACTTTTGCTTGTCCTCAAACCCTTTCAGTGCCCAGACGCCCCTGTACAGCCCCCCTACCCACACCACACACACACACACACACACACACACACACGCACACACACACACACACACACACAGGTGCATACACGCACACCCTTCGTGTTAGGAGGTCCTTAAAATGCAGTCATCTGGCTGACCAGGCATGGTCCATCCTATTACATGACTGTGGGAAGAATGGACACCGAGAGATTGTTTCTCTGTCCTAAGACATTTTATTGCAAAGAGCAGCCTCCTGGGGGTTTCTGGGATCTGTTCTCATTCCCATTCCCATCTTCCCGTCAACAAAGTACATAGGAAGTTAGGGTTTTTTGTTTTTTGTTTTTTTTCATTTCCTTTTTCTAAAGATTAAAACAAAAGCAGGGAGGAACAGAGCATTACTCTCCTGGGCCCAGCGGGGATAGGGCCCCGGGGTCCCAGGCCGGGTCAGGTTGTCTGTACGTGTTTCCCTCGCCACAGCTCTCCATGAGTGATCCAGTGTATCATTGATCGCCTTCCTCAACCACAAGGCCAAGTCAATCTGGAAGTGATGCCAGGTGCCCTCCTCACCCGGCAGGCTTCTCTCCTGCTCCCCCCACCCTGCCCTGCCACCAGGTTCTGGTCCTCCAGCCCTTCCCTCTTCTGAAAATGCTCTGTGTCTCCCCATCTCCTGGTATCACTCACCTTTGTCCCCTTCCCTGCAAGGGGGAGCTCTTCCCGTCAAGCTTCCACTGACTGCACTGGGCCCTACCTCTTCTCGAAAGCATTGCTAAAATTCCATCTCCTGTAGCCCGCCCTAACCACCCAAGCCAGGAATGCTCCCTTCTCAGCCTGGAAAGGACTCACTGTCTTCCTGTGGTGTTGTTCTCATTCATGCATTTAACAAATAATTGTTGAACACCTAGCCTGCCCCCAAATAAACTCTGCTTGGTATGAGGGATACAGAGATGAGCAAACACAGGGAACAAGCTTTCTGTCCTGTGGTTGGTTCCCAGACTGGTTGTGAGTTTCTTTCTTTCTTTCTTTCTTTATTTCTTTCTTTCTTTCTTTCTTTCTTTCTTTCTTTCTTTCTTTCTTTCTTTCTTTCATTCTTTCTTCCTTCCTTCCTTCCTTCTTTCCTTCCTTCCTTCCTTCCTTCCTTCCTTCCTTCCTTCCTTCCTTCCTTTCTTCCTTCCTTTCTTCTTCTTCCTTCTTTCCTTCTTTCTTTTGTTCTTTCTTTCTTTTTTTCTTTCTTTCAGTGCTTATTTTTGAGAGAGAAAGAGCATGAGTTGGGTAAGGGCAGAGAGAGAGGGAGACACAGAATCTGAGGCCAGCTCCAGGCTCTGAGCTGTCAGCACAGAACCTGACGCGGGGCTCGAACTCACGAGCCGTGAGATCATGACCTGAGCCAAAGTTGGATGCTTAATAGACTGAGCCACCCAGGCGCCCTGGTTGTGGTTCCTTCTGGGGCAAAACTGGGTCTAACGGTTCCTTCTATCCTCCAGAATATAGTAAGAATTCAACTGAATGCACTGAGCTGATTAATGAATTCATTTATTCTTTTGTACAGGGCCATACAGCATTGGAACCAACACTGTAAATAATCCCCCTAAATATCTGAGGCTGAATGTGGAAAGAAGAGGCATACATTCCATTCTTATTAAAAACATCAAGCGGTATCAAATGTGGAATTCTGGTTTTATCAAACACGTCTCAGAGAAACACCCCAGCCCCTAAAGTAGACAGCAGTTGTAAACATCTCCTCTTGCTGCTGAATTCCAGATCCTGACCTGTGAAATGCCACTTCCCTGCTCCCTCTGGCCAAACGGAAGCTAAGCCCCATGGGTATTTGTGTGTTTAGACCCTCTGCGTGATGCCTGGTGCTAGACCAGGAGTTAGCTCAACCCACAAACCACCAGCAAAGGGGCTGAAAAAAGACAGGACCCAGAGGTTGGGAACACAATTGCTCAATGGCCCACAATCTGGATCCTGGAAGCCAAGTTATGGTTAGCCACATTGTTTTATTATTGACCTTGTTCTTTGGCACACAGAGTCTTATGTGTACACTCTATCTTTTGCTTTTTCTAACCAGTCTCCTCCATCCCACCAACCCAGTTTATTCCAAAACATGCTGAATGGCACGTATACTGGCATTTTTGGGGGCTTAAAACATGGTCAAGACTCTTGATGATGTAAAAGAACAACAAATGAAATCAGCTATTTCCTTCCTGATTACTACACCGCTTTAAAGGAATGCTGAGGTTTTGTTTGTGAAAAATACGTTGATGATTATGTAACCAGGGAGATCTCCATTTCTACCTTATTTTGTTTAGCGCAGACTCAGTTCAACTTCTTCACCCTCATGTAATCTTCTTTAATCTCTATGGTTTACTTGACAATCTGGGGAGCTTCTATCACGTCCTGAGGTTGGATGTGCATTTTAAGGTGTTGGGGAATGATGAGTTTTGTTCTCAGGTGAAGGAGGCAACACGGGATAGGTTTTCCATCTTAAATTAGCACAGATCATAGGCTTGTGGGAGGACCATGACATTGAGTGACCAGAGTGATGGGGTGATAGCAGCCCAGGAACCACAGGACAGCTGGGGAGGACACAGAGCACTTCTTCTGAAATCAGCTGAGATAAATGCCCAGACTGGGGAAGAGCTTCATCACCCTTCTGTAGCACTGAGCAGGGCAAGCCAGTGGGCTTCTGGAGAACTTCTGTTTGCATGACTAAATAATAAGAGGCCATCTTAGCTAGGTCTACTCTTAGACTGTGTGGCAGACTCATGGGTCCACTCAAGTTTTTTTTTATAAATACAGTGCAGCATTGTAAATGTATTTTCTCTTCCTTATGATTTTCTTAATAACATTTTCTTTTCTCTACCTTGACTTTTTGTAGGAATACAGAATATAATACATATAACAACATGTATATTTAAAATTTAAGTATATATAATATATTCATATAACATATAAAATATGTTTTAATTGACAGTTTATGTTATTGGTAAAGCTTCCAGTCAACAGGAGGCTCTTAAGAGTTAAGTTCTGGGGAATCAAAAGTTATACTTTTCAACTGCACAGGGGTCAGTGTCCCTTACCCTTACATTGTTCAGAGGTCAGCTGTATTCTTTTAACTGCTCTTCATGGCTTTTTTATTTACCCCACTAGGGTGGAAACTAGGAGAACAGAATGGAACAGATTCTCCCTCCCAGCCCCAGGAAGGAACTAACACTGCCAACACTTGGTTTCAGCCTTCTAACCTCCAGGACTGTGCGAGAATAAATTTCTGCTGTTTAAGCTAACCAGCTTTGTGGTGCTTTGTTAATGACCGTCCTGGAGAGCTAGTACTCACCACTCTGCATGAACTCTAAATTATCTGCAGACAGGGACTTGGGGTCCTTTACCCCCAAATCTCTAGCAGCTGGCATACACACTAGATGTTTACAGAAAGCTTGAGCTGCCTTCTCAAGCCAAACTCTCTCAGACTTTAAGTTGGGGGATAGAGGTTAAAAAGGAGAGAAAAATGAGAGGCTGGAATTGGTACATACCAGAATTTTGCCCAAGTTTTTGCCGTCCCCACGCTACCCACACCCGACTCCTAAATCATGATGTCTCTTTCTCTGCACGCAGAGAGGAAGGACTCCAAGATGCCCAGATCCAAGGCCATTTGTCTTTAAAGCCATCTGCTAACAGGGATAAGTAAGAACATGATGTCTTCACCCTGTTCCTACCCCCTCCCTACCCTGGGGTTTAGCTACCCCACAATTTCCTAGGGAACTCTTGTTTCTTATTATTTAAAGGTTAACTTGGAATTCATTTGGGATGAGAAAAGTAAGAAAACTCTGGAAAGCTGTGCATGGATAAGTGTTTTACCTTAGGTTAGCTTTGAATTCCAGAATCTTTGAAAACTATCAAACTCAGTGATGGATTTATGTGGTTCCCTGACCACTACAGATATTTGTAATAATAATCGTAATAGAGAAAAAGATAGCACAACCTCGGAATGTTTTCCCTTTACTCAGCTGAAAATTAAACCAGACAGGCAATTACCAAGGTTTTGCTATAATATATAATATGTGTCCCCTGCATTTGTGGCACGTTACATATTACATGGTTATTATCCTGCATTTTCGTCCAATCATCTTATTAGCTCTGGTATTTTTATGTGGTGAATGACTACAAGCTGAAAGTCAAGTGAGGAAGGCACTGGTGGAGAAATAAAACACAGACTCAGTTAAGTAAGACCAGTTAAATGTGACCAGCACTAGAGCAGACCAGAGTTGGGGGTGTGAACTCTTGACAACAGGAGAAATACTAAGGTGAGCACCCCCTATGATGCCATCTTTACCACATAACTAATGCTGTAATTCATTCTACTATCCTACCACAATTGCACTGCATTCTTTACCAGGTCATGGTTAGGTAGCATTTTGAGTGCTTTTGTACGTTCTCTGCACTTACCTAAAAAAAAAAAAAATCAAAAGAGGAGCGTACAGTGTTAAAATAGAATTCACAATAGCTTTAAGTATATTTTTCAGACCCTGGAGAATGCCATTGTGTATTCTGACGTATTATTAAAAGAAAATGAAACCGCACTATGAAATTCTAAAAATATACTTGGACTCATTTTTACAGCTCATTCAACTGGTTTTCTAAGTTATGAGTCATTTGTTGCTTTTGGTGTTTGATGTCATTTGCCTAGAGCTACATTGAATCCTATTTTGGGGATACGAGTAAAGATATGATGAATTACAATAAATCAGGCTGCCATTCAGATTGTATTTTTTTCCCTAATAGTGTTCTATCTTCTCTTCCCATTTCTAAATTCCCTAACTTCTGTCTTCGGGAGCTAAAGGTTTGTTTTCTTTTATTTCTTTCTCACTTGCTCCTACATCCCCCCTTTGTCTTTAAAGTTAATGTAAACCATCACCACTGGGAAGTCTGGAATTTTCCATCCCAAAGATAAAGTAAGTGGCTTAGTCAAGCAGCTCTGGGGGTAAAATTCAACTTCTTACATTATATTCTAAAAAGTAAGATTCGTTGGAAGACCTGGGTGGTTCAGTCAGTTAAGCACCCAACTCTTGACTTCTGGCTCAGATCAAGCCCTGAGTTGGGCTCTGTGCTGACAGCTCAGAACCTGCTTGAGATTTTCTCTCTCTCTCTCTCTCTCTCTCTCTCTCTCTCTCTCTCTCTCTCTCTCTCTCTCTCCCTCTTTCCCCCCTTCTCTCTCTGTTCCTCTCCTCCTCATGCATGTATGCACTGTCTCTCCCTCTCTCAAAATAAATAAATAAATGTTAAAAAATAAAAAGTAGGATTTGTAGAGAAAGATTTTGAGGTTTTTTCCTCCAACCTAGGAGAAAGTAACTATGTGAGATGTATTAAAATGGAAAAGCCTAAATACCAATTTTAATGTTTTTATTATTGAGAGCTAGAGAAAGACAGAGCATGAGCAGGGGAGGGGCAGAGAGAGGGGGAGACACAGAATCTGAAGCACAGAGCCCAATGCAGGCCTTGAACTCACACCCCATGAGATCATGACCTGGCCTGAAGTCAGACACTTAACCAACTGAGCCACCCAGGAGCCCCCAAATCCACTTATTAACACAGTAACTGATATGTAAGTTGTCATCAGTTATAATTACATACTCAACCATATATCCTGACTTTGAGAATTAAAAATCACAATGTATATGTTTTGAGCAATTATATTTTGACCCAACAAAGAGTAGTAAATAACAAAGTAATCTGCTGAAATATGTAACTTCTTTTCCATAATCACTAGGTATGATGAGCTAGTTAAACTCAGGATGTAGGACCGTTTATATCTGCTCTGTAGCTTAATGAGCTTAGGTCACAATGAGGCTCCAAAGATTGAACTGAATGAAACCAAAGGAGTAAACCCTTGATCAAGATCAAATATGTAACTGCCAGTTGGAATAGACTACTCCGTTCCACATGCTTCCCTTGAATTTCAGGAATGTTCTTAGACAAGACTTGGCCACCCTAGAGAAGGATTATGAAAAAGTGGACACAGAGTCTATGGACAGTGAGGATGAGAGTGGGGAGTTCTAAGGGGTCCTGGCACCTGCAATGACCAGTCTCTCTTTCCAGTTTTGTATCTTTCATGCCACTGTCTCCCTAATCCCCTACAAATACAATCAGTGTCTCAAGTGAAAACAAAAACAACAACAACAAACCCTTGGGGCCTGTGGTGGCTGATTACTTCTCCTTTGTCCAACATACTGTAGTATTCTGAAGGTACAGATCATGTTCCCTACATCTTGGTGTCCTCATTAGGGTTCAAAGGCCAAGCAGATGCTCAGGAAATGTTTGCTGAATAGGAAAAATAAAACAATTAAAAGTAATTGTTGGAAGGTCACTCCTTGTCTTACAGTTCTGAAATGTGGCTAACAGTCAGAGACCACTGGCCACATTCTCAGCAGCCCAATCCCGTGTTTCAAGGAAGCATACTCCTGAGGCTACAAAATGCTTTCAAGAATTCCTTGTGTTCATTGTGGCCCTTTGTTTTCTTGTCACTTACTGTAAACATTGAAGAAATCACAGACTGTGTCACCTTAGCAAATGGAGCTTGTATATGCACTGTATAATGGGGAGTCTAGAAAACCAGCTCAATCCACAATGGCTGCTATGATGGGAGCAACTATTGTGGTCAACAAGAATGGATCTTAGAAGGTCACTTTTCTTTTGCCAGAAGCAGAAATGCATTCTTGGGTATGAAGCAATGTATGGCTGAAAGCCATCAGCTAGATTTCTCAATCATTGCCTCTGTGGTGCAATGCCCTGTGTTAGAATCTCATAGCCTGAATTCTTTGCCCTCACAGTGCAGCCAAGACACTGTCCTCCAGATCAGTTAGGAGTTCCTGGCTGTGTTTGGACACCCAGGTTACTTGTGTAAGGGAGAGTAGAATTCAAGCAGCTGGTGTAACATGGGGTCCAAATCCACACAAAGTCAGAACCAAAGTGACCCCATGTCATGATCCTTCTTAAACACTCTTCCTGTGGGCTATTTGGAAACTTTTAGGTGGTAATAGAACCCCCTATAGAGCAGTTGAATGGAGAGAGCATGGAATTTAGAGACAGCCAGATCTGGTGAAAAATTCTGGCTCCCACATTAACTATGGGATCTTGAGCAAGTTACTTAAACAATATGAAAAGTAGTTTTCTCGCCTGCAAATTAGAAATTATACCTATTTTGTGAGTTGTTGTTTCAAATTAAGGGCATTATGCAAAGACATTTGTATTTTAATTCATGGCATCTAATAAACATGAAATAAAAGCACTTATTCCCTTTCTTTTTTATTCACTTATCTATTGACATTTCCCCCCACCCCCACATTCTCTTCCTATTCCCCTTATTCTATTGATTTTTATTTTATCTCTATGACTGGGCTAAGTGTGGAAGGCTACACCCATCCTATGTACAACCAGATGTAATTCAGGATGCTAGGCCTCCTCCTGGCCTTGTGTGTGTGTGTGTGTGTGTGTGTGTGTGTGTGTCTGTGTGTGTGTGTGTGTGTGTGTGAGAGAGAGAGAGAGAGAGAGAGAGAGAGGGAACATGTGTAAGCAAGGGAAGGGAAAGGGTTTGGGTGGAGAGGGAAGATGACAGACTTTTTAAAGGATGGATGTTATCTCATACAGAAGAGCACCTGTATTCCCTACTCCTCACCTTCAACCTCCTTCCCCTCACCAGCTAACACTCCTGGAGGAAGGAGCTGATGATGTTCTTGGTATGATTGCTATCTCTCTGTAATCTCTTCAATCCTCATGCCTTGGGAGGATCAGAAGAAATAGAGAAGCAGTGTGTTGCTAATGAATGTCTCTGCACCATCATGAAGACCACTGTCAAATTTACAGGCTTCAGAGGGTTACTGGCTTCTTGTAATTCCTCACTTCACCCTGCTGGGGAAAGTAGGGCCACTTGGAGGCTGTACCAGATGCGCCTCCTGAAACCACAAGGTCCAGGGCTTTCCCTTGACTGCTTCAGTATTCCAAACTCTAGTCAAGGAATGGTCAAGAGGAACATGGGGGGAATTAATGATATAGAACTTTGCAGAGAAGAAAAAAACAGTATCTTGGGCACACAAGTGTACTAGATCACCAAACTTAAGATGTGAGCAAGAGGTGGATAAGCACAAAGCTAGAGGAAGGTGGCATGCATACTTCCATTCATTTATGTACTTAGTTAAGGTTACTTATTCAGTCCTTTATTATGTACCAGGCATTGAGCTAAAAGCTGAGATTACAATGGTAAACAAATCAGATATAATCCTTGCCCTCATGCTTGTAGAGTCTGGTGTGGGATCCCATAGCCTACATAAGTGAACCTCTGTTTCATAATTATTATTTCAGTTAGGAGGGCAGTGTAACAAATTATCCCCAAGTCTAGCAGCTAAAACTATTATGCTAACGGTCCAGCAGCTGAGGAACTTAAGCAAAGTACAGGAGTCCATGATGTCCGGGCCTTAGCTGAGAAGATGCAATCTTGAACATACCTTCATGGCCAGGGGCTGAAATTAGCGGGCGATGTCTTCACTCACTTGGCTGGCGGTTGTTGCTTAGCTGTCAGCTGAGAGCTGAGCCTGGAACACCTATCTGTGTCCTCTCCAGTGTAACAGTTTTAGGGCAGTTGGACTTTTCACATGGTAACTGGCTTCCCCCAGAGAAACTGTCTTGACAGAAACACATAAACGCTTCAGGGCCTTTTCTGATCCAGCTTTGGAAACCATAGACCATCACTTCTACCATAGTCTATTGACTACTAAGGCCAGCCTGGATTCCGGGGAAGGAGAATTAAGTTCCTTCAACCTCTGCTCCCAACGTCTTGATGAAGGACCACAGGGTAAAAGCATGTGAGATCAGAGATGCCAGTGTGGCCGTCTTTTGAAAATACAGTGTCCCCAAAACACTGTGAAATAAGTGTTATGGTGGGTGAGGATAGGTTAACATACAAGGAATCCTAATCTCTACTGGCAGGATCAACCAATAGCTTTTCAAAGGAAGTGCCTACTAACCTGAAATTGAGGTTCAGTGGAAGGTAGCCAAACAGAGACAGTGTTAGTCAGCTTAGGCTGCTAAAACAAACTACTCAATGTTTGGGAGCCTTAACTAACAAACATTTGCTTCTCACAGCACTAGAGGCTGGGAGTCTAAGGTCAGGGTACCACTGGTTATGGTGAGACCCCTCTTCTTGATCTACCTTCTTATATTCTCACATGGCAGAGAGAGGTCTAGCTCTCTTTCTCATCTTACAAGGACACTAATTCGATCATGGAAGGTCCATCGTCATAACCCAATCATCTCCCAAAGGCATTGTCTCCTAATTCTGCCTTTTAGGGGTTAGGGTTTCAACATATGAATTTGGGGGTCAGGGAGAAGGACACAAACATGCAGTCTGTAACAAAGAGTATATGAGGAAAAATATTTTAAACCAACAGACCAACATGGGCAAAGGCCCAACATCTGGTAGAACCCTAGGCCATTATGGACCTGAAATGATTTCCATATGGCCCCTTTATTAGATGTGAATGTGGTGCCTCATCAAGGAGGGCGGGATGGAGATGGCAGAGAGAGGGAGGCTAGCGTGCACATATGTGTGTGTTCCTGCAGGATTAAAAAAATGGAGCTGGAGAGGTAAGCAAGGACCAGAAGGTCCTCATGAAGGCCCTGGCAGAACATCCTGGGGCATCTGAGCAACAGTCACTGAGACACAGAAAGAAACGTTATCTGTTTATAGAAAGGCCACTACACGCAACATAAAAATGAGAACAGAATTCAAATGTGGGCGGCCTTTAATTTTCCAGTATCCAAGCTCTGAAAAAGATAAGGATGCTTATCTTGCCCATTTGGGAGAAAGTATATGGTGCTTTTTTGTCACCTTTATTATTATTTTTTTTTAATTCAAATGGGAAGTGCCGGTTCACTATCCAAAAGAAGCATATACATAAGACCCATGGATCAGACACTCCCCCCTCATCAACATATAGTGTTTTCATGACACTTTCATGTAAGACTTGCTTGATTTTTATTAAAAGCAGCAGTGCATCTAAAAGATCAATGTAATGCCTAATGTCAAGCATCATTTGTTGCCACTATAATTTTTCATGAACATGGAGAAAATCTCTTCAAGAGGAAATGTCAATCCCCAGTCACCATTTTCTTCTCTAGAAAGACCCAAACTTTCCTCAGGAAAGGAAGATGCTGAGTAGGAAATTCATCATTATAAGACCCTTTATGATCCTGTGGCCTGCATGGCAAATGGCTATTTACACAAAACCATTCATTTCCTGCAATGTGGTTCCCAAGTCTTTGCCTTCTTGGAACAATGATGGGAACATTCCTAACACAAGAAGGACTATGACAACAGCCCACTCATGTGTTGCTGTTACTAGTCTTGGAAAATGTCCCATTGTCCTTCATGCAATAGATGAATCTAAAATAAGCAAGAAGTCTAGACAGTGGAAACCATATATAAGATCTATGTTTCTCCCCTATTATTTAGTATTGTTAAGTGGAAGTCACACAGTAACCTCTAGTCTAGTGGAAGAAAAATTAGGAAAATACACAAGGGTAAAAAATATATATGTTGGCTAATAAGTCTATGGCTACTTTCCTAGTTAATGACTAGCTACTTCAAGTCTTTTTAAGAAGTGAGAGAGGTGAAAATAATACCTAAATGAACAAAATGGTGTTAATCAAGTTTGAAAGCAGCTAATTTCTAACGTGTCCTCAACCTTCAAGACTACTGTCTGACCAATTTTTATTATATCCAGAAAATGTTCATTGAGCCCAGCCTGCATGATAGTTTGCTAATCTCTGTGATGCCACACCAATCTATTTTGTTATTTACTATGTCTCAACACAACAGATGTTTCACACCCTTTTATTCAGACAAACCTTGGGCAAACTTACTATTGAGTGTTTGTTCATTTGCCTTTTTCCATTTGAGCGCCTTATAACTCAAAATTAAATAGTGGGCTTCAATTTTGTTCTTTCCCACCTTTGCTTTGGATATTCTAGGTCATTTGAATTTCCAAATGAATCTTCAAATCAGCTTTCATTTTATACCAAAAAAGAAAAGTTTTCTGGGATTTTTGTTGGAATTGAACTAATTGTTACAGAGCAATTTGGAGAAAATTGATTATTTTTATAATGTTGAATCCTCTGACTTACAAAGTACATATCTCCATTTATTTCATTCCTCTTTAATTTCTCTCTGCATGGTTTTATAGTTTTCAGGATACTTTCTTTGTCAGATGTATCCTTTTTTTTTTTAATGTTTACTTGTTTATTTTTGAGAGACAGAGCACAAACAGGGGAGGGGCTAGAGAGACAGGGAGATATAGAATCCAAAGCAGGCTCCAGGCTCTGAGCTGTCAGTGCAGAGCCCAATGCAGGGCTCAAACCCATGAACTGTGAGATCATGACCTAGGCCGAAGTCAGATGTTTAGCCAACTGAGCCATCCAGGCGTCCCCAGATTTATCCTTAATTATTGTGTAGTCTCATGTTAATGTAAATGTCATTGCTTTTCAATTTTTTCAATTATTGATTGCTAGTTTATAGGAACACAACTCACTTTTATATATTGATCTTGTGTACCAAAGCTTTGTTCAACCTAACTGATTGATTCCAGTACCTTTCCTGTAGATTACACTGAATTTCCTACACAGACATTCATGTTGCCTTAAGAAAAAGTTTTTATTCCTTTTTAAAATGATGCCTCAGGGTGCCTGGGTGACTCAGTCGGCTAAGCCTCCAACTTTGGCTCAGGTCATGATCTCACATTTGTGGGTTCAAGCCCTGCATTGGGCTCTGTGCTGACAGCTCAGAGCCAGGAGACTGCTTCAGATTCTGTGTCTCCCTCTCTCTTTCTGCCCCTCCCTGGCTCATGCTCTGTCTCTGTCTCAAAAAGAAATAAAAACATTTAAAAAATTAAAAAAATTAAAATAAATAAAATTATACCTCATATTTCTTCCTCTTGCCTTATTACACTGGTTAGAACCTCCAATATAGTGTTGAATAGAAGTGGTGAGAGTAAGCATTCTCATCTTTATCTTCATATCAAGGAAAGCATTCAGTCTTTCACCATTAAGTTTTACGTTAGTTGTAGGTCAGTAGATGTCTTCTGTTGGGTTGTGTAAGTTCCCTTCTATTCCAACTTTACAGAGAGGTTTTAACAGGAACAGATGTTGGGTTTGTCAGACATTCCTACATCTGTAGGGATGATTATGTGGGTTTTTTTAATTTGTTTGAATTACATTGATAGTATTTAAAATGTTAAACCAACCTTGCATTCCTGATATAAATCTCACTTGCTCATAATATGCTTTTTATTTTTGTTAGATTTGATTTGTTGTATATATATTTTTTTATTTTTAAAAAATGCTTATTTATGATTGACACAGAAAGAAACAGAACATGAGTGGGGGCGGGGCAGAGAGAGAGGGAGACACAGAATCTGAAGCGGGCTCCAGGCTGTGAGCTGTCAGAACAGAGCCCAATATGGGACTTGAACCCACAAACTGTGAGATCATGACCTGAGCTGAAGTTGAACACTAAACTGACTGAGCCACCCAGGCACCCCCGATTTGTTATATGTTTTGAAAGAATTCTTCTTATCCATGAACATGGAATATTTTTCCATTTCTTGGTGTCTTCTTCGATCTCTTTCATAAGTTTTCTATAGTTTTCATCATATAGGTCTTTTACATCTTTGGTTAGGTTTACTCCTAGGTATTTGATGGTTTTTCGTGCAATCGTGAATGGGATCAGTTTCTTGATTTCTCTTTTGGCTGCTTCATTTTTGGTGTATAGGAATGCAACTGATTTCTGTACATTGATTTTGTACCCTGCGACTTTACTGGATTCATTGATCTGTTCTAGAAGGCTTCTGGTGGAGTCGATTGGGTTTTCCATGTAGAGTATCATGTCATCTGCAAAAAGTGAAAGTTTGACTTCTTCCTTGCCAATTCTGATGCCTCTTATTTCT
>NC_043706.1:17033205-17088354 GCF_006229205.1 Suricata suricatta | reverse complement strand
GAAAATGAACTGAGAGTTGAAGGGGAAGGGGGAGGGGGGAAAAGAGGTGGGGGTGATGGTGGAGGGCACTTAAGGGGAAGAGCACTGGGTGTTATATGGAAAACAATTTGACAATAAAATATTATGGAAAAAAAAAGAAAAAAGAAATTAAAGCTGGGAAATATTTTAAACATTAAAAAAAAGAATTCTTACATCTAAGTTTATGAGAAGTATTGATCCACAGTTTTCCTATCTTGTAATACTTTTTCAAAGTTATTTTAGCTTCATAGTATGAGTTAGAAAGTATTATCTCCTCTTTAATTTCTAGAAATTTTGTGTAAAATTGATATTATTTCTTTGGCAACTGTTTGGTATGATTCAACAGTGAAGCCCTCTGGGCTTGGAATATTCTTTGTAACTACAAATTTAAGTTATTTTATGGATACAGAGGTATATAGGTCTGTTCTTTTTTTGTTGAGATATAAATTACATATAACATTGTATTAGCTTTCTGTGTAAACATACCGATTATATTTATAATATATAATAATAATTACATATTATGTCATACATACAATATGATATATATTGTACCTGAATTATATAATGCTGAATAGTTACCATAATAAATTTAGTTAACATCCATCACTACACAGTTATAATTTATTTCTCATGATGAGAACTTTTAAGACTTACTCTCTTAGCAATTTTCGAACATACAAGTGTTGTTAACTAGAGCCACCACGCTGTACATTACATCCCAGGAGTGATTTATCTTATAACTCTAAGTTTGTCTCTCTTGATTTCCTTTACCCATCCGTCTGTGTCCTCTACCCTACGTCTCATGATTCATAAGGTTTAAAAAATATTTTTAATGTTCTATTTATTTTTGAGAAAGAGAGACAGAGTGCAAGCAGGGGAGGGGCAGAGAGCGAGGGAGACACAGAATCCAAAGCAGGTTCCAGGCTCCAAGCAGTCAGCACAGAGCCCAACATGGGGCTCAAAGTCACGGACCATGAGATTATGACCTGAGCCGAAGTTGGACGCTTAACTGACTCAGCCACCCAGGTGCCCCATGAATCATGTTTTTTTTAGTGCAACTTCTGGGAATGGACACTATTCCTGGGCCTGTATGAACTCAGGAGCTATCTCCTCTGATCATATTGCGTTCTTTATTCTCTAGCTTCAGGTGGTTTCCTCACACACATATGATTATTTCTCAGCTGACTCCTGGTGGAGAACCTTCTTCAGATCTTTGAGTTTCCCTCTATGTAGAGCTCTCCTCTCCCCAGTGTTCCATCCCACGACCTCTGTCTGCCTTGGTCTCCTGAGATACTCTGCTCCATCTTCTCAAATCAGACTCCAGGAGGCTCTACTTGAGCTCTCTCTCTTAGTGACACAGCCCGAAATGAGACCTCGGTCACAGCATCAAGCTGGGGCGACTATGGGACTTATGTTACTTGTTTCTCTTCAGTCAGTATCACTACCCTCCATTACCTGACGTCCAGGGTCTTGAAAACTGTTGCTTCTTCTTTTTTTTTTTTTTTTTTAATATTTATTTATTTTGAGAGAGAGAGAAAGGGAGAATGAGAGAGGGGCAGAGAGAGAGGGAGACAGAGAATCCCAACCAGGCTCCACAGTGTCAGTGCAGACCCTGGTATGGGGCTCAAACTCACGAACCACGAAATCATAACCTGAGCTAAAACCAAGAATCGGGAGCTTAACTGACTGAGCCTCCCAGGCGCCCTTCAAACTGTTGTTTTTTATATGTGTTGTTTGTTTTTATTTTTTCCCCAAACAGGAGAACAAATCCAGTCCCCTGTTACCCAATCTTGACTGAAAGCTGAATTTCTTCTTTTTTAAAACCATGGTGATAACGCGTTTTTCTACTGCTTTACCTGAACTTAATCCTAACAATCACAGATAAGTGTTAGCAATCAAATACAGAATTAGTAAACTAGAAAAATGTAATGAAAGTATTCAGAATGTAGCACGGAGAAAACAAGAAATAGACAAAAAATTATAAGAGACAATGGAGGTAGAATGAAAAACTACAAAATATTTCTTGCATGCCACTTTTTTCCTCCAGGGATTAGTTTCCTTCCTACTAATGTACATACATCCTTTTTCATTCTCTCAGTGATGGAAAGTCCATGAGTTGTAAACTGTCAGGCTCGATTTGTTTGAAATTGTCTTTATTTCACCTTGTTCTTGAATAATAATTCAGCTAGAAAGAACTTTCCAGGTTGTCAACCACTTTCTCCCATTACTTGAAGGCATTATTCTGTTGCTTTCTGGTCTCTTGTAATGCTAATGAGAATTCTGCTTAGTGTAATAAAAGGTAATCTACCTTTTATTTTGATTGTTTTATTTTTTTTATTTTTAATGTTTCTATTTATTTTTGAGAGAGAAACAGAGAGAGTCAGAGAATGAGCAGGGGAGGAGTAGAGAGGGAGGGAGCCACAGAATCTGAAGCAGGTTCCAGGCTCTGAGCTGTCAGCACAGACACAGGGCTCGAACTCGTGAACTGCAAGATCATGACCTAAGCTGAAGTAGGATGCTTAACCAACTGAGCTGCCCAGACACCCCTATTCTGATTACTTTCAAATTTTTATTTTGTTTTTAGTATCATGCTGCTTGCTACTGACCATTTGTCAGAATTTCCTTCCTTTTTAAGACTGAATAATATTTCATTGTAGGTATGTGCCACATTTTGTGAAAGTTCTTAATTTTTTTCTAACAAGGATTCCTGCATTTTCATTTCACACTGGCCCTGCAAATAATATAGCTGGTCCTGCCTTTATTCTATCACCTGAGAGTTTTATTGGAAAGCTGTGAAAGAATACAATGTAGGAGGCATTCATAGTGTATGCCTTACAAGATGATTTTCCAGAAGATAATCACTCAGAGGGTCAAACCCTTCACAGATATGCTCATGTGCCCTGCCTTGTCCCCCAATTCTCAGGTCAATGTTGCCCTGAGGGGGGGCTTTCTTTTCTTTTTCACAGCAACAGAACGTGAATCTTCATCTCCCCTTGGAGAAATGCACGCCCTACTCATTGGCATCACGGATGTCCTAAAATCCTTTCCATCCATTTGCGCACCTGAACCAATGCAGTCCTCGGGGCAATCATTGGAGCAAGACGTTTCCCAAATTAAGCTAGCGTGTCACTGGGAGACAGGGGTTTTGTTTCAGGACAGTTCAAGACAGATGTTGGCATTCCATGTTCCATGCTTTTTGAGATGTCCCTGGTAGTGTAATATGCAAACTTGCTTTCTTCTTATTCTTTCTGGGTCATCTCATAGGTAACTATTCTCTCAGGAGAGACATGAAGTTTCACAAACATCACAACCAAGATCCGAATTAAGGATGAAAAACATTTTCTCTAATGACAGCAAAGAGTGCTCTCAGTGCCCCGCCCCCCCCCCCCCGAGGGGATAGCAATATATATTATCATGCACTGAAGTGACAGGCTGCCCTTTGTCTCCTTTCCAATTTCAGAACTTGACCAGAGACCCGGAGCACATTAAAAAATGAGCCCTAGTATATGTAACTTTTTCTTAACAAAAGCCATTTGCTTCTTGATGTGTCTCCTCCGGACACACAAAGACCTAGTTGAAGCTTTGACATAAGGGTTTTTTTGTCTTACACTGACCACATTTGTAAGCAGAGCATTCTGTACTAAAAAGCAAATCAGAATTAAAGTATTTTTCTAATTTAAAGCAATTCCATAAGAGGATATGATCATTCAGAGTGTGTTTGTGTGTGTGTGTGTGTGTGTGTGTGTGTGTGTGTGTGTGTGTTGGGGGTGGGGGGCATGGGAACTGCTCATAACATGTGTTTTAGAATGAATGAAAGCATGTGAAATTGAATTGGATGACAAAATAATCCTTCGAGAAAAGTCCATTAGGTAGCTGGAATTCTAAGTATAAATGAAAAAGGTCAGACCCCACTATAATAAAAATGAGGCTTTGGCTTCAAGATTACAGCCAGCGATTTTGATCTGCTGTTAAAGACCTGCAAATATTTTGAAAGCAATTTAATTTCTTTGATAGGTTGTCTACAACTGAGCTGACCAGCATGGTGGCAAGCAGTCACAGGTGGCTCTGAGCACCTGAAATGTACTATAAAGTAGAAGTTTCACACTTGAGTTTGAAGACTTGGCATGAAAAAAAGAAAATGCTATGTATCTCACATGATAGGTTCCAATACATATTGGGTTAAATAAGATAGTAGTTAAATGTATTTTATCTACATCTTTTTGCATTTTCAATCGGGCTACTAGAACATTTAGAATAGCCTATGTGGCTCACATTCCATCTCTGTTGGGGAGCACTGGTCTAGAACCCTCTGGTTTCTGATACAAACCCACTTAGTTTCAGACCTTTGGTTTTCTGGGATTCACTCTCATCCTAAGATTCATCACATTCTGCACCTGCAGCTTTGGTCTCAGATGCGTCATCTCTTGGTACGTGATCCCAGCTCACCTCTATGTCCCTACAGATCATCTTCTGCATGTACTTCAGGGAAAGGGAGAATCATTTTATTCTTTAAGGAAAATACCCAAATTGATATTCTAAGGTGGCTTTTTTTTTTTTTAGCTGAAATTCAGAATCGAGTGAGGAGTGAATTGTTAAACTTGGCAGAACTTTTCTTTTTAGCATCAATGAGTCTGTCAACCACGCTGTAAAAGCATAGGTGACCAGGGCACCTGGGTGGCTGAGTCGGTTAAATGTCGGACTTCAGCTCAGGTCATGATCTCACAGTTGGTGAGTTCCAGCCCTGTATCAGGCTGTGTGCTAACAGCCCAGATTCTGTGTCTCCCTCTTTCTGCCCCTTCCCACTTGCATTCTGTCTCTCTTATCTCAAAAATAAATAAAACATTTAAAAAAATCTTTTAAAAATACATGCATGACTGAAAGCCACTGATGTCTTCCTCACTGTCCTTGCCAGAGAAGAAACAACTCATGAAACTAGAGACATCACTTGTGCAAAAGCAGGATTTCACTCGGTTTTATTCTCTAGCAGGCAGCTAACTTGTAGTGTGGGGAAGTGCATGGAAAATGCTGTGCTTCGTGTGCCCAAGGGAGACTTATTTCAGAGATACACCATTAATAATGTCAATGGCTGGACGTTAAAGGGCAGACAGAGGCAAGAGAACTAAAGAGAAAGGGTCATACGAAGAACAACTTTTGCAGGATTTCATTACTTAATATATATTATGAATATGCATTAATTTTTATTTTTTGAACAAAAGTTTTCCATTTTGATAGTTGGCTAATGAGTAATAAGCGTAATTTTACAATATTGTGAATATTTTAAAATTCATTCGGTGTTGTATTGAGCAAAAGATGTATCAAAAGATACTTAGTTAACTCATTTCTATTTTATATTATATTTAATGAAGTTAAAGTATTAAACATATACTATGAGCTTATAATAAATATAAATTGTCATGTCCCCAAATCTTGGATTCATAGTTTTCTATAGCCCCATTATTTAAACATAAAAACTTATTTAGGGGTACCTGAGTGGCTCAGTTGGTTTGATTTTGGCTCAGGTCATAATCCTTCTCCAGGGTCGTGGGATAGAGCCCCACATCCGGTGCTGAGCATGCTGACTGTTTGAGATTCTCTCTCTCTCTGTCTCTTTCTCCCTCTGCCCTCCCCGCTCCCCCACTCACATGCACTCTCTCTAAAATAAAATTCTAACAGACTTATTTCGTATATTTTAGTTTTCTATGTCTAAAGACTTAGTATTCAGTTACTTTTTTTTCCAAGCCAATTATTTAGAAACTTCTGACAGCATCTTGAAATTTTTGAATTGTTTTTCTTGTACAATATCGAATATTCTGATACTCCTTTGAAATACAAGCGACAGGTAACAAAATTAACATTATCCTGGAAACTGCTTTTGTTGTGTAGTTACTTTATTGTGTCTGGGAGCCGGCATAGATTTTTCTGGACATTATCCAAATCTCTTTACCAGTGTTTAACATTATAATAGGAGTCAAATCTTCTTTTTCCATTGTAATTTCAGCTCTTGAATTCTGCATTCCAGAATATGTGTGGTGTGGTTTGTCTTTGCAATGACGAACCCTGGCCATGTGCTTCCCCATCACCCAGAGGGTTAATATTAGGAATTAAAATAACTAAATGAAATATGGAATCCTGTTTCCTGACCTCACTCATGGCCTATGCCTCAAATAACTACTGAGTAAAATACAATGTTACATTTATGTTAATGCCTTTAAAGTAAATTGTGATAATGGCGTTTCCCAACTCGGTGAACCAACAGCTTTATGTTGCCTAGAGGCAATGCTGCTTACTTGAATCTACTAAATGTGTCTTTAATATTGAACCAGCACTACAGTTGTGATGGTTGTTAGTATGAAATTCAATCTGAACTTGAATGTCATACTTATATCTAGCTGTATCATCACTTAACTTGTAATAGTAGTACACGCTGCCTACTGCTAAAAACCTTCCATTTTCCGTCTGAGGACTTTCTGGTCACTGGAACGTTGACGTTGTGCCTGTACAAAGGCTGAACCGTAAGTGTCCGAGAATTCAAGCCCCAAGAAGTAACTCACAACCCATGTCAGTTGAGGATAAATCTCACAATTTTCTAGCCCTGTAGTTCGTCTAATGTTCTTCCCCATCACTCTATAGGTTTTATCACTTGGGGATATTATTAAAAATTCAGGTTCTGATTCAGTGGATTTGGGGTGGGGCTTGAGCTAATGGTAATGATCGCTTTGGGTAGGAAGTTTACGCAATCCCGCCCCCCCGCGGAATTAAGCTCCATGAGCCCTCAGTGGGAAGTTGATTGATTATTCTTTAGTTTATTTCCCTTCTCTGTTTCATACTTATCCCTTCCCTTACTAGTGTTTGCTATTTGCATTGGATCCTTATCCTAAGGGCCATCTCTGGGGGAACCCAAACTAATAATACACATACACATACAAACATGTCTATCTTGATACCATAACACCTGCTTCTATCTTGATATTTAAATTTCTCTAGATTTATTCTATCATCTGTCTGTCTGTCTTTCTATCTATCATCTATCTTGAACACTGCAACACAGTGCAGCCTCTTATATCCAGGCAATGGAAGAGCTAGAAGAGAAAAGTGAAAGACATCCAGAAGAAGCTGAAAAGAGAAAACAGATGGTCACCAGCTAAACTGACTCTTTTTTCCTCCTTATGTCATTGCAAAAAAAGATCTGATATTGTGGGACTCTGGTTCAAGAAGAGACCAAGCAGTTAACTATGGCTGCATAGACAGTGCCTGTCTAGAAGCCACGGAGTGATAGCCATTCTACTCAGACACACGGGTAAGGACTTTTTTGCCTGATTCTATTATTCAGGACACACCATTGGGAGGGTTGTCATGGTGGGGAGGGGGGTCATGGAAAGAAGGTAGGTCAAATATTAATCTTGGAAAGGACATGAAAGCAGCTAAGCAGAGAGACGCTGGGTCAGGTGCCAAACTTCCGGGCTCGTGGGCCAGCTCCGTAAAGAAGAGGAGCATTAGTGAATGAGCTTTGCAGATGTTTACCCGGGATTCCTTGGTGACTTTGTGCAGCTGATACAATGTGTGCCACTCAACTTGTAGAAATGTGACTGAGGGGCACCTGGGTGGCTCAGCTGGTAAAGCATCTAACTACAGCTCAGGTCACGATCTCACAGTTTGTGAGTTCAAGCCCCATGTTGGGCTCTGTGCTGAGAGGTCAGAGCCTGGAGCCCACTTTGAGTTCTGTGTCTCCCTCTGTCTCTCTGTCCATCCCCCAATTATAGTCTGTCTCTCTCTCAAAAGTAAATAAACATTAACAATTAAAAAAACAAAGAAATGTGACTGAGAGCAAAGCTCTGGACTTTCTGGGCTCGAATCCCAACTTTGCCACTTCCTAGTTTTACCAACTTCACATTTTATTCAAGCCTTTTAAACATCAATTTCCCCATATTTATAGTGAGGGCCATAATGACTATTTCATAGCATTGTGATGAAAATTAAATGAGATGTTGTTTATAAAGTACTTGGTGTTACTATAACTGGTGGGTAAGAGAGCTAACCTAATCTATTAATTATTCCCATTCCCAGGGGGGAAATGGTTTCATCTAAGTGAGGCATTGTGTACGCACACACACACAAATACACACAGGTATGTGTTTAATATCATATTCAGAGAAAGCCACTGGAGTGATAACACACTGGTGATGTGAACCAATCCCAGGTATGACAGATGAGAAATCCCACCACTGCTCATAACTGTGTGACATCCCCCCCGCCCAAGTCTTCCCTTGAGCAAAGCAAACACCTGTTCTTGGTGAAACGCAAAAGGGAAACTTGGTTTAAAGCTCTTGCTTCCCCTTCTTGTAAAACTTTGCGACCCCTGCTAAAATAGTTCCTGGCAAGGCCACTTTCAGTTTCTCAAGTGCAGAAGAGAACCAGTGATCCGAGGTCTCTTACAGCAATGGCTTGGTCTTGACCGGTGCTACCGTATCTGAGACTCTGGAGGCTTAAAGAGAGGCCAAATCACTTTGATTTTGCTGTCAAGATCTGCTCTTCTCACCCAGTGGCCTCACCATTCGCCATGGCTTCTCCCTTGTTCCATGATGGCTTAATATTCTGGAAGCAACACTTTGGAAGGCCAAGGACAGGTCAGCTGTGAGGACTGTGCAAAAGAGAATCAGTCATGGTAGTAAGCTGTTTGGTTCCAGTGGTTCTTTCATCTCTGTGTTTTGAAAGCAACTTCCCCTCCTTAACCAAGCTCTGCCCCAGCCTCTTGAAGGGCCAAGAGAGGTGGATGCTGATGGAAATCACAGATGTGGCCAAACGTCCCTGGCAGCTGTCCGGTCAGAGGTCATCTGGCCCATTTCCAGTTAACAGGTGGCACTCAGTCTTCAGAGAGGCTTCTACTTTTCAAGATGGTTTGCATCAAGAGACAGTCAGAGTAAAACACCGTCACTTTGCATTTCCTTTTCTGTAAAGCCAACTAGAGGTGATTTAACAGCTGCCCTTTTGAAATAAGCTTGTAGTGGTGGGTGTCACAGGTATCAGAAACAAAGTTTCTACTCTTCCGACAGTGTTAATTGTCTTGTTTCAAATTACATTTCAGTATACCACATAATAGATGCCCCCCAACACACACTGTCTCACACACACTTAGACATACACGTGGAAGTATGTAAGTAGTCAGGAAGCATAAAGACTTTATGCTAATGTCTGAATGAAGGAATTGTTGTTAGTAAAATCGATTCCTTTTTACACTATGAAGAATAATCATTTGCTAGCTAATTAATATGTTGACCTTGAAGGTGGCTCCCATTTGTATTGAAACACAAAACGTTTGTCCTCCCTTCTCCTTCCTCCCAAATGGGAAAACTAAAAGATATGCAATTCACACAGACTTGTGAAATTCAAACACATTTTAACAGAATCTATAGGCAGCAATTCCAACCTAAAGGGGATTCCTATTGAAGCCACTGACCATGCAAATCTAAATAGGTCCTACCTAATTAAGAGACTCAGCCATTCTTTTCTTGGGCTAATTACCCAAGTTCCAAAACGTAAACCTCACTTTCAAACACCACGCAAAAACATGGGTGCGGATGCAGAGACCCTGGGTGGTGCCTAGAGTTCCAACCATGCCATCAGAAATAAAAACATTACATCTAACAGTTATGTGATCTAACACCACTGTCCTATAAGAAAGATTTTCCTACTCCTGCCTTTTCTCCCACATGTAAAGGGATTCAACAGGCTTACCACCTAGGAGACACACATGCATTTTCTGCATACGTACCCTTTATTCAAGAGTCATTTTTGTAGCTCCCCTAGGAAAGAATCAAAGGCCAAGGGTGGGTGGTCCAGACTCTTGTTTGGACTGTTGAGCACAGAAAACAGCTGCAGTGTGTCAGCGAGATTGGGTGCTGACGGGAGAACGCATTGACAATTTCATTCAGCCTCACAGATCAGTAACAACAGAACACCGCCCCGCTAATCAGGGCCACAGTGGTAGCTATGGTTGGTGTCATTGAAATCAGAATTAATATTTTTTTAAATTGTGATAAAATACATGTAACATAATTTTTGTGATCTTAACCATCTTTAAGTTACAGTTCAGTAGTGTTAAATACATTCATTTAGTTATGCAACCCATCTCCAGAAATCTCTCTATCTAGTAAAACTGAAAATCTGTACCCAGTAAGCAATAACTCCCCATGTCCAATCTCCCCCAGCCCTTGGAAACTACCATTCTACTTTCTGTCTCTTTCGATTTGATCAATTTAGCTATCTCATATAACTGGAAACATACAGTATTTGTATGGGTTATTTCACTTAGCATAAAACTTATTGATATTGTAGCCTATGTCAGAATTCCTTTCTTTTTAAGGCTGAATGATATTCCTTTGTATGGATAGACCACATTTTCTTTATTCATTCATCCTTTTTTTTTTAAGTTTATTTATTTGTTTTGAGGGGGTGGAGAGGAAAATATAGAGAGGGTCAGAGAGAATCCTAAGCAGGCTCTGCACTGTCAGCACAAAGCCCGATGCAGGGCTCCATCTCACACCATGCCATCATGACTTGAGCTGAAATCAAGGGTCGGAGTCTTGGGGCACCTGGGTGTCTCGGTGGGGCAAGAGGCCGACTTTGGCTCAGGTCATGATCTCATGGTTCATGGATTCAAGCCCCAGCTTGGACTCTGGGATGACAGCTCAGAGCCTGGAGCCTGCTTCAGATTCTGTGTCCCCTCTCTCTCTGCTCCTCCCCCACTGCTGCTCTGTCACTCTCTCTCAAAAGTAAATAAACATTAAAAAATTTTAAAAAAAGATTTGGAGGCTTAACAGGCTGAGTCACCCAGGTACCCCTCATTCATTTGTTGATGAGCACTCGAATTGTTTCTATCCTTTGGTTATTGTGACTAATACTGCTGTAAACGCAGGTGCATGAAGTCAGTATTTTAAATTACAACAGTAGAGGCTCATCTTCCATTTCATGACTAACCTACTATCTGATCCTCAAGTCATGTATTTTGTAAGGAGTCCCTTTTGACCCATGAGACCCTTTGACATAGCTGAGTGGGGTTAGGGCATCTATGGGCACAGAGCAGAAAGGAAGCTAACTGATGTATACATCTTTCTCAGTTTTAATCTCTGCCTCCATAGCACTCAATTTGAATCATCCAGATTATTCTAGCCAAAGCATATCAAATGAGAAATATCATCCAAGAGTTCCTCCTTTATTGATATCAGTAGTGGCTAATAACTTGCACAGCACTTAAAATATTTCAGACACCATTTTCAGTGATTATGCTATCAGCATACCTCTTTTACTGATAGGAAAATGACCCTAAGGTGGCTGAGCATCTTGCTTAGTGGCACACAGGTGGTCAGGGTTGCTATGTGAACCCAGGTAGTTTTGCCCAGAGTTCTTGCACTTGACCACATACTACCCTGTAACTCATAAGTGGACTTTTATGCATAGATGTATGTGTGCGGGGGCGAGGGGGGTATTGTATCTAATTGTTACTTCTTGACAACCAGCAATGAGAGAAGACACAGGAGAACTTCAATTGCTATTGCTAGAAAATAACACAAGAATATATGAAGGAAAGTGCTCTGGTTTTGTAACAGAACAAGGCTCGTTAGAACCCCAGCTCTCCCACCAGTCCTCTGGTAACATACGCCGAAGGTTTTATCCGTGTGCTTTCCGTCTCCTCATCCGCAAAGGGGATGGGGAAATGGATATAAGCATCTTACTTAGTTGCGAACATTTAAGGAAATGTCTACAATATACTTAGCTCATGGAAGGTACTCATTACAGGTTAGGTCTCTTAAGTCTTAATGAAGCAAGAGGAGATGGTGATCTTAAAATATGTGTTTTCATAAGAACATGCTCTGCATAAACATGTTCACTATAAACACACAATTTTTCTGTGTACAAGGGCACTTAGGAATTACACTGCGTCCTCTTCTCTTTTGCATTCTGCCAGAGTCCAATCAGAAATAGGAGAGATATGCTATGTTGGAAATCCGAGAGTAGGTCCTGAGAAAATTAACCCCATCACTTTAAGTGGGGAAGGAGCTCCAAATACCACTACATTGGACATTTGTCATAAATGAGGCTTCCATGCCAGCACAGGACGTACTGCCTCCCAGTCTTGACTCAAGGTCATTGTTGTGCAGTCACATCTTGTCAACCACATAATCGATTTTGCCTCTTCCCTTGATTTAATGTTTTAATTTGACTAGTAGAAAGTACCACAAGTTCCTTATTTTACTGATAAAAAATACTCACCTGAAACCTTATGTATTATTTGTCTAGTAATTTGGATTAATTCAAGAACAATCCTTCTGGGGCACCTGGGTGGCTCAGTCAGTTGAGCGTCCGACTTCGGCTCTGGTCATGATCTCATGGGTCGTGGGTTCAAGCTCCACATCAGGCTCTGTGCTGACAGCTCGGAGCCTGGAATCTTTCTGATTCTGTGTCTCCCTCTCTCTCTGACCCTCCCCTGAACATGCTCTGTCTCTCTCAAAAATAAATAAACATTAAAAATTTTTAAAAAGAACAATCCTTCTGAGCTCAGTTGATTCAAGAATGATCACCCATAGGAGAATTGTGTTGCCCAAGAAAGATTTCTTCACATTTCCACCGCCCACTGTCTTATCTTTGTAATGTTTTCCTTTGAGCAAAAAGTTTAACATCAGGGGCCACTGGGTGATCCCACAGTTTGTGATTTCCAGCTCCACATCTGTCTTGACTCAGTGCCATTTTTGTGCAATCATATCTTAACAGCCACATAATCAATGCTTGGGGTCCCCTGTCTCCCTCTCTCTCTGCCCCTCCTCCACTCATGCTCTCCCTCTCTCTCGAAATAAATAAGTCAACCTAAAAAAAGTTTAACTTCTCAATATGTTTTCATCCTATACTTATTAAGGATTGATTGCTGTTAAGTCCAAATACCAAATGAATGGCAAGTTTAAAGAAGGTTAGGAAGTTTGGGAACTCTCTGTAAGATAGGTCCTATTTTCCCATCTGTTCACTAAAAATCTTGTCATTGACATGATCGGAGATTCCAACTTAGTGATAGAGAAAAACATTTAATTGGATTCAAAAAGCACAAATGGAGATATGTTTTTTTAAAAAATACTGTTATTTTAGAGCAGTTTAAGGTTCACTGAAAAAGTGAGAGGAAGATACGGAGGTATGTGGACTTGCTGCTCCTACACAAGCACAGCCACCCTCACCCTGTTATCACCATCCCCCACCACTGTGGGACATTTATTACAGATGGTGAGCCTGTGTGGACACATATCACCCTAAGTCCATAGTTAACTGTTGGTGGTGCACATCTGTGGGTGTGGACAGACGACATGTGAAGGTATAATGTACTGTGACCATCGCAGTGTGCATTCTCTCTCCTTAGTGCTCTCTGTTTATTGCCTGAGATGACAAAATGCAGGTGTAGCATCCAGTTAACTGCATGGAGGGCTAGTGATTTCTTTTATCTTAATTTTTTAATGTTTGTTTATTATTTTTGAGAGAGAGAGATAGCGTGAGAGTGGGGGAGGGGCAGAGAGAGTGGGACACAGAATCCGAAGCAGGCTTCAGGCTTTGAGCTGTCACCACATAGCCCGAAATGGGGGTCTTGAACTCACGAACTGTGAGATCATGACCGGAGTCGAAATCAGATGCTCAACAGAATGAGAGCCGCCCAGGCACCCCAGGGCTAGTGGTTTCTTAGCTGCAGTAGTTAGCTGGAAAAACTACCATTTTGTTGAGTTGGGTCAATTCTTCTGACTTCTATGACGTGGCTGCTAGCTGTTTTGTGTCTGCATGTGTGCGTGTGTGTATGTGTGTGTTGTGGTAGTTTATGGTTTCTGATGTCTTTTCTTGAGCGAGTAGGTTCCTCCTTGGGAGTGGATGGAATGTCTCCCGCCAACACTTACGGTGGATTACATTTCTTCTTTAGTCCCACTCTGCTTACAACTGCCCTTAAACTGTCCACACTGCGTGGTATTCGAGCAGATGTTCCTTGCTGAGATGAAACCAGGCATGAAAGAGGGTGGTGACTGGTTAAGAAGCTGAAATAAATTTTGGTTCAAGGTGAGAATTCACAGGCCTTGGTCCACTGAGCCATGTTTCCCAGGCTTACATATCTGTGAAACAGCTGTTATAAATTGAAACTCTGAGTTTTCTCAGCAAAATTGATTTTAAAAAAATCCAACTCTCCCTCCCCCCTCTTCCGTTGACAAAGAATCCGCCACATTCCTCACAGCTACCTTTCCTCCTTGGCTTGAGTATTCTGTGACACTCCCACGTCCTAGAGCCTACTTCATGGTCCTTGAAATTTAGCCACCATTTTGGACAAGAACTTTTAGAAGTAATTTTTAAAAGAGGAAATGTTGTATAACTTTGTAGCCGGATCATTGAACTTGAAGTTCATGAGCTTTACTCCTGTAATTTATAAATCATTTCAGTTCTTCATTTATATCACCCTTTGCCTTTTTCCTCTTTTCTTTCCACTTGATTGTCTTCCTTATCTCTGTGTACATTTCTATCTTTTTCTCAGCATCTCCTGTTTATATTTCTCCCTGGGGTATTTTCCCATTTTTTTCTTTTTACCTTTTTCAAAATTTTTTACTTTTTAAATTTCACCTTTTCCTTTAATTTTAGTGACTGTTTCTTATGCAACTACTTCAGACTGAGGAGCAAGCTAGGTACTTAAAGAATATAATGGAAGCCTTTGCCCTTCAAGAAAACTGGCTCCTTCATAAAATCTGGCATGTCTTCCTTAAATAACTAAAATAGAAACTAAGTTATCTTTCCTGGCTTTGTCTTATCGTTCCTCCTTGTTAACTGAAAAAGAGCCAATTGAATATACTTTTTATTATAGGGAATAAAAAATATAACCTAAGTGAGTTGTTGTTGTTTTTTTTTTTACCTTTATATGGCACCCAATTAGTTTTCTGCCTTTTACATGAATGGGCCTTGACTGGATAAAAACAGTTTCTTCATCTCTGACTTACTTCCTTTGCTGTGGCATAAGAAAGAGGTTAAGAATAAGGCCCAGGTGTTCCAAGACCCTCTTGATTTATACGTCTTATCAGTAGGCAATGCTGTACGGTTGGTTTATATTCAGACACCTGATGATCTTTCTCATTGCGAAGGGTATATGCCAGGGGTCCTCAAACTTGAGCCTACTCAGAATCATCTGGAAGGGTTGTTACAGCATCCATTTCTGGGTCCCATCCTCTGAGTGCCTGATTCAGCAAATCAGGGGTGGAACCTGAGAATTTGCTTTTTAGCAAGTTCAAGTGGTGCTGTCACTGCTGGCTCAGGGACCGCATCCTTAGGATCACTGCATTAAACGGATTTCAAATGGTTAAGAGACAGTTTAGTCAGCAGGAGGTTGGTGGTAGGTCTGTTCACGTATTCTAAATGCTTCGGTTCTGAACAGTGAACCTGAAAATAAACCTTTATTATTTTCTTGGTCAAGTTTATTCCTAAATATTTTTTTTTGCTAATTTGGCAATAGTAAATGGGATGGTTTTCTTAATTTCTTTTTCTGTGACTTTATAATTAGTATATAGAAATGCAATCGATTTCTGTAGATTAATTTTGTATCTTGTAACTTTACTGAATTCATTTATCAGTTTCCTATAGTTTTTGCATGGGGTCGTTAGGGTTTTCTTTTTATAATATCATGTCATCTGCAATAGTGAAAGTGTAGGTTCTTCCCTACCAATTTGGTTGCTTTTTCTTTTTCTTGTCTGATATCTGTGGCTAGGATTGAACTATTTATTGTACTATATTGAATAAAAGTGATGGGAAGAAACATCTTTGTCTTGTCCCTGATCTTAGAGGAAAAGCTCTCAGTTTTTCACAATTGAGTATGATGTTGGCTGTGGGTTTTTCATATATGGTCTTTATTATGTAGCAGTACCTTCCCTCTAAGCCTCCTTTGTGGAGGGTTTTTGTCATGAATGGATGTTAAAATAAACCTTTAAATAAATGTATTATGTAACACAGTGTTCTTATTTCAATGTTCTTCTACTATGAGTGAAGAATACGATTATTCTCAACAGTCAGAACCTCCAGCGCTGGTATGGATCCCAGGGCAGGAGAGCCCCTGGTCAGGTACTGTTTAGTGTTTGCACACTTCTCTCCAACTGTGTCACGTGCTGCTCTGTAGATTTGAGGTCAGCTCTCACAATATTGTTTTTTCTAAGCAAAGGAGCAAAAACATGAGCGTAACTCAGATTATAAAATGTTGATTTTAAAGACCTCCTGCTCTTGCTGTTTTTGTAATTTAAAGAAATCTAATCCTCTCAAACTGCCCTGCTGTACTGTTCCCTGACGTCATGTTTGTTTGGGCTTTGGATTCAACATGAAGATCATGGTTTAAAAGAAAAAGAAAATGGCCCTCTTAAAAGTCAGAGTTTCTTTAAGGCCCAGGCTTTGGACTGGCTAGCCACTGTGGGTGTAGACGTACATCCCTGTACACACGTGTGCGGTGTGTGCACATCTCTGCCAAGGGCACATGTGCAAGGCAGGACTGGAGACCTCTGGTGCTACCCAACTCACAAAGCATCCCAATACATTACTGTTCAGGATTCCTGAGGATTAGGGCACCTGGGCGGCTCAGTTGGCTTAGCCTTCGACTTCAGCTCAGGTCATGATCTCGAGATATGTGAGTTTGAGCCCCACATCAGGCTCTGTGCTGACAGCTCAGAGCCTGGAACCTGCTTCGGATACTGTGTCTCCCTCTCTCTCTCTCTCTGCCCCTCCCCCACTCATGTTCTCTCTCTGTCTCTCTCTGTCTCCCTCTCTCCCTTTCTCTTTCTCTCTCTTCCCCCCTCTCTCAACAATAAACATTTTTAAAAGATTTAAAAAAAAAAAAGAGAGATTCCTGAGGATCAGCTTGACAGATGGGCTAGAGACACAGGGAAGAATTTCGGAATTTGAGAATTCTTGCAAATTATGTTTAAAGGTTATTTAAATTTTTTCTTGATGTTTTATTTATTTTTGATACAGAGAGAGACAGAACATGAGAGGGGGAGGGGCAGAGAGAGAAGGAGACACAGAACCAGAAGCAGTAAAGGTTATTTAATAAACTTAAATTCCAAGGCAACAGTTTCATTAACGTGTTCATTTCCAATGCACCCTAGGCTTATTGCAGTGGTTTCTAAATACGAACCTCTTTGGTTTGCTGAGTCAAACTGTAAGCTATCACAATACTTCCCATTTGAACCATAAAAAAAATCCTATAGGAGTACTGGGACTATTTCACTTATAAATACTATACTATCTTTTTTATTTATTCAGACTTATCTTCAGATCCCAATTTAGTAGTGCAGAGAACACTTCATTTCAATGTATTTAGTCTGTATAAGTTGGTAGTTTGTAGAACTGAAAAGATCCTGACACATACACCTGCCTGGGAAAGAACAGATTTTTAACTAAAGGACAACTCTATTGGAAAGTGAGAAAGCAAGCAAGAAAGCAAGAAAGAAAAGAAGGAAGAAAGGAAGGGAAGAAAAGAAGGGAAGGGAAGGAAGAAAGGAAGGAAGGAAAGAGAGAGGGAGGGATGAAGGAAAGAGGTAGAAAGAAAAGAAAAGGAAAAAGAAATTGAATATATTTCTTATTAAAGGGAACAAAAGGAAACTCTAAGTGGGCTTTTTTTTTTTTAACCTTTATGTGATACTCAGCTGATTTTCCACATTTCCCATCAATGGCTCTTAGCTGAGGGAAAGAAATTCTCCACCCCTGCATCACTCCCTTTTCTGCAGCATGAGAAAAATCTTAGGAATAAGGCGCAGGTGCTCCAGAGACCTTGTTGGTTCATCATCTGTCTTATCAGTAAACAATGCCTTAAGGTTAGGAAGGAAGTCCCAACTGTATTCCAAAGTATCTTTGTGATTTTTCTCAAGACACAAACACCACAGGTCATACCTTCCATTGTTTTCATTGGTTATTTGAAAACCTCAACATTTTGGGGACATGGACAAGAAAGGAATTCCTTTCTGAGGATAACCCAGAATAAGATGAGTCTTGTTTTCCCCATTGACTATTTGTAACCTGTTTCAATAAATGACATGTAAGTTACCTGTCTGCACAGGGTTTATTTGTGACCATTAAGTGAAGCAATAAAGGGCGGAGGGCCAAGGATATGTGCTCAGAGAGGGAGCCGATTTCTTCCACTGAGACATCCCACTAGTCCATGTGTTAACAACCCAGTTTCCATTTTTGTATAATTGTGGTCTCATTAAGCCCCAGTTCTGCCTTCCAGTCATTAGAAACTAAAGATACAGGGAACTTTTTTCACTTTATTCCTCTCTGTATCTGACTTTCATATGCCAGTCTTTGCAACTTTACTTGCTTTCCTTTGCTAATATTAAGAGTAAATTCTATGAGACTGGGGTGGGGACAGAAGAGCAAACTGAAAAGGGGACAGAGACAAGGTAGAGGTCGACAGACCCAAAGCTCAGAGACAGAGACAGAGCCCAGCAGAATGATGTAAGATGGAGAGGAAGACGGGAACAGAACGCCCTATGGGAACGTATCAGAGGCCAGGGACTGACGAACAACCTCCAGAAAAGCCAGAGTGAGACCTGACCCCCAAAGTCAGAGCCAAAGAAAGACCAGTCAGGGGCTCACAGAGGTGACCCAGGGAGACGGCTGAAATAGAGGCCACATAGAAAGTGCTCTGAGAGCTATCTGCTCTCCCCTGGCTGTGGATGAGAATCACCCAGAACTTGGGGAAGATACCAGTGACTGGAGAGTTATCTGTCTTCTATAAAAAAACAAACAAAACTTAATAATATATATGGTCGGTACCTATTATGTATACATACATATATAATACATAATAGGTACCATAAGTATATGTATTATATGCAACATATACAATTATATATGATAATTTAAATTATGATATGATTATATTATGCAATTATATATAACATTATATTATGCAATTATATATTATATATAACATTGCATATTATATATGCATATATGACATCTTTAAAATTTATTTATTTTGAGAGAGAGAGATTGAGAGCATATGTGCAAGCAGAGTAAGGGCAGAGAGAGAGGGAGAGAGAGAATCCCAAGCAGGCTCCACCCTGTCCGAGGTGTGGCTTGATCTCACAAACCCTGAGATCACGAGCTGAGCCAAAATCAAGAGTTGGACGCGTAACTGACTGAGCTACACAGGCATCCCACATATATAACATTTTTAAAGCAAAGGCATAAAATTTCAGGGTTGTGGTTACCTCTGGTGTGGGCAAATAGATGAGAAGCTTATAGATAATAACATGCATGTAGGTTACAAATCTGCTTCTTTTTTTTATGTTTTTTATTTATTTTTGAGAGACAGAGAGAGACAGCAGGAGCAGGGGAGGGTCAGAGAGAGAAGGAGACACAGAACCAAAGACAGGCTCCAGTCTCTGAGCTAGCTGTCAGCACAGAGCCTGATGTGGGGCTCAAACCCATGAACCATGAGATCATGACCTGAGCAGAAGCCAGACACTTAACCAACTGAGCCACCCAGGTGCCTCACAAATCTGTTTCTTAAATTAGATGGTAGGTCACAGGTATCTGTTACATTATTAAATTGAGTTATAAGAGGGACATGCATGGACATGTATGAATCATGAATCAAGATTTGAACTCATCAAATCCTGAGCACCTGGGATCAGAATGTCAAAATGACTGATGCAAAGAGTTGGCTGGTACAAATGATAAGAGGTAAGGACCCGGTATCAGTATCTTCTAAAATCTTCCCAGTTAATTCTAGTGCACACCCAGGTTTGGGAACCACATTGGTATAAGAACCCAGAGGAGAGGGGGCACCTGGGTGGCTCAGTAGGTTGAACATCTGGTTTTGGCTCAGGTAATGATCTCACACTCGTGAGTTCGATCCCTGCATCGGGCTCTGTGCTGATAGCTCAGAGTCCGGATATTTCTCAGAGCCCAGAGCCTTCTTAGAGGCTGGAGCCTGCTTCAGATTTTGTCTCCCTTTCTCTCTGCCCTTTCCCCAGTAGTACTCTGTCTCTCTGTCTTGCTTCAAATAAATAAAAACAATAAAAAGTTGTTTTTTTTTTAAAGAACACAGAGGAAAGGGAGTCACTGATTTCCCAGGGGGCAGGAGAAAACCAAGTCTGGGAAGACTTCACACACAAGGTGATTTCAAGCTGGGCTTAAAAGTGTGAGTATGATTTTGACAATGCACAGGGTATTTCTAGGCAGAGGGAAAACCATACTTGGTCCTATGAGGTATAAAAATTCAAGACCTGCTCAGAGCAACAGAAGAGCATGTGGTAAGCTACATCAAAGGGTGTATGGGGAAAGGGTAGGAAAGATATGAGTGTGGAAAAATAGATTGGGAGCAAATTACATATTCCTTTGAGTGTTATGTAAGAAATTTGAATTTTGGTGCAGGCAGTGTAAAATCAAAAACATTTTCTTTTTCTTTTTTAAAAATTTTTTAATGTTTTATTTATTTTTGATACAGAGAGAGACAGAGCATGAGAGGGGAAGGGGCAGAGAGAGAAGGACACAGAACCAGAAGCAGGCTCCAGGCTCTGAGCCAGCTGATGGCACAGAGCCTGATGTGGGGCTGGAACCCATGAATGTGAGATCTAACATGAGCCGAAGTCAGAGGCTCAACCGACAGAGCCACCTAAACGCCCCAAGAACATTTTCTTAATTGAAGAAGTGATTTTGCTTTAAAAAAAAAAGTACCTATATTCAAGAAATAAAATTTGTGAAAAAAAGCATGGAAGAGATGAAGCACTGTAGAAAGAAACAGAAAGCAGTGCCTTCACTAGCAGACAATCTGGGAGACCAGATAGAAACTAGTGTCAGATTTTTAAAAGTGGCAGCGAGAACAAGTCACAGATTTGAGATACATTTTGCAGAAGGAATTTGCTTGACTAAGAAAGAAAGAGGAAATGAAGATGCCCATTCTTCTAGCATGGGAGACTATGTAGGTGGTAACAGTTTTGAGCAAGCTAGGCAAAAAGGAGAGAGAGGGATCCAGTTTGCAAATGTTGAGTCGGAGGTGTCTGGGGGAAAGGTGACCAGTAGTAAATGGGGCTGAAGTTCAGGCAAAAAGCCCAGGTGGAGATACAGACCTCCAAGAACTCGGCGACTAGGAGGGGCCCAAGGAGAGTTTTGAGTAAGTGAAGAGAAGTTGGCAGTGAGTGAGGGAGCCACCAATCCGTAAGGGGTGGGTGGAGAGGGGAGGGACTAATATAAGAAAAAGATGGAGGAAAGAGTTGTCAGAGATGGAGGGGAAACAAAACAAACGAATTTCAGAAATAGACGACTGAGACAGTCAAGGGAGAAAAGCTAAAACAGAAGAAAGGGATTAAAAAAGAAGCTGAGTTAACCTTCTTAGTGGGTCATTGAAGAACTTTTAAGAACAGTCTAGCTTGGCTAAGGAAATGCGTTGGTTTCCTGTGTTGTAAGGTGTTGAGATTTAAATGAGTAGGGAAGTGCATGGGACTTTCCAGAGGGAAAGATGATGGAGATGTAGAATTGGAAGGAGTCAGGTCCTGGGGGGGAGAGGGACTAGAGAATGAACGTGAACACAAGGGGTTGTGTTTATAACTTTTGAAATGTGCTAAGAAGAAGGAAAGAGATTAAAATACACAAACTCCAGTGATGGCAGTGTAAGGACACAGGTCTGACTCAGGCTTCCCCTGTACTTAAAGGCCAAGGTGCCAGCTTCTCTGTATCATTGGCCAATGGAAGGGCACACATTGCCCAGGGAAGAAGGGACAACTCTTGTGGCACCCAATCAGGAGAGGCCAGCTAACACCTTTGACCTTCCTGGGGTGGGCCTAAAGATGGAGGCTAGTCACGCTGGGCCCTCCGGGAGGGTCTTAGTCACGCCTTATGTGAGGGTCCTGGGCTCACTCTGTGATTGGTCGATTCTCTAAATGTTGTGATTGGCTCCCACTACTGCCAGTATTGATGGGGGGTAGAGAATGGATCACTGTACCTGTGTCCTCATTTCTTGTAACGCCCCCTTCCTAAAAAAAGCCCCTACACTGCCATATTCAGGGCTCTCTCCACCGCCAGCAGGTTGGTGGAGTCTGTGAGCCCCAGCTTAGGCCCATAATAAAGCCCTTTGCTTTTGCATGCGTGACTCGGTCTCCCTGGTAGTCTCTGGTTTCTTTTGGGGTGATACTGGAAACTTGGGCATAACAGCAGTAATGTTAAGTAGGCTGCATTATGGAAGATATTTTTTCTTTCTTGATATTTCTATGTTGTTATTTTACAATATTTTTGTAATTCTTTTACCTCACTTCCACACTAAAAGATGAAGTTTATTTTTAAGAGCCACATGAAGGATTAACCTTCGAAATGAATAGATAGATACCTCTTCTAAGGTAAGGAGAAAGATGGTAAGAATTCTCTACAGCTATTGATAATTTTGGAAGCAGAAGGAAAAGAATTTAGGAAGCCTCCCTGAAATGGTTGTTGTGAAACTTTTCCTGCCTTCCTACGTGGAAATATTGACCCCTCCCCTATACCCCTTTGCCTTAAACATCCATCCATCAGTTGACCTGCATTCGCCTCATATCTATCCCCTTTTAGCCAACTCTAGTTCACCCGGAGCAGAGATGATGCCTTATCCAGCTTGTTTTCCAAAAATTCTGCACAATTCCTACATTATGGCAGGCGCTCAATAAATTCGCATTGAAAATAGGGACTTTTCTTGGGGGGAAAGAAGACATTAGGTCATCTTCTAGGAGGAAGGGGGTGAGAATGGGTGAGACCTTGAGGAAATCGGTGTCGTTCCGAAACAGCTGTGCTGGAGAAGGGGAAGGTGTCTGCCGAAGGATCCACATAAGGGTTGCTGGGTCAGAATCTACCAAGAGGAGACAGGGAGGTTTTATCACATTAGTTGCAAAGCAGCATTAGCAGCAATAAGGTAATTGACGCAGGCACACCCTTGTAAGAAAAAACAATCCAAGTGGAGGCTTTCGGAGATGAAGGGGTTACCCAGCAAGTGTCCTAAGACCACCTCTCAAGCACTGGTGAGTGCAGAGCCTGAAACCCCTGCTTGCGCGGTCCTCTTTAGTCTGATGTTCTTCAGTGTGTCAAAGATTCAGATGCACGAGCCATGACCTCCTCATGGTCACCGGGCTTAGGCACAATCAAAACGCCCCCTCTGCTGGCAGAAAGTCACAGTCCAAGATTACAGGTAAAGCAAAGGTCCAAGTATGCCAACTGGCTCTACCGTGTCGGGTGATTTCTCACACTCCCTTGGCCAAGCCGCCTGTTTTGTAACAGTTCAGTCAAGGGTTTTACTGGAGTAGACAAGCATGAAATGAATTTTCCAGAGAAGTTTCCGAAGTGGGGGAAAGTTCATGGCTCAAAAGCACTGGTGGGTAATGAAACAGGACTGTGAGCTTTTGTTTTTCTTTATAAAGAGAGTTCTCCAGGTTTTCAAATCTGAATCTCAAACTCGAGCTGTATCCTCGCCTCGAACCCATCTTATTCTCTCACTCTGGTGTTGCAAATCTATGTTAGGCTGCCTCTAAATGGCTTGAGTTGCTTATGCTCGTTCCGCTCCACCCCAGGATATTGTTTGGAACATGCACGGGCTGGCCGCCCTTGCTCCGGAGACCTCTGGTTTGGGATTCCTCTCCAGCCCAGGTCACAGCGACCCAAACGGACTCACTGAGAGCAAACTGAGTGAAGGCTGCGCGCCTCAACCAGCTGGTCACCACGCATTATCGGTCTTTATTAGGCTGCTGTTTGTCATCAGGAGCTCATCTTTCATTTATCTGAAACCAATACTCAGTTTTAAGCATGAGGAAAAAGAACTCAAACAAAACAGGCCAACACTTGCCGCTTTGGCCGTTACCTACTCAGCCCTTGTCTTTGAAATATGAACACATACAGCAACGCTAGGTTCCCAGACAAGGAGGAAAAAATCAAATGAAGGTAGAAACACAGTTTTCTGAAACAAACAAGTGAACATACTTGGGTCCATCCTAGTTTACCACCTATTCAATCTGCTCGTTCTAGCTGACCTTGAGTAAGTTATTTAATAAAGATCAACTCTCTTACATTAGCACCGTCAGAGTACAGATCTTTGATTGATTACATCTTACATCCTTACTCCAGAAACAGCGTCAGGTATGACTCCAAGCTTACCTCCTTGCAACCAACTCATGTTGCCTGATACCATCAAATGTGTTTTCTTTGTTGACCTTCTTCCTAAAACATACTTCTTACACATTCTTGCTGAAAATTTCCAAGGGCTTCTTCCTGCCCGCTCAAAATGCACCTGGAGTTCAAAGCCCTGCAGCTTCATTTCATTCTTTTTTTTTAAGTTTATTTATTTATTTGGAGGGGGGCACAAGCATGTAAGGGGCAGAAAAAGAGAAAGGGAAAGAGAGAATCCCAAGCAAGCTCTATGCTATCAGTGTGGAGCCTGACACGGGGCTCGATCTAATGAATCCAACCATGAGATCATGACCTGAGCCAAAATCGAGAATCAGATTCTCTTTTTTCTTAATGTTTATTTAATTTCTGAGAGACAGAGAGAGACAGAGCGTGAACAGGGGAGAGGCAGAGAGAGAGGGAGACACAGAATTCGAAGCAGGTTCCAGGCTCTGAGCTGTCACCACAGACCCTGGCACGGGGCTTGAACTCACAGATCGTGAGATCATGACCTGAGCTTAAGTCGGTCACTTAACTGACTGAGCCCCGCAGGCGCCCCGAGAATCAGATTCTTAACTGAATGAACCACCCATGTGCCCCATCATTCTATTCATTTCTTACAACGACACTAAATGTTGCTTTGCTTCAATCAGGGTACCCTTTGAGGCTTTTCCCTGGGAGTAGGGAAGTCTAACTTATTTTTCAAACTTTTTTGTTTGCTTCTTGGTATGGGTCTCCCTTTACACTCCCTCTTCTGTACTCTTTTTTTCTCCATCAAAATCCTGTGAGTTTGCAGAATATTTAACAAAAGTCTAACCCCTTCCTGAAAAGTGATTCCCACCTTCTCCAGTCTACACTGACGTTAGCCTCTCTGAGCCTCTCTGACTTAGGATTGCACCTGTCGTCCAAGCCATGGCTTTGCCCTTTTCAGAGTTGAACACACACTGCAAGGTGTGGAAACCCAGAGTAGATGGTAAATAAATATTGACCATTATTTTCTTGACTGCGCACAGCCCAAGAGACTGAGTTCAAGTGGTTAAGCTAGGGCAGACAAACTACCACTTCATCGGATCTTGCCCCTTGTCTTTCGCCCTCCCTATTCTTTTGGTTTCTTTCCTTCCAATAAAATATACTTTACACTGGATCTTTTATCTTGACCTGCAAAGTTTTATATTCAATTTATCATTTTCCCTCTAAAAAACATTTTAGAGGTACGTCTTTTCTATTTTCGAGAGCGTGGAATGTGATGCCTTAACCTGACCTTCAGTTTTTGTGGGGCATTTCATCAAGTTTGGGTTTAGGGCTGCTGAGCTGTATGCTTGAAACAACCCACCTGTTAGTTGTAGCTTTGTTTCATTTTTTACTTTGGAGCTAGTTACTCACAGACAAAACCTTGTAATGTGCCACAAAACACAGATGGTTTTGTATCCATTTATATTATGAGCTCATAACATTACATCAGTGTTTTATAGATACAATTTCATATCTCAAGGTATTGTTGCAATGAATTCCAAGTCAACATCTTTATTTTGTAACTCTTGGAATAGGAAGAGTTAGCAACACATAGTCCTGGGTAACATGTATTTGAAAATAAACAAAAACGTTAACTTGTAGTACTTTTAGAATTTCAATAGTTGAAACTTACATACAAGCAACAACTTCCATAGCTATGGCCCAGTCTAACTCCAGGTCAAATAAAATTCACAAAAGGGAGAGAAAATAGAAAAGATTAAAGTTTGCTAGTGAAAGTCTGATTGCCCTCATAACTGGAGCTATGGTCATTCACCATCATTAAGGGATCTACTGCTTAAAAGCTAAGACATAAAAGCTAGAAGCTCCCTCTAATCTGTTAAAGTTCTACATCCTTTTTGAACACAACTTGAAAACAAAACATGTTGCTGACTCTTAACAGCTAGATCTTTTACCAAGAAGCAGACTGGCAGGCCATCAAGGAGAAACAAATGGTCTGAATAAACTAAGAACTCATTCATTCATCCATTCATTCAACAAATACTTATTGAACACAATTGCAGGCAGGCATTGCTCTGGGCAGCAGTGAGGCAGCTGTTAATAAGACAGAGCAAGTCCCTACTTTTAGGGCACTCACGTTCTTGTGGGAGATGAATGACAACAGACACAAGCCTGTAATTACAACTTGAAGTGAGGGTTTCTGGGCAAGAACTGGGTGTGGTGATGAAAGAGAGCACTTCCTTTGAACAAAGTCATCAGGGAAGTTTGATCTAAGGGACTAACAGTAACCTATAAATTAAGACAAATAAGAAGGAACTCGCTATGCAGAAGGATAAAACAGAAAGTACATACAAGGATCCCGAGGTAGAAAGCATAAGGGCATATTGGCAAATAGACAGCCAACATGACTTGGATAGCAGAAGTCAGGGAGAAATGATATAAGGTGACAAGGAGTTAGGTAGGGGCCAAGTCACCCGGAGTCTTGTAAATTGGGGAAAAGAGGTGCATTTTATTCTAAGTGCTTTTGGAAAGGAGATACCTGGATGGTTTTAAGCATGGAGATAACACAATCTGATTTATATTTTAAAAATATCTCTCTGGTTTTTGTGTGGTAATGGATCGCAGTGGAGAGAGTGGAGGTAGGGAGATATTCAGAGGGAACTGCAACCATCCGAGTAAGTGGCGACAGTGTTCGGATTAGCGTGATAGTGATGAAGGTGGAATGGGGTAGATGGATTTGAGATAAATATTGAAGATAAAGCCCCCAGACTCACAGATAGAGTGGAAAGGAAAACTCAAGGCTTGAGCTCTAGCCCCTAAGACTGAGAGGCCTGGGGAGGAAACAGTTTGGAGGGTAGGAGAAAATTAACTTTATCTTCAAGATATGTTTGGGAGAGCCAAATGGAGATAATGAATGCAAAGTCGATATCTGGTGCGACACCGGAGAGAGGTCAGGAATGAAAAGGAGGACCTGGGATAAGGTATCTTCCATTACAAGCCATAGGACAAGATTATTTCCTTAGAAACATGATGTTGGTAGAGAAGAGGACCTAGAAACTATCCTCTGAGGGCTTTCCTGCGTGTTGGAGATCAAGCTTAGAGGAGAATCCCCCGGAGAAGACATAAAGAACACCAGGGAAATACGAGGTGTTTCCGATAAAGAGGAACAGCTTTGTTAAAAGATACTGAGTGAGGGGGCGCCTGGGTGGCTCGGTCAATTAAATATCCGACTCTTGATTTGGGCTCAGGTTGTGAGATAGAGCCCCGAGTTGGACTCTGTGCCGACAACATGGAGCCTTCTTGGGATTCTCTCTCTCCTTCTCTCTCTCTGCCCCTCCCTCACTTATTCTCTCTCTCTTTCTCTCTCTCTCAAAATAAATAAACTTAAAAAAAAAAAGAGTGAGTGAGCTCCAGTGAGAGGAACATCCTGAGAGGAACCTTGGACTTGACAACATGGGAGTTACTCAGAAAGAGTCTGAGGAGGTGTGGACGTGGATCGAGACACCATGAAGCCCCTGGAGAGAATTTTGCCGTAAAGGGAGGAGAGAAAGAAGGCAGCGGCTGGAAGAGGACGTGGGGTTAAAGAAGGAGTTTGTGTGTTTTGTTCAGTGTGACAATGGGGACAGCAAAGTGAAAGGCATGCTGAGGGAGCAGGCTAGCAAGGCTGCAAGCCTGATGAGGTGGCAAGAAGTGTGATTGCAGAAGTGAGGCTGGCTCTCAGGGACAGAGAAAGGTCTCCAACGACCCAAGTGAGAGCCAGGCTGAGTCCCCAGGAAACGTTCAGGCTTGATACTTGCATTCTAAGACAAATCTTTTGGCTTCTGTAAAAACGTATATAAAATCAGAATAATAGGGCTACAATTTGATTTTTAGAATTCCTAGAATCAGAGAGCCGGGATATAAAGGGTCTTCTGTAACACTCATATCCACAAATGTGTGGCTTCGGTTTCTGCCCCTCCTACTTATCACTTGGAGCAGCTCTTAATCAGATAGGAATCTAAAACTTTTAAAGCATTTTCAAAGTTTAATCAAGCTTAAAGGCGGGAGCACATTTCCCGGACCCCAGACCCTCTCCCACCTTGGGAAAGGTCTAAAAGTAAGACAACTTTATCTGCATAAATGAAACATGTCTAAGGGTAGAGAGTGATTCAAGATGAACTTACATAGCTGAGGAAACACCTAAAAAGACACCCTAAACAGAAGACATCAATCAAATGAAAGGGAGAAGAAATATGTTTTTAGAACAATTATTCAATTATTGAAAACTTCTGACAAATTAAAGATGTGGCTTCAAAATCATGATTCTGGGGCACCTGGGTGGCTCAGTTGGTTAAGCATCTGACTCTTGATTTAGGCGCAGTTTATGATCTCACGGTTTGTGGGATCAAGCCCCAAGTCAGGCTCTGCACTAGCAGCTTGGAGGCTATTTGGGATTTTCTCTCTCTCTCTGTCTCTCTCTGCCCCTCCCTGTTCACACAGGCTCTCTCTCTATTTTTCTCTCTCAAAATAGATAAACAAACTTAAAAAAATTATGATTCCACCATACAAATAAGAGGGAAACTTAGATCAAGTGAAGGTCCCATTGAACCATTAGGACAATACCTAAAAGGAAAGGTATTGCTGGGGACCAGTGGCTACAGAAAATTGCACATTTTGTTGCAGTTTAGATACAGGGACTATGAATCTTGGCACTTTCTTTAAGCATAAGTAGGTTGAAATGGATTTAAAGGTAGGACACTGCCCTAAAAACATGGATTCCTACGTTGTACATCTGAAACTAATATTACCCTGTGTGTTAACTAATGAATTTAAATAAAAACTTAAAGAGGTGAAAAAAATGGATCAATAATGACACTCTTGTTTCCACATCCATCTCTGGTCTCTCGCCAACCTGCCACCACCACCAGAATATCCCTGTTCTCAGTCTTGCAGTCTGAACTGCATTTCGTAACACAAGGCCTTTGTCCTGAGCAAGTTGCCAAAGACCAGTGTGTGGGGTCAGGGTGGTGGGTTAGATGCAGACTTTAAATAGTTTCAAATTTCTAATCTTGGGTAAGTAACTTCACCTCTGGGTAAGTAAATAACCTCTCCACTCGTAACCCATTTTTAAAGATTTACCATTCTATGGTGGTTCAGTGGTGACCTTGTTGTAGCTGTCAAGTTCATTGATTTAACATGAAGAATTGAATAGGTGAAATTGGTGTTGGGGATTAAGGAGTGCACTCGCGGTAATGAACACTGGGTGATGTATGGATGTGTTGAATCCCTATATTGTTCACCCGAATCTAATATTACAGTGTATGTTAACTACCTGGAATTTAAATAACAACTTTAAAACATAAAATAAGGGGCACCTGGATGGGTCAGTTGGTTAAGAATCTGACTTTGGTTCAGGTCATGATCTCACAGTTTGTGAGTCCAAGCCCCACATCAGGCTCCATGCTGACAGCTCAGAGCCTGGAGCCTGCTTCAGATTCTGCAAATAATATTAGATGCAACTAATATTAATTGTCACATTAGTTTCAAGGACACTGTCTCTCTGCCCACTCTTGCTCGCTCGCTCTCTCTCTCTCTCAAAGATAAGTAAACTTTTAAAAAATTAAAAATGAAATAAAATAAAGTTGGATTCCATGTTAATGCATCATTGTCTTTAATTAGGAGGTTTTATACATTTTTAAAATTTTTTAATGTTTATTTATTTTGGGGAGAGAGAGAGAGCACAAGCAGGGGAGAGGCAGAGAAAGATAGGGAGACATGGAATCTGAAACAGGTTCTAGGCTCTGAACTGTCAGCACAGAGCCCAAAGCAGGGTCAAACTCACCAACTGTGAGATCATGACTTGAGCTGAAGTTGGATGCTTAACCAACTGAGCCACCTAGGTGCCCCTTTCTACATTTTAAATAGGAGCTTTAGATGAACTTGTTTCAATTTAGAAGTTCAATAATGCCCAGGTAGGAAAGAAGAGGAATTCTAAGAGTCACACATAATTGATTTCTAAACTAAATAATGTGCCAAAACTACCTTTAATTTTAAAAATGAGTTTATTTCTTCACCCTCAGTGTTTTTTTATTTGTTTGTTTCTGCCATTCATGCATTTATTCATAGACTTCCCTGAAAAAGAAATAAAAGAAGTAAGGAAGGACAGAGGGAAGGAGAAAGGTATTTCTTATCAGTTATATAAAATAGAGTAGTTGTCCCAACAAATCTGAAATCCCGAAATTAGAATCACTGTTAGCCAGCTGCTCTTTATAAAATTCACCAGTCAATATTCAGTAGGAGTTTCCCTGAGACGCCACTAATATTAATTGTCACGTTAGTTTCAAGGATACTAAATGTTTTCTTGGTCAACCACAGAGGCACAAGCAGTAGCTAAGCTATGTGTCCATGAAGTGAGAGACGTCTGTATTCAATGCTTTATCTATTGCAGCCTAAAACTCCCTAGATTCTGAGGACGTTTCAGCCTCTTTGCCTCTAAAAGATTGTCTCTCTCAGAGGCCAGGAAAAAGTTCCAGCCCCATCAACAAATACGTCATTGAAGTATTTAGCTTTACAACTTGTTATTTTGCTGGATATACGGCATTTCAGTAACTATGGCTGTGCAGAAAATGTAGAGACATGAACCCATCATGTATTGGGCTCATGAATTTTGTTAGGCAAAAATGTGTCCAGACAATGGTGGGGACAGCTTGCCTCTGCTCCACGATATCTGGGCTTCAGTTCGAATAATCTGAAGGTTAGTTCATGCAACTTGTGTGGAGGTTGATGCTGGCTGATGGCCATGAATCTAGCTGGAGTTGCTAATTCAAACACCCACATATGCCTCTCCTTTTGGCCTCAGTTTCAAAACATGGTCTTGGTTCCAAAGATGAGGGTCCTGGGAGAAAGTGGCAGGGGGAGCAGGCAGTGAGAGGAAGAAAGAGAAAGAGAGAAAGAGAGACAGACATGGACAGAAAGAGAAATGGGAGGGAGAGACAGAGAGACAGAAAGACAGGAAGAGAGAGGGAGACAGGAAAGACAGAGAAAGCCAAGCAGAAGTTGTATGTCTTTTATGACCTTGCCTTGGAAGTCACTCAACTTTGCTTCCAGGGCATTCTGTTCATTAGCAACCAGTCACTAAACTCTGTCTATATTCTCCACTTCTCAAGGGAGCAGTGTCAATGTCACATTCTAAGTAGAGCAGGTGGAAGGGGATATATTTTTGTGGCCATCTTGGAAAAGTAAAATCTGTGAACATGGGTGATCCATGTTTAAACTAGTTAATGGGTTTGTTCCAACTGCATCTAGAAAGCTTTACTCATTTCTACCTGGTGTAGAGAGAGATGTTTTGTTGTTCCTGGTTCCCGGGGAAAAAGGGACAAATTCATGTGATCAGAAGAGCCTGAATCTGGAGTAAGCGCTTCACCTCTTACCTTGGAATTTTCTATGGAAAATTCTGCCCTGAAATTAGAGTAAACTTTACCAGATTGCTTAAACCTTAGGCTATACCGATTCAGGAATACCAAGAAAGAGTGATGAAAATCAAAGCTTTTGTCAAATGTCTAAGAATATTTTTAGGACCTAATTCAGAGATCTCAATGTTTTATTTTGATGTATAAAATATATACATACTGATTTAGTGATTCAAATAATTAAGGTGTGTTTTCTTTTCATTGTTCTTAGGAAATCTGAAGAGCAGACTTTTTGTTCATGCAAAATTATATTTCAGAAGATGGCAAAGAATAGCTTCCTGATTTAATTAATAGGATAACGTTAATGGGTTGAATAGTGGCCCCCACAAAACACTATGTTGAAGCCTTTCCCCCTAGGACCTCAGAATGTAACCTTATTTGGAAAGAGGGGTGTTGCAGTTATAATTAGTTCAAATGAGACTGTACTGGAATAGGGTGGATCCAATATGACTGGTGTCCTTATAAAAAGAGACACAAAAAGAACATGGCCATATGAAGGACTGATGTACCAGGGAAATGTCACAGTAGAGGCAGAGATTGAAGTGATCCCTCTAGACGCCAGGGAATGCCTGGGAGTACCAGGCACTGGAAGACACAAGAAAGGATCCTTCCTCAGAGTCTTTGGGGAAAGCATGGCACTGAAGCCTTGATCTTGGATTCTCATCTCCAGAGCTGTGTGACAATAAATTTCTATTGTTTTAAGCCACCCAGTGTTTTGGCCGGCAGGGTCAGTCCATGCAGGTCCTGAGGGAGGGAGTGAGAACAGGGTAGGGCAGGGAGCACAGAGAGTGAAGGCAAGACAAGGTTTCTGATCAAGCCGCTCTTTATTGAGAGAGCACTCAGGTCTTATAAAGGGTAGAAGGCGGGCAGCTGACAGGAGTCAGTTGCTAGGAAACAAGGGCGGGGACTGCAGCGTCAGCATGCCACCCGCCTACGCCTCGGAGAGGCTAACAAGAAAGGCTTGGGAGGTAAACAAGAAGGCCTCAGCTGAAGGTGATAATGCAGCTCTTGCTGTGCTGGGAGTGATAAGGCAGCTCAGCTGTGCAGGTGGCTGATCTTGCAGGTCAAGGCACGTGTCTTTTCTTCGGGCAGTTCTTGCTGGCAGCTCCAGACCACCCGGTGTGTACTTTGTTACAACAACTCTAGTAAACCAATACAGATAGAAAGTAAATCTCTTTATTTCTTCTTCTAATAAAAAAGATTAATATATTTCTAGTTCCGTTGGGGTGTGGACTTCAGATGTTACTCTTAGGAGAATCATGATAGTGTCATTTCATGTTTGGCTTCCAACTTCTGTGGCAGGCTTTTGTTACTTTCTCCCAGTGGAATGAAGGTTTAGATCTTCTCGGCCACCATCTTTGCATCCGAGGCATCGATACTGATGCTTTTTCTTTCATGAATTCTTTCCCAATCTTTCCAACAGAAGCAGCCCCTGTCTTCCCTACACTTCCGAACCACCTTGTCTGTGCCATATGTGGCATTTTTTTACTCGTGCTCAAGTGCATTTGGTTATTTATATTAATGACATCTTCTGTATTGGGTAAACCAGTGGATGGAAGAGTTAAGGTTTAGATCTTAGTATTTCCCATTGCACTTAACACAGTGCCTTGTAGTTAGTAAGTGTTGAGTAAATATTTAAATACTGGCTGAAAAGTTTTATGAGATTGTCACAGATGAAGGTGTCTGTCCCAGGGCAAAACTTCCAAGTATGTTAGGATTAGAAGATTACAGTACAGCCCTTTCCCACCAGAGTCATTGCTTTACATGGGCTCGGGCTCCACTGACAGTGGTTTCCATGTGAGTGGAACCCGTGGATCTCTGTAAGGAAGCAACCGCTTTTCCCACTCAGCCCTTCCATTACAACGGGGTTACATCTTTCACTGTACACCCTGAAAGCATGAGGTGGATGAAATAACGTGGTTAAGGGCATGGACTTTGGTGCCAGACAGCGTGAGTTCTCTAGGATCCCACTCAGATCTCTGTTCAAAGATCCCACTACAGGAAGTACCGCCCCCAGGGCCTGCTGGGATCACTACAGTAAGCCATGCACGATCTATGAGGAATGCTTCCAACTTTGATCCAAAACTCCTCATCCATCAGTGTGTTTGAGACTTCATCAGTGGTCGGAGGCTTTTCCTTCCTTACCTTCTGTCATAGATTTCACACCTGCATCTCGGTCTGAAGCCTGTCCCTTCCCACTCCTCTGTGTCTTCCCTCTTTATCCTTCATAGGTGTTTCTCCCAATAAACGTCATGCACATCGAATCTCACCTTGGCACTTACTCCCCAGAGGATGCAAATGGATAACAGGTTTTATATCCTGGCTCTTTTATTTATAATCTCAAGGTTTGACTTTGGGCAAATAGTTTTCATTTGTTGCCTCTGTTTGCTCATTGCAAAAATAGAGAAAGAATAGTACCAACTTCATAGGACTGTTGTGGGGATTAAGTCCATTCCAGTGTGTAAGCACTCAGGACCGTGTCCATACAGCAAGCACGGTGCATTAGCTGTCATGAATTCTTCAGTGCCTGATGCTGAATAGATGCTTGATCAATGTGTGATGAATGTTAGATCCCCATTTAAAATACACACCATTGTTATCTCAATTATCAATGGAAAGTATTTGCAGCTCGGTGTTATGTGAATAATATTAATTCTTTTTTAATGTTTATTTATTTACTTTTGAGAGAGAGAGAGAGAGAGCGCAAGCTCATGTGCTCAAGTGGGGGTGGGAGAAGACAGAGGATCTGAAGCAGTCTTTGTGCTAACGGCAGAGAGCTCAGTGCAGGGCTCCAACCATAAGAACCTAAGTCAAGGTTGGACGCTTAACAGACTGAGCCATCAGTGGCCCAATAATAATCCGTCACCCCCCTTGATGGATATTACAATGTTCTTAATCCCCAGGTTGTCCTTCAGATAGCATTCTGCAACTACACTAGGATAATTTCATGAATTCCTAAGAGGTCCATTATTATGAAAAAAAAAAAAAAAGAAAAGTGATGTTAGTTAAAGTCCAATCCTTTCTTCCGCCTATATTCGCTTGTTCTTTTCTGTGAAAAGAAGAATGGCCCTCGTCCTGTTTATGACAGTTGGGAGAAGTCTGTCTCTACTCCTTCTTCCTTTCTGTAGACTAAACATTACCAGTTCTCCTAATGCGCTCTTTCTGATCTTCATTTCCAAACTATTTATCACTTGTGCTCTCTTTTCCTGAATGTTCTCCAGAGTTCCAAAATATTGAGCCACGCACTGAAGAAACTTCTCCAAAGGGGTTTAAGTGATTCCAAATAGAAACAACAAGAGCGCTGCGTGTCTTCCCTGAAAAGCCTGTGATTAATAAAATCCAGGGAACTCAGTTTCTTCCTTGAATTTACAACTTCACTGCATTGCGGGGAAAGCGGTAGATTAATAAGGAACTAAGCAGAGGGGATTGTGCATCTGGATATGGTTAATATAAAAGAAATTCAGCATGAGGAGTTCCTATCTTTAATTGCTACAAGGTGCTTATGTTTATTATTGTTAAAAAGCTAATTTGAAAGGTTTAATATCAATTAATTCACATATCATTTGCTAGTAACCACATAATTAAGAAAAGGTGTCAAGGGCCAGAACTTAAATTAAAATGTGCTCTAAAGTTTCCCCTGTTTTTAATAAAAGGAAAAAAAAAAACCCTACCGATTAAAACCAGTATTTTGCTTTCTGATGCATCTTGTTTTTGGCAGTTAAACTATTTTACAGTGCCAACGTGAAAGCCTTGATTAGAATGCTTTGTCTTGGATCCTGTTAAGTAAGCACTACCTGTGGTGTGACTCAGTGGTCCTCATGAATGAGGCCTGGTTTTGCTTCTTCTCCGTGTGCTGGAAGCCGATGTAAAGCACGGTTTGCAGGGCCACCAGCGCCCTGACCTTCAGCATCTGCAGCCCAATGATCACGGTCTGTGCAGGCTCGACTGCTACATATGCTGGTGTCCACGAGGGCCAGTGTAGGCCAAAGCCACCGGGTCCAGCGCACAATGCCTGGCACTGTGTCGATCATGGCAATCCGTGGACACCAGTCCGGAAGCTTGAATGTCACCTATAGACTTATGGAAAACAATGGAGTTTCTGAGAAATAGCCTCTAGGCATTTCAGCCTTTTTTTCTTTCTTGACATCGGGATTATGCAGAGACACAGCCCAACCACCCAGCTGACTAAACTCAGTTAGCTAAGCCTCCTTCAGATTCAAAAGCGCTGCAATCTCTCTAAATAAAATAAATGGGAGACACTGCTCAGAGAGGGAAATCAGAGACTTAGAACACCCTGGGAGATGACAGCCAGAGTGTAACAGGGGACAGGAAGGCTACAAGACAATGAGGCTTAAAGCTCTAAAACTAACAGGGCTGTGCTTTTAAAAGCTTGTCATTTGAAACCTACAGGGGATGGAGAGAGAAAATTAGTTTGGCATTCTGAGGCCCTTGTGTTAAGAGAAAAACCAAAACAAAAGGTACACGTGCTCAGAAAAAGAAAACAACAGACACTAAAACTAAAATAAAATTTAATTACAAATCACTTAAACTCCACCACGAATCCCCCAGCTGCCCCAGATTCTCTCATCAAAGCCGTTCTGGAAGACAGTTGACAAATCAGAGCCGTAAACACCAATGGAGAGGTCTCCTTGGTTAAATTTAGGCCTTTTGGTCCAACATGGTTTCCCATATTTAAAAATCATGCTGAAGTCACTTTGGAATGTCTACAACCAATTCTTTCCTCCCAGTTAGAAACAAAGGGAAGAAGGGGAATACAAATGGAAAATCATAAAAAAGTCATTACTAAGGTGGACCAAGAATTGTTGGATTTTATAAGAAGCCATTAAATCATCCATTCCTTTCAGATGATGGACTGGATTCCAACTCTTGCTTTTGATCTTCCCATCATCCTTCTCTCTCCTTCTTGGAAACCCACACAAGTCAGATTCAAGGGTGTGGTGGGTGTGAAGACCTCTGGGCTGAGAATGAGGACCCCCAGAGCCTGGACCTAACACCCATACAAGCAGTGTGATGCCACACCTCAGATTCCACACGGGTAAGGTCAGACTGGAGAGTTCACCAGAGAGGCCGTCACAAAGTTCCACAGAGTTAAACAACTGAAATGTATACTCTCACAGCTCTGGAGGCTGAAAGTTCAAGATCAGGTGTCAGCAGGTCTGGTTTCTCCCAAGGCCTTTCTCCTTGGCTTGTAGATGACTATCTCCTGGTGTCCTTACATGGTCCTTCCTCTGTGCATGTCTTTGTCCCAATCTCTTCCTCTTCTTCTTCATTTTTTCAAATATTTATTCATTTATCTTGAGAGAGAGACAGTGAGTATGAGCAGGGGAAGGGCAGAGAGAGAGAGAGAGAGAGAGAGAGAGAGAAAGAATCCCAAGAAGGCTCTGCACTGTCAGCACAGAGCATGATACAGAGCTTGAACTCATGAACCGTGAAATCACAACCTGAGCCAAAATCGAGGGTTGGACACTCAACTAACTGTGCCACCCAGGCATGCCCTAATCTCTTCCTTTGACGACACCAGTCATATTGGATTAGAAGCCTACCCCTATTACCTCATTTTACCTAATCATCTCTTTAAATGTACTCTCTCCAAATACAGTCCCATTCTGAGCAAGAAACAGAATTGTGCTAGGCCTCTTTTAAATCATTCATTGAATCATATTTTTTCATAAGGATACAAGGCAAAGTGAGGAAGATCTCAGCCACCTCCAGCAAGACTCTGGAGAATGAAACATTTTCCAGGGCTCTAGTGATTTTGTTTCTCCAGGGAAGATAGCCATTGTTCCCTGCTCCAAGCGACTTCAGATGACAACCACCTGCCCCTTCTGTCCCTACCTCTACTGCTGCAGTGCTACTTGAGTATCTCTGGTGCCATTGAGTTCTCCTCCTTAACACAGAGGGTGAGCAGAATGGCCAGCCAGCAGTCAGAACACACTGCCACTGGTGGCAGTCTGCTATGGGGTCACCCCACTGGCCATTGGTCAGCCTAGTGATGGACGACTCCTTTCTGCTGTCTATCTATGGTCTTATCAACCTGATGATGAGACCACATGGCTCTAAGTAAGGTGACTGATAGCTGAGGACTTTCTTTGAAAGGACATTGGGTATTCTGGGTACCTTAAGATTTCACAAAAGTAGACAATGGATCCATTAGGCACCTTACTAAGTATTCCCAGTACATCTCTCCTCATTCTTTCCATTTACCAAGAAGCTACAGAGTAGTTTATATTTGTTGCCTTAGCTTTCTTCCCTTCATTCCCTATTATCCTAATACGTGAAATCTTCTGACTTCTGGGCTCATCTTCTTTCTTTTTAACTGTAACTGAAATTATTGCCCAGCTCCAATATCCATTTATCATTTTCTTCTCAGGCTTGCTGCTGCATTTAGAACTGTTCATTTAGCACCTCCACTAGCAAAGCCCCTTCCCTTGGCTTCTATGACTGTATTATTCAGGCCTGGGGACAGACAACAAGCAGTAGGTCTGGAGATAGACCTGGAAATGAATCCAGATTCTCCCAACTTCTTAGCATCTATGTAGCATTGTGTATGTTAATTCTATTCAGTTCAATTAATTTATTTTTGTGTACCTATTATATTTGTGATGGTTGTGTAATGGGGAGAAATTCAAGATAACACCAAGGACTGGATTTAGATGAATGGGAAAATAGATGTGAAGATAGTAAAATTTTACTTCTCATATTCAATTAGATACCAAGATCTATTGATTCGCCTATATAATACCTTGCACATTTATTCCTCTCCAGCTCTATTTCACTGGTATAGCACCCCTCACCCCCCCATTACTGTTGATCTAGCTTAGTTGTTGGCAAACTGAGTCCTGAGCAGCTCTTGGAAATCCCGGGGAGACCCTCAGAGTCTTCTGTGGGTGGGAAAGCAAGAAAGTGGTGTTTCTCTTCATGATACCCATTCCTGCCTCCTCGATGTTAAGAAAGTCAGCCCCACCTTTATCTGTTTTATGTGTTTGTTTTTAATATTTGAAGGAAATGTTTCTATTGTACTTTAAAAAAACCCTGGTCCACATATTGATTTTGTCTCATAATTGGTCTCTCTATCTTTACAATACCTCTCCTATAATCTACTTTATAGTCAGCTTTCAGATTATTTCAGGCAAAGCACACTTTTGCTCATGTCATTTTCTATTGCCTGGAAATGCAGAACTAGATATGGTAGCTATTAGCCATAAATGACTACTTAAATTAATTTAAACTAGATGAAGAAGGACATTCCTCAGTAGTTCTAGCCATATTTCATGCTCCATAGCCACACGTACCTCGTGGCCACCATATTGCATACCTCATACTTGGAACATTTCCATTATTGCAGCTATTTCTGTTGGACAGAGCTGGCCTAGATCATTATATAAAAACTCCTGACCTTGATATAGCACTTAAATTTACCCTTTCTAAGCCCATCTGCTGCTGTTTTCCTCAATGTAATGCCCTCATTAGACTGAACTGTTACCAAACATACATGCTCACTTCCTGTCTTCATGGTCCAGCTTACCCAGCCCCACTTAGGGTTCCTTCACCCAATCACTGTATGCTCAACTCCTGCTCCCCACCTGGGGACTTTCCTCCATGAAGTCCTTTTAAGTTCCCCAACTCAAAGTAATCTCCTCTTCCTGTGAACTCTCATGGGATTTTATTTTATTTTATTTTTCCTTTATAGCTTATTGTCGGGTTGGTTTCCATATAACACCCAGTGCTCATCCTGACAAGTGCCCTCCTCCATGCCCATCACCCCGCTTCCCCTTCCAGGCCAGCAGTGCTCATGGAGCCTCCCTTTACCACACTGTTAACGGGCAATGTCACACCCTACCACAAACATGGCATATGGCCCTGACCCTCCCGCTGTCGTTGGCCATTTCTGCAAATGAAACATTTAAACAGCAAAAATTAACTTTCAGTCTCCCTCTTTATTGATTACAGGTGAACTCCTACCAGTTCTTTCCATTGTAATTAATTAATTCTGTCCATTTACTTCTTTGTACTATAATGGAAACATAGCTTCCAGGAAAAGTGAAGCCCAAGACCAGATCTTTGGAAACACAAGGCACAGCTGTGATTTCTGAAAACAGGAGAGAAAACAGGGCTGAGGGACTGGCCTTGGGCTTGCCCGGGAGGCTGGGCACTCACAGCGGCTGCTGCCAGCAGAGATTCCCAGAGGAAAATCAGAAAAGTAGGAGACTGCTCTCTCCTGTGTCCAAGAGCATCTCAAGTGATAATGGGCTCACATGAGATGTCAGGCGCCTGCCATACGAAGTCAGGTGTCCCCAAGATGAGAGCAAACTTGCAGCAAAAAATCCAGTGGACAGTGTTGGAAAGGCCAGGCAAGGTGAGCCTGCCATACTGGGTCCCAGTCACCAGGCTAATTAGGTCCCCCAAAAGGAGGCTGGTGAGAGGTAGGACTAGACAGGTGGCCAGGTAGAAGCTAGCACAGATGTCAAAGTTGAATAAAGTCCAGATGGTGACTCCATGTGTCGGCCACGTGGTAGAGTTGTAGCCCATGGACTAAAATTTCCAGAACGCTGGTCTCGTCACAATTTGACACCTACCTGGGGAAGTTACTCAACCTCTCTCGGGCCTCAGAATCCTCATCTTTAAGATGAAGATGGTAAAAGTGCTCACCTCAAGGCCTGTGTGAGGGTGAAGGGAATAACCAGATCATAAATACCTGAGGCAGCTGGGCGCCTGGGTGGCTCAGTCAGGTAAGTGCCCGACTTCAGCTCAAGTCATGATCTCATGGTTCTTGAGGTCGAGCCTCGAATCAGGATCTGTGCTGACAACCCCTTGCGCTGTGTCTCCCAATCTCTCTGCCCTTTCCCTGCTCATGCTCTCTCTCTCTTTCTCTCAAATAAATATTTAAAAAATTAATAAATGCTTGGGGAGGGCTGCCATTACTATGGATGCAGGATCTCAGAAGACAGCTCTGTGCTACCCCATCCCAGATCAAATTTGCAGTGAGGCCATTTACGGATGTAACAGAAATTGCTCATTCATCAAATCCTGACTTACGCACTAGATTTATAGGTTGGGGGTCTACAGCTGCTTAAGCCACTCTAAGTTGGTCTGGGCACTAGCTTGAGCTGAGCCTGCGGGTGTGGGCACCCGTGAGTCTCAGGTCTGGGGAGGGAAAGGAGGCATGGGTACAGATTTGGGGCCTCATAGACCTTTCCCATATACTTGGGAAGTAAAACTGGGAATGGGGCAGCACAAAGTCTAAGGGAGGTGAAAATGGTCAGCCCGGAACGATTTGAGAGACACTCAGCCATGCCATCTCCAAATCCTCCCTGTGGTCTGACCCGCAGAATCCCTGCCTGGGATCCTATCTGCTGAATGCTCCAGATTGGCACTCAAGAAAGGAGCCTTCTCTCTGGATGGCGATGACTGAAATGCATCCTTGACCATGACGCGGAGAGATTCAGAGGTGTTGGTGTGGTGTAGACGCTTCACTCTGTTCTATCCCTTTATTGCCATGTTGATGAAAGACACAGAGATGGTATGAAACAGAAAGGTTTCCTGGTTATAAATAAAATCGTTTGAATTTCTGTGTTTATGATAGAGTTCTTTATTACTTGGTCAGCATTGCACATGTGGTCTAGCAAACCTCCCTCAACACCTCCTCATAATTATAAACACACAACAGATTCTTCCAGGAGTGCCACCAGGATTCTCTCACTCTCCTTCTGCTGCTGTCCCTGCTTGAACTCTAAAGCAGGAGGGGGAAATACCAAATGAATCCCCCCTACCAGAGCCAATCTTCTCACAATCTTAGAATTTGAAAGGCTTATTTAAATAGGTCTAATGAAAAGTGATAGACATATACCCAGCCTTACCAAACCACAGCGAAGCAAAATTCAGTTAGGGTTGTAAAAGGAAAAAGAAAAGAATGTGAGGCAAAGGCTCCAGCAAGGAAAGGAGGATCGCCATGCCCTTGGAGAAACTATTTCCCTCCAGGTGGTTGATGTTGGAGCCAGTTCATTAGCACCCACTGTCAAAAAATTCCATGTCTGATGGAATAATGTCGCAAGATGATGATTTGCTGCAAGATTACAGGCAAAAGGCACAGCTCATGGAACTGAGTGGAAGTCAAGATGTGCAGACACACGAGGTCAGCCTGCTCTTAGCATTTGTGGGTGGAGGGAGAAGCCTGTGGAATACGCTAGTTTCTTACAGAAAGGAGCAGACACCTGGATTTACTGGTCTTATAGTCGGCCTTCTGCTTTGCCTGTCCCTTCCAAATCTCAGAAGCTGCCTCCCCCCCAAAAAGGGTCATCATGCTAGAAAACTGCATCCAGTGACTCCATCCCTTGGAAACAGGCTCATATGAAAAAGTTCTACCCTGCTTAAAGATTCTGAACCAACCCTTCCACAATCCATTCCAGATTGAACTACTGCAAAAAACAAGAGATGTGAAGACAAAGTGCCAAGGAGTCATCTCATTGTAGAGTTCAGTGGGTCAGGGCATATCGACAGGGTGGGCTTGAGCCGCAAATGGTTTACGAGGAAGACGTCATCCAGATAGAGGCATATAGATCTGGGCCACATAATATGGCCTTTCATCATTTTTGGAGGGGCTGGGGGGCATGAGTGGCTGCTCAGCCTCTGGATGGCTGATCAGCCCCTCACAGAAGTGAAAAGGAGTCCTTGAAGGCATGGAGGGTAGCAGCCATGGGGACACAAGATATTTACCTTAACTTAGCATAGTCCATTCACTGTGCTGGCAGCTACAGAGGGCATGGAATGAAGGGGCAGCCACAGGTGGGGGTGCTAAGGGGCATTCCAGCATCGACCGAATCTTTGCTGCCAGCGTCAGGGACCTGGGCACCCAGCCAAGCAGCCTCTGGAGTGTGATGGGCGTGTCACCGCTGCAATTCAGACCTGCAATGTGGTCTCAGGGCGTGGAGAGGGCTCCGGATGAGTGTGTGTATGAAACTCCCTGGGAATTTCCAGAGCTCGCTGGGAGGGACTGAAGATGCTCTGAGCCTCTATAGTCTGCAATTTGTGGTCAAGTCAAAGAAGACAGTGTTTGCTAGTGCTAATGTGTTAAAGAAAAGCATGTCCCGTATACATCCCGTGAGCCCCAATTGGTGTGATATTGCCATGAGTTACACCTGAAAACTGATCAGTCTCATCATTTATAGGCACACGATGGGCAGGAACGTTATTGTCCTGACTTTGCTGCACATAGTGTTTGGCTTGGTTTTCTTTTCATCTCCAGCACGAAACAGGGTTGGTCAAGTATCCATTCTCCCTCCCTTGTCCTCGTGGTCGATCAGCATGACGGAGGGTCAGCTGGAGTCAGGGGGACGGAGACTCTCAAAGAATCAGCTCTTCAGAGCCCAATTGTCCCCCGGCCCAGCCCCCTCTGATTTATACCCTACCAGACTGCGGAGTCCTGACCCCACAGTGTAAAGTTCGGATCAGATAAGCTGACCACAAACCCTTCTTTATCCTCAAGCCCACTGCTCCGTTGGAGCCGTGCTGTACTTGAGCCACCTCAGGGTAGGGGCCAGCTTCAGGGGTGACACGGAGACTGGGAGGCTGTCATCGTTAGTGCAGGCTGCCAACCCTCTCAGGTTACTAGGGATTGTGGGTAAAGTATGCTTTGAATGTTGGAAAAGGGGGAGACTTAAATGTATTTGGCTCAGACAATTCATTTTAAGGGATTTGGTCCCAAATTCCAAGCAATCATACACATGGTCCATTTTTGCAGTCACTAGGCTATCAAATCCTGTGTATACAAAATAAAGAACTCTTAAAAGGGGAAACTTTAAAACTGTTAAGTTACAGTGGAGGTACCAATGTTATTTGAGACACCGTGAAACAGTATCGGAAGTTAACTGCAGGGCAGAGCCTGCTTTTCTGTTTCTAGATATGGCAGAGATTAGGTACAGCATTGTTTAGAAATTGTAGACTTGTAGATCCCTTTGCTTTTTCGGGTATTAAAGAGACTATAACCTGCTCTGCTACATTTAAAGTGGAAAAGAAGGTGGTGATTTTGGGGTGGGTGTGGGGGAGATGGAATTTCCTTGTCTTTTGTTTGTACATCCATTTAGCACATCTTATTTAGCAAAATAAGCTTCCTTGTTTTAGGAATGTGTTTACAGAGTGCTCTGTCACACAGCTTCTTAATTATGCTAGTGCACGAGTTGGGAAGCTTTTCATCCCTTCCGTCAAGTTCACCTTCTGCAAGGGACAGTGAACACTTAGGGGCTGGCTCCCCCTCGTGGCGTGACTGGAAAACTGCACCTGCATGTACGTGGCCCTCGATCGAGATGGAGCGCCCTCTGGTGCACAGAAGCCGAGAAAAACTTAGCAGTAAATGCTAGTTGCTAATTAAATACCCATTAAAAATAGTGAAACTACGAAATATTAAAACTACAGAAAAAAGCGATCAATTATGCCCTTCCTCTGAGCCAGGTGTTGTGTTAAGGACCGTGTATTGTTGCGTTGGTCGTCGACTGCTGTGGCTTACAGTACTAATCCTTTGTTATCTCCCATGGTTTTCTGTGAGCCAGAATCCAGGAACAGCTCAGTGGGGTGGTTCTGACTGAAGTTTCTTACCGGGGTAAAGTCATACGGCGGCTGGGGCATCGCTTACAGGTCTGGAGACTGAGCTCTGAATACCGGAAGAGCCACGGTATCAACATCCGGTACCTTTTCCTGTTTCCCCTCCGTGGTATTCCCCAGCGTGGCCAGACTGTTTTCACGTTGGCGCAGGGCTTCCAGAGCGGAAGAGAGAGGAGAGCCGGAGGAAGCTGTAAGGTCTTCTCTGACCTGGCTCCGAAGTCATCCTGCCTCACTTATGGGAAGTTCCACTGGAAGAGGCATCAATAGTGTCTTTATGATTCCATTTTATCTCCACTGTTGCTTGTGCTCTTTATGCCCCTTTTACACCTTTCTAATGATTGCCCTGGGTTTGATAATATGTACATATCGTTTTTTTAAATATAATCTCTACACCCCACATGAGGATCAAACTCACGACCGCGAGATTCACTCATACGCTCTTCCGAGTGAGCCGGCCAGGCCCCAGGATTATCCTGTCTTTTATATTCACATTCTACCTTCAAATTCCGTAGCACATAATGAGTAGCTTAAGGATCTCACAACTTAGGACTCTGTACTCCTGAGTCCCTTTTCCCATTTGTACTGTTTTTATAAATTTTAATGTAAATATTCTATAATCACACACGATTACTGTTTGTGCTTTAGTCATTTAATTCTTTTAGAGCAATTACCAATTTAAAAATGTACTTTATATTTACCTTCTATATTTGTCCCAGGGAAACAAAACCATTAGGAAATAAATATCGATATCATCTCTATCATATCTATCTATCTATATATATGTACACATATGTGTATATATGTATAATATAATATATATTGTACATGGATATTATATCTATATCTATTATATGTATATATATCTAGAATATATTATATCAATATCTATAATATCGACTATATATTATATAGGCAACACACATATCCATATAGATATAGATTCTATCTATATAGACATATATAGATAGATTCTATATCTATATATCTATATATAATATATTAGCCTGAGCTGTGATGTTTGGGAGGGTGGGTGCATGAAATACATTTCCAATGTACGACACTTTCAATTTGTGATGGGTTTACTGGGGCATAACCCCTTTGTAAGTCCCGGGAGATCTGGAGAGAGAAAGGAGGATTTATTATGAGGAATTGGGTCACTTGGTTATGGATGCTGAGAAGTCCCATAATCTGCTGTCTGCGAGCTGGATGACCAGGAAAGCCTCTGGTGTAAGTCTCTGACTCCGAAGGCCAGAGAACCAGGGAGCCAGGTGTGTACATGCCCCGTTCCTGGGCAGAAGACTAATGTCCCAGCTCAAGTGTGCAGTGCAGGCAGGATGCAAGAGGGGAACATTTCTTTTTCCTCAGACTTTTGTTCCATTCAGATCCTCACCTCAACAGGTGGGATACTCGCCACCCACACTGAGAAGGACAATCTGCTGAGTCCACCCATTCAAATGCTAATCACATCCGGGAACACCCTCGCAGACACACCCAGAAATCACGGTGAATCTGGCGCCCCATGGCTCAGTCTGGTTCACACATAAACTCAATGAGCATACACCATACTTTTTAAATTTCTGCAATCTTCATTTCTTTAGGTACAACCATGTTTCCAGTATATTAGTCCTTCTGCTGAAGTGCTTCTTTAACCTTTATTTTATTTTATTTTATTTTTTAATTTTTTTAATGTTTTATTTATTTTTGATACAGAAGAGACAGAGCATGAGAGAGGGAGGGCCAGAGAGAGAGGGAGACACAGAATCTGAAACACACTCCAGGCTCTGAGCCAGCTGTCAGCACAGAGCCTGATGCGGGGCTTGAACCCAGGAAAGGGAGATCTGACCTGAGCTGAAGTCGGAGGCTTAACCAACTGAGCCGCCCAGGTGACCCTAACCTTTCTTTTAACACAGGTGTGTTGGTAATCAATTCTCTCTGCTTTTGTTTGTTCAAAACAATATGTGACTTCATTTTGGAAAGGTACAGAATTCTGGGTTGGTAAGGTTATTTTTCTTCCAGTGCTTTAAAAAGAGGTCACTTCATTGCTTTCTGGGTTGTAAAGCTTCTAGTGAGAAATCTGCTATAATGTTATTTGGACTGCCTTCAAGATTTTCTATTTCTCTTTGGTGCCCAGTAGCTTGAATATGATTTGTCTGGATGGAAACTTTCTTCTCACATTTTCGCAGCATGGTGTTTCATGCATTTTGGATATGCGTATTAAAGTCTTTCATTCCTTTTGTTAGCTCTACAAATACTTAGTCTGCCTTCTCAATTCTTCACCTTGTATGCCACCGAGTTTCTCTTCCCCTCATGCTTTGTACCAGGTGTGACTGCGCCTGTCTTCTTAAAAGGGTCTATTTTTCTTTAAATGTCAGACTTCTTGGCTGTTCTGTCAATGTGCTTCTCTGATGGATTCAGAAAGAGTTATCATTTTACAGATTATCTGGCATTTTGTTGTCGTTATGGTGGAAGTGGTGTTTTCTTTCCAATTTTCTATACATCAAGGATCAATGAAACTTACCATAATTTTTTATTTTGCTATAATTTAAAATTTAGATAAAAGGTGGAAAAATGACAAGAGAAACTCCCCTAAAATCTTTGCTTTAAATTCTGTCTCTCTGCCCCTCTATCTTAATAATATCTGTATCTATCTATATCCATATTCATATATCTTATGAATTATTTGGAGCCATTGTATCTTTTACCCTAAGTATTTTGATGATTGTTTTTGTGAGGACTTTTCCTCATAAACAATAGTATACTTATCAAAATCAAGAGCATTAAGAACATATGTCAACTATAATCCACGTCTAAAATTTTTTTCAATCTTCTAATCATCTTCTTTTTAGTTATTTATTGTTTGGCCCAGGATTTAATCATGACCTTAAGTTCTCAGACCACTTCAGTTTCCTTTAATCCGGAAGAGTTACTCAGCCTTTCTTAACTTTGACATATTTGAAGACTAGAGGCCAGTTTTTGTGTAGCATTTCAAATAGGTTTGTCTCATGATTGGATTCAGGTTCTCATGAGGCTTTGGCAGGGATGACACAGAATTGGCCACATGTCATTCTCAGTGTGTCGTGCCAAAAGGCACCTGATAGTTTGTCCTAATAATGGTAATATTAGCCTCACCACTTGGTTAAGTGGATGCCTAGCAAGTGTCTTACTGTAAAACTGCTATTTTCCCTCTTTGTAATTAATTATTTGTTAATATACTATTCCTCGTGATTTTTTTCATTTACACTTTTATTATTTTTGAGAGAGAGAGTGTGAGCAGGTGAGGAGCAGAGAGAGAGGCAGACACAGAATCTGAAGTAGGCTCTAGGCTTTGAGCTGTCAGCACAGAGTGTGACGTGGGGCTTGAACCCACAAACCATGAAATCATGACTTGAGAGGAAGTCAGACACCTAAGTGACTGAGCCACCCAGCTGCCCCCACTGTTGATGTTTAAATCCATTCTATCTTTGTCAACATTGAGCTTTAAGGAGGTGAGTTTTCATCTCTTTCAGTTGTTCATTTACTTATTTGCTTATTTATATCAGTATTGATTTGTGGACATCGTTTAATTCAGTGGGTTATGATTCATTATGGTTATTATTTATGCTGGTGTTAAAAATCACGTATTTGGCCAGCAGGAGCCCCTCTGAGTTGGCTTGCGTGTCCCTTTTATAGGTCCCCTCATTGCTTAAACACTTCCTTACGTTCCAGAATGAGAAGATGCCCCAGGTTTATCTGGGGGCTTTCCCTGCGGTAACCCTGCCATCATTCATTTTCCCAAGAAGTCCTGGCTCCTTTTAATGGAAAATGATGTTTAGAAACCAAGATCTTGTGCTCCAAGTGCTTATTGCTGCTAGAGTATTGTTTGTTTCTAGGCCCTCTTCATGGACAGAGCTAGTGTCGCCAGTGGATGGACCTATCACAGTCCCTAGCTCCGGAAACGGACAGGTGAGCCCAGTCACACTGCTGAAGCCACCTGCTCCATCCCTGGGAATCCCGAGAGGGCTGGACAAGTTGGAGGCATAGCTCCTGGTTGGGTTGCAAACTTGTATATGCTCGTTGCAAGAGAAGCCAATAAATAACTCAAGAGACGAGGGCCTGGAAAAGAAACAGAGAGAAATTTATTTTGGATGCCAGCAACTGGGGGAGGGGCAAGCTCAAGCTTTAACAACCAACCTCTCTGCCTGCAAGGTGGGATAGAGTTTTATAGGGAGAGATTGCGGGGGTACATGCAAGAGAGCAGGCAGAAAGTGCGTGATCATGGATGGAAGGCTGGTAGATATTCAGCCCATGATCATGGGCAAGGAAGGGAATTTGTGGGGTGTGGTTTTCTAGACATTCCGTTGCTATCAGGGTTTTTCTGCTTTGATGGTTGGCAGAGACCAAACCTCCTTATTTTTTGAGTACTCAATTTGTTTGTGTGTTTGTTTGTTTTAACGATTATTATGTGCTTTTGAGAGACAGTGTGAGCAGAGGAGGGGCAGAGAGAGGGAGACACAGGATCCGAAGCAGGCTCCAGGTTCTGAGCTGTCAGCACAGAGCACCACAAGGGGCTTGAACCCACGAACCGCAAGATCATGACCTAGGCTACAGTTGGACGTTCAGCTGACTGAGCCACCAAGGCACCCCTTGAGTACTCAGTTTCAAACAATGTCTAGCATATAACAAACACCAATACGTGTTTGCTAAATAAACAAAATACTATTGCGACAAAGAGGCTGCAGCTTCCAACGAGGAAGCCATGTAATTTTAAAGCTAAGACCTGCTTACTACCTCTACTGAATCACCAGGTAAGGACATTATGATAAGAACTGTCAAGACATGAGAGAGAGAGAAAAAAACTTGGAATGCATAAATCATTATGTTCTTATAACTCTTACAAAGACATAAAACCCTTTTAAAAGTTTGTCTGGTCTTTGAAATCAGTGGGTGGTATGAGTTACTACCATTATACTTATATTATTAAGACCTTCAGTTTCAGCAAGATATTTAAAAGTAAATATAGGTTACCTGTCCAAAACTTAATGGAGAAGAACATTTTTGTAGTTCCTGCTTGATATTCTGACACCGAAGATTTACTATTTGCAGTTGTTGAAAAGCAGCGGGTAATCAAATTTGCTGACAGATATAACTACCATACCACCAACTGTCTTGGCAAACGGAGAGGATACACGAGTTGAAATCTGATTATGCCGTTGCTTCAGAGTCATGTCTGGAGTTGTTCTTTTTTTTTTCTTAAAAAAAATAGAAAATACATATACTCTTTGAAATACAATGTAACTAAGTAAATATTTCTAATCCTTATGAGAAACTATGACAGAATCCTTTGTGAAGGGAACCATGGAAAGATATCAGAATATTTGGATTCTGGCTATGGATTTTCCACTTGTCATCTCGAAGTCTTAGGTAAGTCATCATACTTTAAGATATGTGATCACAATAAAGCCGCTTCATAAAGGTATTATGAGGGCTAAGGAAGATGGTAATGATGTTGATACTGATAATAGATCACATTTATTTTTAGCACTCCTGTTTATTTTTAATTTAATCAGCACAGACATCCATGAAGGTTGGTATTATATTTCTTGGAAGATGACAAAACTAGAGTTTAGAGAGGTTAAGCAACTTGCTTAAGGCCACACACTTAATAAAGGGATAGAGCCACATTTCCAATACAGGTGTCTCCGATGCCAAAGTACAACTGTGATTGTTCCTCTTCCCAAGCTTATGCAAAGAATATCAGAATTTCTGACAAATAGTAAGCAACTGTATTGTGCTAATTACTTCCGTTTTTCCTCTTGTGCTCTCTCGGGCATCTCAATCCTGCTAACGCATTTAACAGCCATCTAAAACATATAATGTCATCAATCTGTGTTTTCAATTCAAACATCCTTTCTGTAAACTCAGTAACTATACATCGACCTACTTGAATGTCCTATATTGAATCTCAAATTCAATAGAGCCTCACCCAAAGCATGATAAATGTGTCCTATCTATGGTCCCTGTATCAATGAATGGCATTGCTTGGGTACATTGCCCTTAATCCAGACATGTGAAAAGATATATGGGAATCAGGAGCTTTCTTGTCATTCCCTTATCTCTTGCAAGTATTCATAGCTTATCGGTATGCTATTTATTCTCCCTAACAAGACGGATCGAATCTTTCTACTTGTTAAAAATTCAGCTTGAAAATGCATTTCCCCTTTGAATCTTTGTAATATCAATTAAGTAGTATCATCTCTATTTAGCTTTCATACTTTGTATATAATGCTATTCTTGAATTATAACATTCCATATTTTAGTGATAAGTAAATCTTTTTCCCCCAACTGCGCACACACAGTCCATTTAAAGTTTTTGGATGACGAAAGTGTTCTACATGCGTTCCAGTTACTACCATGATGGAGAGTGTAGCACTAGACTCTAAGCCCTGTAAGGGCAGAGACTATATCTTTATTTGGTTTTATATATCCAATATCTAGAGCATAGGAGGTCCCCAATAAATATGTAATAAATCAGTCAATGAATCAGTAAAATATTTCATGGTTGCAGAGTAGGGGGACATATACGTACCAAAAACACCAGGCAGTTGCTACATGGAGGTACTGGGGAAACCAATGAATAAACTTTGGTTTCTCAGTGAATGAAAAATTAATGCAAATAGGTTTCCAGTAGAGAAATAGCTTCTATCAAGTCAACCCACTCTCAGATAACAACTATAAACTCTATTTGAAATATATAATATAATAATCCACAGACACTCCAGAGGAACTAAAAGAAACTGGAAATATATCTACATTTGAAAAAAGTAAATGGCACAAGGTAATTTTGTTGTTTTTATATAGATTTTTATTTCAGGCTAAGCTCTAGTTGCAGCTTGCCATGTGGTTAAAATTCTAATGGAAATCCACAGTCTTAACTGGGTTACAGAGCCAAAGGGCAGCTTGGGGAGACAACATAGGTGAAAAGTGAAGAGGAAAATCTTAAAAAGTGAAAGCCTTAGCAGGGTGGGAAGAGGGGGGTTTTGTATATAAACTCGGCCCAAATACCTGATTGATCCTTGAACTACTACGCATAGGGAAAACTCCAAACAGGCCAATTAAATTCTTTTAAAAAAATACTGAACTGAGTTTTCAGCTGCTCTACTGCAGGGAAATCAGAATTGGAGTTTGAGTCAAAGTCAAATTAACCACCTGCTTAAAAATAAAAAAACAAACAAACAATGAAAACGTACTCTTCAAAGAGACATAAGAGAATACAGTGTCTCTATAATGTATTATTCACAATGTTCATGCCACTCAAAATTACTGGACTTATGAAGAAACAAGAAAATGGAATATAAACTCAAGACAAAGGAAATAATTAGAGACAGATCTTTAGATGACCCAGATGTTAGAATTAGCAGATAAGAATTTTAAAACATCTATTAGAACCATCTCAAGGATTTAAAGGAAAACATGCTCATAATGAATGAACAAGTAGAAAATCTTAGCAGAAAAATTAAAACAACAAAAGAGAAAATAAAGTAAATGGAAAATAGAGTATTCGAAATTAGGAATTCACAAAGTGACTTTTACAGCAGACCGAAACAAGAAGAGTCAATAAATTTGAAGGTATCAACAAAAAAATCTAAGTTGAAAATTTTGAAAGAGGGGCGCCTGGGTGGCTCAGTCATTTAAGCCTCCGCTTCGGCTCAGGTCAGATCTCACGGTCGTGGGTTCGAGCCCCGCATTGGGCTCTGTGCTGACAGCTAGCTCAGAGCCTGGCGCCTGCTTCCGGTTCTGTGTCTCCTTTTCTCTCTGCCCCTCCCCCTCTCATGCTCTGTCTCTCTCAGTATCAAAAATAAATAAAAACAAAAAAAATAATAAAAAAAAAGAAAATCTTGAAAGAAAAGATTGGAAAAAATGAAAAGTGAGTGAGCTATAAAGGCACTGTGGAAAGAATAAGAGAAGAGAGAAAAGAATTTGAAAAAGTAATGGCGATAATTTCCTCAAATTTGGTGAAAAGTTTAAGTTTACACATATAGTGAGTCTAGAGAACTGCAAGCAGAAAAAAATACAAAGAAAATCATGTCTAGGCATGTCAAAATCAAACTTCTGAAAACCACAAATTAAGAGAAATTCCTGAAAACAATCACAGATTGACCACAGATTAATTTATTACATGCATTGGAGTGATGCAGATTAATAGATTTCTCATCAGAAATAATGGACAGAAGAGGCATCTGGGTGGCTCAGTTGGTTAAGCGTCCAACTTTGCCTCAGGTGACGATCTCATGGTTCCTGGGTTTGAGCCCCACATTGGGTTCTATGCTGACAGCTCAGACCCTGAAACCTACTTCAAATTCTGTGTCTCCCTCTCTCTCTATGCCCCTTCCCTGCTGGCACTCTGTCTCTCAAAAATGAATAGAACAGTTAAAAAATGTTTCTGAAAAGAAGCAATGGACAGAAGAAGATAGTGGAATGACGTTTCTAAAGTACTGAAAGAAGAAAAAAGTCAACTCAATGCAGTGAAAATAATCTTCAAGAATGAAACCAAAATAAAGACATTTTCAGAACGATGAAAACTAAGAGAAGTTTTATCAGCCAACGTGTAGTACCAAAAAATTCAAAAGAAGTTCTTCGGGAGAGAAGAAGGGACATTCAAATTATTAGAAGAGAATGAACTACCAAAAATGGTACATGTGTAGCAAAATAAAAGATTGTTTTCTTCCGTCCAATTTTTTAGAAAAGTGCGTGAGTGGTTAAGCAAAAATATAACATTAATTATAGGATTTAAGATTAAATAAGCGTGGTGACTAAAAAATGAAGTTAAAAAGTCTGTATTTTTAAAAAGGTTATTTTACCTTTTAAAGTTAATTTATTTATTTTGAGAGAGAAAGAGAGTGCATGTGTGTGCGTGAGAGCAGAGGAGGGGCAGAGGCAGGAGAGAGAGAGAATCCCAAGCAGGCCTCTCTAACAGCATGGAGTCTGGCACAGGGCTCATCAACCATGAGATCATGACTTGAGCAGAAATCAAGAGTCAGACGTCTAACTGAGTGGGCCACCCAGGTGCCCTGAAGGTGCTACTAAAGTACTAAAGGTACTACTTTATATGTACCTAATATGTACTTAATGTATCTAATATGTATATAATATGTACTTATATGTACCTAGAGGTACTTACTTTATATGAAATAGTCAAATATCAAATCTAAGTCAACTGTGAAAAATTAAATATATGTGTTGTGATCCCTAGAGTGACCACTTGAAATAATGCAATGTGACGTAATGGCCCAAACCCTTTAGCTGGGAATTCTCTATAAGATTCAATTAAAGCAAAAGAAATTAAGAACATGGAATCAGAGAATCAAAAAAAAAACCCCACAAAATCTGATAGAACCAATGGAAAACAATAGTAAAATAGGGGGTGCAAACTCAAATTAATAATTGGGTTCAATATAAATGGACTAAACCATCCAACTAGAAGTCAGAAATTCTCAGAATAGTTAAAAGAAAAAGAACCAATGTAGTCTCTTCACAAGAGATGAACTTTATGTGCTTTTTAGGAAATGAGCTTTAAACACATGATTGTGTGAAAGTAAGTGAGTGTAAAAGATAAATCTTGCAAACAATAAACTAAGAAGGTTGGAGCAGCTTTTTAACATGAAATATAATAGATGCCAAGGCAAATAGTGTTACCAGAGAGAAGGAGAAAAATATTAGAACACAAAAAGGATAAATAAAAACACCTATAATAATCATACAGGTTTACGCCTATGCAAGAGGTTCAAAACATAGTAGATAAAAAATAACATTATTAAAAGGAGAAAGAGTCAAATCCACACTGATGGTTGGAGTTTTCTCTCAGTCATCAACAGGGCAAACAGACAAAAGATCTGTATAACCCCTTTACCTAACTGACATTCATAGGACACCACACCTAACAACTGCGGAGGAAACATTCTTTTCAAGTGCACATGGCATGTTAGCTAAGAAAAACGATACTGGACCATGACACAAGTCTTAATATATCGAAAAGGACTGAAAAACTGTGGGCTCTGTTTTCTGACCACAACAAAATTAAATTAGAAACAAATAACAATGAGCTATGTAGGAGAAATAAACCCCAAATATTTGGAAATGAAACCACATACATGTCAATAATCTGTGGAATAAAGAAAAAAATCACAAGATACATGAGAAAATATTTCAGGGGGGCCTGGGTGGCTCAGTCAGTTAAGTGTCCAACTTCGGCTCAGGTCATAATTTTGTGGTTCGTGTATTCAAGCCCCACATTGGGCTCTGTGCTGACCGCTCGGAGCCTGGAAACTGCTTCAGATTCTGTGTCTCCCCGTCTGCTGGCCCTTCCCCCTGCTCACACTCTTTCTCTCTCTAAAAAATAAACAAACATTAAAAATAAATTAATAAACAAGTATTTTAAGCTGAGTAACAATGACAACATAGCATATCAAAATTTGTGGGATATAGGAAGAGCAATGTTTAGAGGGAAATCTATAGCTTTTAAAAGCCTAGGTAAGGAAAGGATAAAGGTATAAATCTGTGACATAAGGTTTTATGGTAAGATCTAGAGAAAGAAGGGGAAAATACATCCAAAGTAAGTAGAAGGAAATAAGAAAGAGGAGAAATCAATGAAACAGAAAACAGATAAGTGATAGAGAAAATAAACGCATACAACCGTGTTTTCTGGTTCTTAAAAAATGTCTGTTTGTTTATTTATTTTTTAATATGATTTATTGTCAAATTGGCTTCCATACAACACCCAGTGCTCATCCCAACAAGTGCCTATTTATGTAGAGAGAGCGGGAGCCTTAAACAGTTGTCAGCAGTGGTGTCAGTCGTAGGAGTGTCTGCTGCTTTGTGGGCAATCGAAGATACTCCTTTTTCTGTCCGTCACAACAGCTTTAGAATTCAGTGATGGACGAATGGATCAAGATGATGC
>NC_043706.1:17017698-17033105 GCF_006229205.1 Suricata suricatta | reverse complement strand
GGCAATGAGAGGGAATGACATATGGCCCTTTGTAGGAAAGTGGATGGACCTTGAGGGTGTCATGCTGAGTGAAGTAAGCCAGGCAGAGAAGGACAGAAACCATATGTTTGCACTCATAGGTCTAACAGGAAAACAAGAGAGACCTAATGGAGAACCAGGGGGAGCGGAGGAGGGAGAGAGAGTTGGGGAGAGAGAGGGACGCAAAACTTGAGAGACTATGGAATGCTGAGAATGAACTGAGGGTTGAAGGGGAAGGGGGAGGGGGGAAGAGAGGTGGTGGTGATGGTGGAGGGCACTTAAGGGGAAGAGCACTGGGTGTTGTATGGAAAACAATTTGACAATAAAATATTATGGAGGGAAAAAAAAAAAGAATTCAGTGATGGAATCTCTGTCCTCTTTCAGAATAACAAAAGGAAAAATGGCAAAGGAGCTAAAGGAAATTTGCTATTCTCAATGTACAGCCAGGTATGATGCTTTTGAAAGTTTTTTTTTTTTAATTTAAATAGTTTATTACCAAGTTGGTTTTCATTAACATCCAGTGCTCTTCCTTGCAAGTGCCCCCCTCTACGACAATCCCCCCCTTCCCCTTCCCCCCTCCCTCCTCAGCCCTCAGTTTGTTGTCAGTATTCAAAAGTCTCTCATGATTTGCCTCACTCCCTCTCCCCAACTTTTTCCCCCCTTTTGCCCTCCCATGGTCCCCTATTAGGTTTCTCCCGCTAGACCTATGAGTGAAAACTTATGGTATCTGTCCTTCTCTGCCTTACTAACTTCACTTAGCATGACACCCTCCAGGTCCATCCATTTTGCTACAAATGGCCAGATTTCATTCTTTCTCATTGCCATGTAGTACTCCATTGTGTTTATATACCACATCTTCTTGATCCATTCATCAGTTGGTGGACATTTAGGCTCTTTCCATGATTTGGCTATTGTTGACAGCGCTGCTATGAACATAGGGGTACATGTGCCCTTATGCATCAGCACTCCTGTATCCCTTGGGTAGATCCCCAGCACTGCTGAGTCATAGCGAAAGTCCTGCAAATACTTGCTTTATGTTTAGATGGTGTAAATAACAATGTAAATGTTAGATGCAATAACTTCACAGGGGGTTGAACTTTTGTTCTTTGTAGCGCATTTACAGATTTTGTTTTAATTGAATGCTTTTGTATCAAGGTCAAGACAAACTCAGAGGCTAAGATAACTGACCACATATTTGTTTTCTTTCCATTTCCTACCTGCTCTTGACTTATAAAAATTACCTACAGAAAATAGAAATTTGTTGTTTTCATAAAACAATATAGTAATTATTATTGTTATTTTTGTTAAGAAAAATAAATCTAAATAAAATATGAGTTTTGTTTTTTAAGAAAATTACCACATAAAAAATTTAAAAAATCTTTTATAACCTTAAAAAAAACAAACTCTTTGTCAAACTCTTTAACAAAATATTGGCAAGTTAAATCTAGCAATATATTAAAAGAATGATACACCAAACAATGTATTTTATCCCAGGAATGAAAAGGTTGTGTCACATTTAAAAGTCAATCAAGATTTTTCGTCATATTGACAAAACAAAGGAGCAAAACCATAGAACCTTCTGAATAGGTACATAAATATCACTTGACATATTACAAAGTTCATTTCTGGTATGAAAAAAGAGTCTAAGTAGAAATAGCAGGCAACTTTCCTCACTTGATAGAGAATATTTATGTAAATCTTGCTCAATGGAGAGGTACTACATGTTTTTCCTGTAACACTGGAAACAGGGCAAAGACTTCCCTTTTTAACGTTGTGATGGAGATTTCAGCTAGTGGACCAGGGCAAGAAAATGAAATAAAGAGCAAATATGTGTTTGTGTAGAAAATTCTAGAAAATATGTAAGCAACTATAGAACCATTAAGTAAATTTAAAAATACTGCAGGATATGTGGCCAATATTCTAAAGTAATTTGTTCCTTTATATTACATTGATTTGCTGCTAGTAACAATTTATAAGGCCATTTGTTATAGCAATTAGAAAAACATAATATACTTAGAAATAAAAACATGTAAGACCTCTCCACTAAAAATTACAAAATCATGTTGAACCCAAATAAATGGACGTATATACCATGTTTATGGATTAGAAGACTCAGGTAAATTTGAAAAATAAGAAAAGGGTTGGAGGATTTACACTACCTGAATTTAAAATTTACTAAAGCTACACTAATCAAGATAGTGTGACACTGGCATAAAGACCAACAAATATCAATGGACTAGAATACAGAACCAAAAAACAGATTCACACTCATCCAGTCAATTAATTTTCAATGAAGTCACCAAAACAATGCAAGGGGGAAGGAAAATCTTTTCAATGGAAGGTACTGGAATAATTGGATATTCAACTGACAAATGTTTGCCCAAAGAGAACCTGGATTTTCTTGTCTCATATACTAATCTGATACATTTTCCTTTTCTATTTACACATTAGTAATATGATACCAGCTGATCAAAGTACTGTTTCCACCATCGTAGTAATATTCACACTGCAGAAGTATTCATCTTTTTATAAAAAAATAACCTTTTTAGGTTATAAAAGCAATCGTTTTTCATTAATGAAAGCTCCAATGTTAAAGTATAAAGTAAAAAAAAATGACCCATGATCCCACAGTCCAGATATTTTGAGGTGATCTTTCTAATCTTCTATATATAATGTCGTAAAATTTGTATAATGCATTGCAACCTAACATTGCTTTGTGTGATTGTCTTTTTTTCAGGATTCTTTAAGAGGTTGCTATTTTTCTTTGCATGTAATGTGACAATAATAACTTTCAACATATTTCGATGACATTTATAATTGCATTTTCTGAAGACATAAATTTTAACGGCAAGCTATATTCCAATTACTCTTCCAATAGACATCTATTTCTGGAGTATATGTCGGACCCATAATGACTCTCCTTTTATGGGAAATGCCCATTTCACAATCCCCTACCCAAAATGTAACTTTGCTGTTAACAAACGTGGCCCAGAGAAGTGATCATGGAACACATTTTATTTTAAATTTAAACTTTAAATTGATTTTGTATGTTTAGTTCTTCTCTTGTCCTTGATGGATATTTAGGGAAGGTCACAAACTGAGCATTTCAAAATTAAATTTAATATCCCATTACATGAAAAAACACAGAGGCAGTCTCTAGACAGCCAGATTTACAGTAGATAATCTGTTCCAAGACCACAGTTGACTGTAAATTTCTGACAACACGAACAAAATGGGCCAATTATGCTTTCACCCAGGAATTTTGAAATTAAGCCCAGAGTAAAGTTTGCCTCTTTATGTGGCTCACAATTATAAACCACTCTGTGGGTTGAAGACCAGAGAGAGACGGTCTTTAGAGAGAAGGAAGCAGGAGCAAGTGCACAAGGGAGAAGCAGTTATGGACCAAGAGCATTTCTTGGATTCTGTCATCTGTCAGTTGCTGGTTTCACTTCCTTCCAGAATGCCAGTAGCATTCCTGCCTTTGGGTTCTTTGAAACCCCTCAATCATTGCAATACCCAATGCCTAATTTTCTTTTGGTCACAGTGAGTTCTGCAAAGAGGCCACAATAATACAAAAATAAATGTGGCTTATGGGAGGTTTTCTCCTATAAACAACCAACACTATTCATAATTATGAAAATTGACTTTGCCCATGGAAGACCTGTTTGCCCTTTTCTGATCTATTTCCCCAATCCAAGGTCCATGTTAGCTTTATAGTGCCCCCCAATACTTATATCACCCCCATTTACTCGCTAATGTACTCCCTGTTACTCACTACCTATATGCCTCCCTGCTCACTCGCTAAGATGCTGAGTATAGAGTCACTCAGATCACCTCTGCTCTCTTGCAGCTTCAATATCAAACGTTAATGTGTATTTTCCAGAAAGGAGAGGTGGGTTGTCAGAAAATGCACAGGATTTGATATTCAGTGAGTTTTTCAGATTCTCTCTCTCTTTTTAATTTTTTTAATGTGTACTTATTCTTGAGTGGGACAGAGACAGAGTGTGAGCAGGGGAGGGGCAGAGAGAGGGAGATACAGAATCTGAAGCAGGCTCCAGGCTCTGAGCTGTCAGCACAGAGCCTGATGCAGGGCTCGAACTCACAAACTGCGAGACCATGTCCTGAGCCAAAGTCAGACACTTAACCAACTGAGTCACCCAGGGGCCCCAAAGATTAGTTTTTAATTTGAATCTCTTTGTGCTATTCCTAGAACGGAAATCAAGTTTTACTTGCCTAGTAAGTACTATTGGTAAGTATTTCCAATGTAGTCATTAATTTCAATACCTTGAAAATGACATTTTTTGGCTTCTAAATGTCAGTAAGCTTTGTTTTCAGAAATTTTGCCTTAGGTGAAGCACAAATTGACATATTTTTAGTGACTAAGGCAAACATAAAAATGACATTCACTCACCTTGCTAAATAAAAATTTCTCCAGTATTACCAATATAATTGTTTTTTTTTTTCCCTTTTTGTTGGTTTTAGACAGCAGTGGACTCAGAGTAGTCAGATCTCTCACATGAAGGCTGGATTCAAGCTACCAATAAACCCCTTCCAGCCTGGGCTCATCTGACCAGTATCATTTTTATTGGTTAGTATAGTTCTAAGGACATGTCTAGAAAACCAAAGATAGTAGAGAATTAACACAACCCTAAAGTGTCCTGATAAGAAACAGGGAGGGGGACAAAAACATAAGAGACTCTTAAATATGGAGAACAAAGGGAGGGTTACTGGAGGGGTTGTGGGAAGGGGTAGGGGCTAAATGGGTAGGGGGCATTAAGGAATCTGCTCTTGAAATCGTTGTTGCACTATGTACTAACTAACTTGGATGTAAATGTTTAAAAATTAATAAAAAAATAAAAGTAAAGTGTCCTGAATAAGTTTTCCTCACATGATTTAGAAAATTATCTTTACAATTTGTATTGCAGACTCTGTCTGCCCTGGGTGAAAAACTTTAGCTAAGAAAGCCAGTTGGTAGAGCATATTCGATTTTAAAGACTTGGTGTCTCTTCAAACTATTGTGAAACTTTATTAAGTTGCGTTAATCAAGCAAAAATTATTTATCAATAGTCTACTTAATGCTAGGTGATATACGTGTTATAAGAAACCATCCCTGTCCATGAGATATGGACTTTACCTTCCTTTGTCTGGTAAAGTAGATGGGAACAGATATAAAGCAACAGTAATAAAACAGTGTAAAGTGATATATATGCTGATTTTCAGAAGTTCTGAGGAGAGAGAGAAATGGAAAAAGCAAACACAGAAACTCAGTACAGAACATACAGAGAGAGAGTACACATTTTGTATTTCTCACAATTTTTCTGGCATTCCTTTTTGGGGCTTAACTAAAATGAGCTAAAGCTCCAATGGTCAGCGAGAACTTCCTAGAAAAGTGGGATTGGAGTTGGAGGCAGAAGGAGGAGACAGGACTTGAAAGGATAAAGTGCCAAGTGGACAATATACACCCAAGTATGGAGAAAAGAATACACTCAGTTTTGTAGAGAAGTAGTTAATTTTACTGGAGCATAAGTGCATGTTGGAAGTGATAGGAAACAATACTGGGTGAACGTGCTGGATAAAGAGAAGTCAGAGGATTTTAAATATAAGGAGAATAGGGAATTGCTGAGCAGAGAAACAAGAGGATGAAAGTTGGGGTTGGGGAGATTAGCTGGGCAAAGGTCATGAAAGATGCATTGGAGGGGTGGAGACGGGAGCCTGGCAAGCTAGCTGGGACATTGCTGTAGTCATCTTTCCATGAAGCAATGAGGGCAGAACTGGGGCAGTGTCATTGCAAATCCAGTGGTTTGGTTTCATTCTTTTGCATGTGGCTGTCTAGTTTTCCCAACATCATTTATTAAAGAGACTGTCCTTTCCACATTGTATGTTTTTGGCTCTTTTGTCATTGTTAATTAACCACACATATGTGGATTTGTGTCTGGGCTCTCTATTCTGTCCCATGGATCTATGGGTCTGTTTTTATGCCAATACTATACTGTTTTGATTATTATAGCTTTGTCATATGGTTTGAAATCAGGGGGAGCAAGATCTCCAGCTTTGTTCTTTCTCAAGATTGCTTTGGCTATTCAGAGTCTTTTGTGGTTCCATACACATTTGGGGGCTTGTTCTATTTTGATGAAAAACTCATGTTTTATCTGCGTCTCCTTCAATTTCTCTCATTAATGTCTTCCAGACTATATACTTCAAAACCTGTCCCTTATATTACCCTTCGGAGAAGATCTTGTGGAAGGTTAGATTCTTATTCCAATGATGTTGCCGTTACTTCAAATATTTTTTATTTTTCCTTCGAACCAGGTCATGAGCCATGCAGACAAGTTTTACCACTTACATTACACCTCACTTTTGATCAAAAGAAAGATTTTCCCAGGCTGGTCACTCAACTGACATTACACCAAGCAACTTTTGACTGTTTCCAAATAACAAATCCACCCTCAAATGGTAAACATTAACACCACTGATGGCATTTTAAAAAAGTGTGCTGTTTATTAAAGTTAGCCTTAAATACCCAAACATAAAAGAAAATATTCTGATTTCAAATACAAAATCAACCTTATGGGCATAAATGTTTGACTTCAAACCAGGAAAGCTTTTTAACATATCTTTTTCAAAGTATATATCAGTTTTTTTTCCCAGATTCCTAAGCAATTAGCCCTGACTGGATAATTTCCAAGGATATTTCCAATTGAGGTCAACTCAGCAATTTCAAAGGAAGTGACCGATTTAAATACATGCATTTATTCCTTCCTCTTCATCTGTTAGGCCTTCGTATGCATGAGAAGGAAATGGCCTTATTTTTGAAAGGCTCACAAAGAATAGAAAGGAATAAATAATGATTTCAAAATACTTAATAATGTATTCACATCATGTTCCGACTTTTAGGAATGAAGGACAAGCAAAAGGAAACAGGGTCTTTAATTTGCCCCCACTTTATGTGACTTCCTCAGTTTCCAGACCAAAAAGAATAAAAAGAACCCCAACCCCCAAAAAATAAAAAAATAAAACAACCCTAAAACACATTATAATAAAAAACGTCACTTTGTTTAAAATGAGATCTTTCTAAATACGGCTCTTAGTACACATGGACCATATATTTTTCACTGCTGATCTTCACCCTAGAGTAAATGAAAATCCTTGTTCATCTTTCTGCATTTTGTGCATCATGTTTCACCTTAAAATACTAAGTTGAATTTTATTTAAGCTTGAAATTCAGGACAAATACAAGGGGGTTGAAATGAAAGAGGAGGTTCCCTTGGAAGCCAGACTCTGAGAAGCAAGAAATGAACGCGCCCTGGTTGCTGAGAGGAAGTTGCATTTTATTTGCAATTTATTGCTTACAGAGAACCCTTGGCCTAATTCTGCAAGATTCAACTATTGCCCAAGCACAGTGCCTTGCTCGATCGACATCTGTTAATTTGATTTTTAAGACACTGTCTTCCTTTCCTTTGGTCATTGGGAACAATAACTAAATAAAGAGAGGGAACTGAATGACCTAGTTGATACAACCTTTTCTCAAACTTGGAATTGAGTCACATATTTATGGCTATAAGGAGGGCTCTGACCTATCCTACTCTTATAATTCCTTCAGCATTTATGAAATATGTACATGTATACATATGTACACTTACATTTTATATATTTATATACTGTATAATACATAAAATACATAATATATATTATTTACATTATGTGTAATACATATATGTATATTAGTATAATATTTCTATACATATTATACATAATACATATCATATACATATACATATATTTATGCATAAATAATCTGTATATTATATATAAATGTTTGATAATACATGTTATATATGTGTATTTAAAATTTTTTATTTTTATTTATTCATTTGTTTACAAAAATTTTAATGTTTATTTATTTTTAGGAGAGAGAGAGTCAAAGCGTGAGCAGGGGAGGAGCAGAGAGAGAGGGAGACACAGAATCCAAAGCAGGCTCCAGGCTCTGAGCTGACAGCACAGAACCCAACGTGGGACTCAAACTCATGAACCGTGAGATCATGACCCGATCCAAAGTCAGACGCTTAACTAACTAAGCCGCCCAGGCACCCTTTAATATGTATATTTAATGTGCATATATTACATATATATTTTATATATATTAGTGTATACTCAGTCACAGGTTGTTTTTTACCTGTTTCTTTATTGTTTCTAATGTATGTTCTATTCTCCCTCCAACCTATGCTGAGGTCTTCAAGAGTAGGGAAAATGGCTTCTTTAAAAAAATTATGATTAAAATAATGAAATGCACCACAGGCAAGAAAAGAGATGTATTGTTTAAGTCAATGAAAATTTGAGTTTCTTTGTTACGCAGCGTGGACTAGTGAAAAACTAAGTACAGCCTATGCAGATTTAGCACGTAAAAGTAAGTGAGATTGAGAAAACTGTTAGTAACATAATAAATATGGTAGATCTTATTCATGTACACCATGCTATTCCCTAAAAATAGAATACACCTTTTTGTGTGCATACTCACTTACCAAAGTTAAGCATACACTGGGTCATCAAGAAAATGTGAATCAATTCCCCAAAATAGAAAATAGTATAGGTAACATTCTTTGACCACACCTAATGTAAAAACATTATGAACTGCTAATAAATATAAAACCAGCTCCCTTAAAAGTCAAAAATGAAAAGAGAATCCCTCTTTGAAGTAATTTATTTTTTTTAATGTTTTATTTATTTTTTGAGAAAGAGAAAGACAGCACATGAGCGGGGGAAGGTCAGAGAGAGAGAGGGGTCTAGACACAGAATCCAAAGCAGGCTCCAGGCTCTGGGCTGTTGGCACAGAGCCTGACGCAGGGCTCAAACTCACAAACTGAGATCGTGACCTCAGCAGAAGTTTGACGCTTAACTGACTGAGCTACTCAGACGCCCCTCTTTGAAGTTATTTTAAGGTAGACATTAAAACTAAAGTGGCAGAATTTCTGGAAGGTAACAATAGAAAATGTTAATAGAACATTATGTCTCAACAGCTATAGGATAGAACTGAAGTAGCACTCAGTAAACAAACCTGAAATATATGTTCTTCCTAAGAACTTAGTAAGAAGAAAAGTAAACGAATGTAATAGCTAACATATAATTTATAGAAAACAACAAAACAATGCAAAAGAAAGTAGCAGAAACTGATAATGATAAAATTCAAAAAAATGTGAATAAATATAGATAGATACACGAAGTACTGACAAATATTTCTAAGACCTAGTTAATTAGGAAAAATATAAAATGATCAGCAAATATAATTAAGATAAAATGAGAGAAAGCATAAAGTCACAAAATGAGCGATGTGTTGGAGAAATTAAGAGAATTATAGAAGGCATTGGTCAACATGGAAAATTACTTTTCATAATGGTGTCAGAGAGCTAAAAATAGGCCAAAATTTACAAAAATATGAAAAAGGATCAATAGAAAGAAATATCTAAATGGATTAATTGCCCTAGGAAAAATGATACTTAATGAAAAATTGACAAAGAACTGCTTCCCCAAAGCATGAATAGCAGTTTTATGGTTGAATTTCTCCAAACGTTTAAGAAAAAGAGAAGCCCATGTAAGTTTCTAAGTATTTTGTATAAAACCAATACAATAAGGGCACCTGGGTGGCTCAGTTGGTTAAGCGTCCCACTTTGGCTCAGGTCAGATCTCACGTTCGTGGGTTCGAGCCCTGCATCAGGCTCTGTGCTGACAGCTAGCTCAGAGCCTGGAGCCTGCTTCCGGTTCTGTGTCTCCTTCTCTCTCTCCCTCCCCCTCTCATGCTCTGTCTCTCTCTGTATCAAAAATAAATAAAACATTTTTAAAAAGCCAATACAATATTAATTAGAAAACAAAAGAACCCTAAATAAAGCATGTCTCCAAACAGAGAACTATAGATTACTCTCATTTATATTACCAATGGCACAATTCTAATAAATGAATAATATGCAGAATTGAGTAGCATATTAAAAGAATCAGAGAGGGGCACCTGGGTGGCTTAGTCAGTTAAACATCTGACTCTCGGTTTTGACTCAGGTCATGATCTCTTGTTCCTGAGTTTGAGCCTTGGCATTGCCCCTCTGCTGTCAGCAGGGAACCTGCTTCAGATCTTCTGTCCCACCTAGCTCTCTGACCCTCCCCCACTTGCGCTGTCTTTGTCTCTCTCAAAATAAATAAAGAAACTTAAGAAAAACAAAAGGATGAGAGGTCATGATCAAGTGGCATTTATTCCAAGAACACAATGAGAATGTATTAGGAAACACATTAATTTCATTCACTGTGTATATACAACCAAAGGAAGAATCACCTGGTCATATCTATAGACATTAAACAGACATATTCAACAAATTTTCATAATCTAACTTCTTAAAATAAGAGATCAAGTTTCTCAATTTACACTAAACTCATTTGTAAATTTAACATGATTCTACTAAAAACATAACCAGTAATATTTTTAGAATTAGAAAGCTGATTTTATTTTATGTTATTTTATCTTATTTTACTTCTTAGGAAGCTGATTTTAAAATTTCCCTGGGATAATACACATTAAATATTAGTCAGAAAGAAATTGAAAATGAATAATAAGCAAGAAAGAACTACTTTAGGTTTTGAAGCAAATTCTACTGTTAAAGAAAATAAAAACATGGTAGAGCTGACACATGAACAGCCAGATAGATGAAACAGAAATGAAAGCCCGAAAATAAATCCACATATATAAAGGATTTTATACATGATATAGCTGGTAGTTAGACACTTTAGGTATTTGGATGGCAAAATAATGGACTTTGGGACAATAGTAGCCATCTGGAAAAAACCCTGGATTTTCGCCAAACTCCTTACATAAAAAAAATTCCAAGTGGATTAGAGTTGTAAACAAAAACACCCATAAAATATCTAGAAAACATTTAAGAGGGTTTAAAAATAAAATCTGAGAAAGACCTTATTTTTTTAATGTTTGTTTATTTTTGAGAGAGAGAGAGAGAGAGAGAGAGAGACAAGCAGTGAGTGGGGGAGGGGCAGAGAGAGGGAGACTCAGAATCCAAACCAGGCTCCAGGCTCCCAGCTGTCAGCACAGAGCCCAAGGCTGGGCTCAAATCCAGGAACTCTGAGCTCATGACCTGAGCAGAAGTTGGACAACTGAGCCGCCCAGGCGCCCCAAGAGGAAGACTTTTTTTTTCCATACTATTTTATTGTCAAATTGTTTTCCATACAACACCCAGTGCTCTTCCCCTTAAGTGCCCTCCACCATCACCCCCACCTCTTCTCCCCCCCCCTTCCCCTTCAACTCTCAGTTCATTTTCAGCATTCAATAGTCTCTCAAGTTTTGCATCCCTCTCTCTCCCCAACTCTGTCTCCCTCCTCCCATGAGTGCAGATATGGTAAGAGGAAAGCCTGACAACATAAACATCATAACCGAAAAAAATTTATTAAAATTAAAAGGCAATTGACAAACTTTTTGGAAAAGATAAATGCAATGCATATCACAACAATTTATTTGTTAAATATATAAACGTTCTTACAGATAATTTTTAAAAGATAAATTACCCCAAAGGAAAATGGGTGAAAGTCCCTAGAAAAGGTAATCTAAACGTTCCTATACACATGAAAAAATGTGTAGCCTTACTGAAGATCAGAAAAATGTCAATTAAAATACAGTGAAATACCATTTTCACCATTTTGTTCTTGGCATACAATGCTTTCTGATGTTTAGCTCAATAGTGAAATAATTTAAGAACTGAAATGTAGTGTAGATTCTGTATCACAAATCTGCAGATGCTGTTTAATTAACACACTATTTTATGTTTTTAAAAAAAATATTTAACCTTCCTTCTATAATATGACCAGGGTAGATGCAAGGTAATTGGTAGACGCTGATTTTCAGGATGAAAACTGTGTCTTATATGTTGTAAATGCAGAATTGTGTGTGCGTGCGTGTGTGCGCATGTGTGTGATTTCAGCAGTATTTTTCTTCTTGTGCTCATATTAGGCATACTTTGAAAAGTATGAATTCTTAGAATCCAAATATGATTAGGTAAGTCTTTTTCTAAGACTTGGGATAATAAACAAGATGGTTTGAATACATGGGTAGAGGGAGGGCACAAAAACGAGGTGGAAAATAGAGCTAGAGGCACTGGCAGTTATCTGTCTGCCCTTCCATTCCAAACATGCTCCTGACCCTTCATGACTGTGTATGGAAGTCAAGTCCATTGCCAACATGGATCAGCTTTTCCTTTTCTGGGCAGCCCCATAAAGTAGCTTGGCATCCTAAGTGTGTGGGATCTTACTGGGAGATAAAACAAAACAACACCTTTGTATTTCCTGGTCCCAGAAATTTCAGCTTTTTAAATTCCCCAGGTGGGCAAATTGAGATGATACAATTTTGGTAGGCAGACTGACTACACTTAGAACATGAATTTCCACAATGTCACTTTGCGGCATTGTTTTTAGAATTAGAGCTTTTAGAGAAGGAAATACTGTATCTTGTTTCTCTGGTTTACTGTGATGGAAAGGTCTCTTGACTGTAATAAATGTGCTGAGAAATGTTGCAACATGTAAATTTCAGTGCAGTAGCTATTTTAGAATAATAAGTATGACTCCTTCTTCCTTTTATTTCTGTCATTTCTCCCAGCTGAATTTTATTTTCTTCAAAAAATAACCAACAATGCTCTCATTTCTGTGTATGTGTGTGTGTACAAAGAAGGTTTGCACAGCCTTCTATATGGGTTTTGAAAAGAAAATAGTGTAATAGTGTTGAGAAATTTCAACTCATTCTTTTGAAAATTAAATCTATAGTACTTGACACAGGGCTTAGCATGAGGAAGGAGCTCTGTGTTATTACTATTACTTAAAGGACACTCAACTTTTGAAGAGAGAGATACTATCATTATTCCCATTTTAAAGCTGGTTAAGTGTTAGAGCCAGTGTTCAGACCATATTTTCCAGGTAATCAATCTATTGACCCTACCCCACCATTCAGGGTTTAGAACCAGTGAAATGTGTAAGAAGATGAAGTTAGGTTGCCTACGTAATGTGACTCTATGCTGTAGTCCTGGAGAGCAAGAAAGGACGATAATAAACTGAAGGAAAAAATTCCTCATGAACGTGCTTGTCAAAGGGTCACTATCATTTTATATTCCAACTGATTTTGACAGCTTTCTTCTGGATCTTCTTTGGACAATTAATAGGATGCCTAAGACTTATGGATGTTCCCTCACCTGCAAGTGAAAAATAAACCAAGAACTGCTTATTTCACACTCACGGGCACAAGACTGAAAGACACCTCTAGGATTCATTTCGTGCATTCCCTGACTTCTGGCAGCAATGTGACTAAGCTATTCCTTGATTGTTATATTAATTCAATATCAAAAATCTGCAAGGAAAGAAATTATACAAACTCTACTTGCATTAACTGAGTTTTGAGTTTCATATCTCTGGCTATTGGGAAAATGTTCAATTCTCTCAAGAACATAGGCTTCCAATACAGTCAGTATCAAGGCCAAGACAAGTAATACGCAATACATTAACCTTACTCTCCTTCAAATCTCATAGATTCTGTTTAGCATAGACCATTACAGATAGTAAGTGCCAAATAAATGCTTATTAAATTGAACTGAAAAGCAGTGGGAAAATTGTTGAGTTATCAATGCACATATCAACTTGAGGCTTCATTCCGGTGTCTTACTTTCTCAATTCCTGAAGTTGCTTAGATTTAGTTTTAAAAATTATATGGAACCAAAAAATGCCGACTTTTCTATGAGGTTCATCCAATTATTCATTCAGCAAACATTTATTGAACAGCATGTGCTAGGCACTGCCCCAAGTTGTGAATATTTTAAATGTATGCTACTATGTGTAAATAAGTGTGTAACCGTAAGAACGCCAATTGATTCCATGTAAACTGACTAAAAGTTCCTGACCTGAGAGTTTAATGAGCTGTAGCCATAAACCCTTCATGGAATGCGATCACATTCTCTAATATCACTAATCAAATAGTGCCAAATCTCTCAATGTTGCCGTCAGGTAACCTCCACCTCCCCATTCAGAACCTTAAATTATGAAGTTAATTAGTGAGTTGAGAAAGATAATGTCATTACAGAAAGAATTCATAGACTAGGAAATCAGAAACTAGGCTCTGAAGTGGTGTCAGCTCTGTCCAATCGCTTAATTCTGTAGGATTAGTTCTCTACCTGTAAAATGAAATGAATTAGAAAACTGTTAAAGCCTCTTTTAAGTCTGATATTCTATAATATTAAATTAATTAAGATCTAATACTTCTAAATTGTAGAGAATGATATACTCCACGTTATGAGTTTTGGCTTAATTCCTATTAATGATGCAAAAATTTCCCTTTCCTGTGCTGTGATATGAAACAGATAATACATACATGTGTACAACGGAGGGCTTGTAAAAGGATGGAGGGGTGCAAGGAGTTGCCTCCTGCATTTTTATGTTATCGCCAAAGTTGAGCTTTTATTTTGCAAGTTAGAAGGTTTCAAACTTCAAGGAGGAGTTTAGTTCGCTGTAATTGTAATTTAGCTCCTCGGGCTAACGTTGGCTACAGAGAAAGGCAGCAAACCATGGGAAGAGTCTAGTTTCAGTGGTGGAGGGAAAAAAATAATGGGAGACTTTCACAATTTAGATAAAAAGAATATCGCAAGGAAAAAAGAACTAGACCAGGGGATGGCGTTGAGGAGTAAGACACCTGCCAAGCCTCCTATCAATAGGTGGTCTCAGATGCTAGAGCGCCAGGAGGCCCAAGTTCTTGCTGCGGGAAGGACAAGATGGAGATAAAACGGATTTATTTCTGTTTTCGGGGCTTCAAAATATATTCCGTAGGTAGTGACCTACCCAGACCACCTGATTCACTTAAAAAAAAAAACCCGCAAATTAATGAATCTAAAATGTTGAGTTATTTAACGCCCTTAAAAAAAAAACAAACTTGTACGCAAACATCATCAAAAGCATTTTACTCATGGCCAAAGATCTGAAATGTCACAGAATCCATCACACCTCACTCCCTCACTCCCCACGAGGTGGGTCGGCGGCCCCTCAATCGGTACCTCCCAGGATCTCTGTGCCTAGCTCCGCCCGGGGTAAGACCTCAGCACTCACCAGGCGCGCGCCCGCGGCCTGGGGGCGGGGAGGGAGTGGAGGCGGTTCCCTTGGAGCACCCAATCAGCAGTGGGGCCGGGTGGTGGCGCTAGTGACGTAGGCCGCACTTCCCTCCGCCCCACTGCGGGCCGACGCTGGGCGCCGTCAGTCGCCCGAGCTCGTGCGCGCGGGGAGGGGGGAGGAGGAGGGCTTTGGGGACCGGCTGGCTGTCGGAGGGTGGCGGGTCGCGGGAAGGGGGAGAGTGAGCATGCGCAGCGGCTCCTGGGGAC